>NW_020455722.1:154197-218198 GCF_003342845.1 Nothoprocta perdicaria
AAAAAAAAAAAAAAAAAAAAAAAGGCAATATTAAGCAGAAACACAGTAGAAGAGTAAGCTACACTAAATCATTCAACCTCCCTCCCATCAATAACATATACATGCAGACGCATATTCACACCCACCCCTACCAGCACTTACAGACTTACCATATTACTTCCAGCGAAAGAAGAAGGCTACTTTGCAAAATGAGAGTGCATCTGGACAGGTTCACCAGTATCCATCTGTAACAGTATCCATCTGCACCAGTATCCATCCAGAAATTTGTAAATTTCTGGATCACTATTCTTCTTATTGTTGTTATTATAAATTATTTAATTAAAGCTAAAAGACTGGGAAGGTAAAGGTGATTTAGGCTTTGTTTTTCTTTATAATCACTTTTCTTTGATTCCCAGTAGTTGACAATTCTTCACCATCAGGTGCTAAAATCCATTGTGAACAGGCATGTGATTGACTTTTTATGTAAACTCATTTTCTTTTCTTTCTTTCAATCTTTCTACCCAGTGGAACAAAGAGAGGAACACCCTAAAGGCATTTCTTTTTTCATATCCATTAACAAAAGTAGAGCTACTAGATGAATATTCTCAGAAATACATGTATTCAATGGACTTCGGGTCAAGGAGAAACCAAATTTCCTACATTTATTTGCTCTGGAGTTTGATTAACGTATTGTAGGTATTTCAGAGGTGCAGCATCATTATGCACAAAATCTTGCTACAGGCAAAAAGAAATATGCCTATATGTAAAGTCAAGAATTTATCGCTAGTATAATTGAAATTTAGCAGTCTAATAAAAGCATTATTATTAGTCCAGATCTAATGACTGCACAAACTGAAGAATTAGAGAATAATTAAAGAATACTATTGTTCCAGAAAGCCTCAATGATAACAATAGTTAGAATTGATATGCACAATTTATCCTCATACATACAGTACATACATAGTATATATTCCTAGAAGCTGCCTTTCTTTCTGGTGCAGAAGCAGCCATCCACTTCCCCATGGAATCCCACGACTGATAACTTCATCTTGACAAAAGAATATGTAGCAAGTTAACAGTATATCAATTCCTCCTCCAGCAGGAGTACTATGCTGCTGGAGAAGGTTTCTTCTTATTCACTTTAGGATCTACTTGAGATGTTTTTTTGTGTAGTTGCTAATACACTTCTACCTCTTGTTCTTTCCTCATTTACTTGCAAGTCTGTCTTACATCTGAATTTGCTATATATGCTTTAGTAGGGGGTTGGACTGGGTCCCTTCCACTCTTAACCATTTTGTGATTCTGTGATATGGTTCATTTTACATGTTGCATATTTATTTTCTTTGCTGTGCCTAGAACTAATTGTTCCCAGCTCCAGATCTACATTCTTTAGATTTACTAAATTTTCATAAGCTTGGGGTCTCCCTAACTGCCTTTTCTCCAACTCTTTACATCCCATGCCTGCGTGCTTTTATATGGAGCATCCTGCATCCTTATTTACAAGGCTTCTATTATCATAACAGGGCTGCCTTTCTCTTCACTGCATCATTATCTCAGAGTCATAAATATTTAATTCCACACTGAATATCTACCTGCTACTGCTATCTGTATAAAAGTATGATTATACCATATGAAGGCAAGCAAAAAAAAAAAAAAAAAAAAAATCAGGCAAGGCTACTCTGTCAATAGAGAAATTCCTCTTTAGAGCTAAGCCAAATAAAAACAAAGCTCTAGGAACGTCAACATAAATTTGGATGAAGTCCTGAGGCCTTTCAAAATCAGTGCAAAGGCTGTGGTTTGTTACAAGCAATGTCAATACCGTATATAATGTGCAAGAACATAGTTCACTTTCTTGTTTAAATATTCTAAATGATCTGTGGAAAGGGTATAGCAATAACCTCTGTTAGTTCCTGATGTCTGCTCCTTGTGTTAACATCAGCTCTATAGAAAGCTGGTAGATTTTTAAATAGACTACAGCTGGCTCCTAAGCAGATCATGAAAGAAGAAAAAGTTCATATGCTCTTCTACTTAAAATGTCAGCTAGACAGGTCAGGAGACAAAGTGTATGATGTAACTGGAAGCAGAACATGACAGCACCAGGTTTCATTTCTCATGAAAGAAATTAAAAGAATGACAAACACAACCCATCAAATTTTGATTTTATGCATGCTTTAGTACTATATAGGCTAACATTGAAACATGGAAGAATTTACTGAGGTATTGTTCATCTCAAAATTTAATTTAAGACTATGTAGTTCTAATAGAAAAATTCCTTACTGCATGGCTTGTTTTTTTCATTAACTTAAATGCTAGTCCCAGTAGCCGCAATTACAGCATGTTTTCTTTAATTATTCATTAACATATCTGTTATGTTGATGCTTAATGATACAAATACAATCAATGAGTTCTTAAAAATCATTATAGAATCCTTACATTTAATTGATGCAAAAAAAGTTCTACTATATTTTTACTAAGAGTATATATGAGGTGATAGATCAAGTTACAATTGTATTAAACTATTTTGACTATAATAAAATACTTGTTAAAATAATTAATTGAATAGTAAAATTCAAAATAACCTTTAGATTAAGTATGCAGCTTCATTTTTTTATTTTCCATTTTCCTTTAGCTTTAGAAAATCCTAAAAAAACTGCTGTGAGAAAAAAAAAATCCAAAATAAATTGGAATGGAAAAGAAAAAAGGATTTATTTTTTCCAGTGACATATCAAACCATATGTGAAATGTGAAAGTGACATTTTGTATAGTTTTCAGTAAATTGGGTTGCATTGATTAATATTCCTCACTGCTGCTTGTAGCAAGTTATTTATGGTATGATGAGATCAGCTACATACTATAGAGATTCCTTTGTGCTATGGTACTTGATTCTTAATCTTTTTCAATGTATTTTATTGCCTGTTTTTTTTTTTTCACTAGTGGCAAGGTAGGTGTATACTGTTTGATACTCCAATTTTTTACGTATAAAACAATTTCTAAAAAAAAAGCCCTCATATATCTTAAACTTTGCTGAAGAAGAAATGGTAAATGAAAAGCTTAAAAAATCAGGACCAAAGCATGGTGATATATGTCTCATGCACAATATATTTCATTATAATATGTAGATCAATTACTATACTTGCACTTTAAATGACAATGAATTATCAATAAGATATGAATGTAAATACTATTATATAGAATTTCGTTTTACACAATGTGACAATTTTAAGCAATATAATTTGACTACAAAATAAGTCCTCTTATATACTGATTTTATTTATAAATATTCCTGTAGGAAAAGAAGGGCTAAAACAAAACATGGTGAAAGAGGACTATTTAAAAAAAAAAAATCACATAAAAAACTAATAAGTAAACATGTAACATCAGGCCACCCAAAGGAGCAGAACAGCAGAATGTCATCACTTGATTGTGATAGTTTTGATAGTTTTAATAAATTGCTTTCAACTAGACTGTATGGTAAAGGACTATCAGCTGAAACTGTTTCTAGCGCAAGAAAAGTCATAAAAAAGGCAATAATCCAAAGTAACCAATGAGGCTTATGAAATACTTAACTCTATTTTAAATAATTTAACCTTTTGAAATTAGTTTTTGGAGGACCAAGTAGTTGCACTATCCAATATCTAATAAAACTACTTTAAAAAATAGATACCCTCCCTCATTTTTCTCACTGGGAAATTATGCCTCAAAACTGAGGATCATGACATATTGTTATATAGCCCCTACTTTTCAGTCACTAGAATGCAAGTCAAAAACCAAACTCTCCATGTGAAGTGCAGAAGGATTCTCTATAAGGAATGAGGAAGTCAGGTACCAGGGGTTGACTGAAAGATCCCTTTGAAATGAGTAAACCAGAAGTCAGATGGTTTGGCTATTACTGCGCAAAAGAAATCCTGTTCCTTTCAGGAACTCTAAGAACCTTACATTTAGTAGTAGAGAAATACACCATCTGTCAGGCAACCTCTCACTGAGGCTATATGTTTTTGGGGGACAAAACAAAACAAAAAAATCTGAAAGCCCTCAAAACCCTGTAATGTGGGAGACCATAAAAATTGCACAAGAGAAAGTTTAGCTCTGTGGCTTAATTGCTGGAATCAGGCAGTATATCAATATTCTGTTCTCTGTGCTCCAAAGTGTACATTAGACTAAACAATCAGTGGATAAAATGCACTACAAAGTGTCTCTCAGTGATCTGGCATAATATTTTGTACTAATCCTAAATAGTCTGAAGTTGAGATGAATGTTACATAAACATTTCCTTCCAGACTGCATTATAATGATACATTTTAAGGACCTTGTATTCCTGTGTTAACAAAAGTTGTAATGCATATTCCCAATATCTGTAAATCCAGAGTCATTTTAAAAGAAGCCTAAATCCAGCAGTGAATCCAGCATAAAATAGGGGGGGGGGGAGGGGGGGGGAAAAAAAAAAAAAAAAGTAATTATGCTAACATCCTAGTGGGGAGAAGTTCACAAAATAGAAACGACACAAAAGATAGGAAGAGTTATGACATGTTTTGGGAAAAGTAAGGAATAAGTAATTCAGGAGTTGCATTAGGATAGTAGTAACAGTGGGATACAGGTGAGTGAATGTTTGGGTGGCACAGCTGCCTCATATTTACGGACTTAATTACACATTTATAATTTAGTTGTGTAAGAAAATATTTGGATGTCTGCTAGAAATAAATTGAGTATCTGCACGTTGTCCCCTTCACTCCTCTCACTAAGGCAGAAATAACCTGCAAAGTCTGCCTACTTTTCAAGGAGTTCAGTATAAGTTCATGTGTAGTACTAAACATAAAAAACAGGCAACTTTATGTTCATGTAACTATTAAATTAGGACCTTTGTGCTTTATAGTCATTTTACCTTTTCCTTGAATGTCAAATAACAATACTTGTATTGAATTTATCCGGTATATAATCCTGTATACTAATAGTACAAAACAATGTATGATGGGAAATTCATTATGAATTCATACCATTTTCCATACTATATATTATGCTAACACGACAAATGGAGAAAGATTGATAACCTCATCTCCCTGCTTCTGATGAAATTGGATGTCCTGTAGGTCTGGTTTATTAAAATAATAAAAATATTAAAGAAGCCTGAAAGTATAAAAAATAAAATAACAGGTTTCTAAGACTTAACAGTACAGAAAGAAACACATTCTGAAAGTCTGATTAACTTATGTATGGATGCATATTGTGTTCCAAGCATTGTTACCTTGTTAATGAACATGAATTTTAAGCATAGTATTTTTTTTCTTTTTTTTTACTTCATTTCATACTTAGTCAAATTTCAGCCTACAATCTTATTTTACTTAAGAGTATATCTTAAACAACAAAAAAGCTAATTAAGTATAAATGAATCTTTAAAACTGTTGGAATAGTGTAGAAACAGAAATTTTCCACATTCCTTCCATTTTAAATAATTGCTGTTTTATCATATACAAATCTACTTTATAGAAGTATGTAAATGAGAAGCAGCAACTCAATTCTTGGTCTTCAGAGAAAACTAAGAACTTCAGTTTGGCAGGATCATTAAGTATGTAATGAACTCTTCAAACACAAAAGGAGTGGATCAGATTATTGTAATAGACCAGTTAATGATGCCTTCATATTAGCAACTGTCAGAAACCATGTCTTTTTGATTTATATAAAAGGAAGGTGTAGATGTTGTATTATATTCCCATACAGCAGTTCCCATATATGATAAAAATATTAAAAATAGGAAAATTTTAGACCTAAGCTATAAACGGTAGTATTGGTATAAAGAAGCAAATGCGTAATAGATAAAAATTGTGTATCACATGGATTAATGTTTGTCACATTTGTAGTCTGCCCAGTGATTTATCTATCAAAATTCACATTCTAAAGAATGAGTCAGTGTTGAAATTCTTTCCCTATTGTTTTATTTTTTTCTAGGATTTGATTCATGCTATTTATTAATTTACTTTTATCCTCTTGAATTCCTATAATTTGTCATCTGCAATTCAAGAAAAAGGAAAATAATCTTTAGACTAACTATGACTCCAAATTCAGGAGCAGATTTGGAGTGTTGCTTGCACACCTGGCAGCTTTGCAAAGCAAGAAATAGATCTTTTTTATCTTTTGACAGCTTTCAAAAGGACATGCAACATTTGTTATTTTAAATGAAATGTGATAATAATGGTGTTTAGTTAAAATCACAATGTAAGAATGAAGATAAGCATCTGTGTCATATATGACATTAGTACTGGGACAGAGACTTTAAAGCAGTAAGCAATCTCTGTCAGAGCCAGCCCATTTAGTGAAAAGCTAATAATGAAATCAAAACCCTAAAATATTTCTAGAATACTGTTTTCTGTGACATATAGAGTGAGAGGCTTTATAGACATATAAATATGTACATTAATGTGCATATAAATATGCACATTATCTGAGATTCTTGTTCTGATATCCAGGGATAATTTTTCTATAAAACAAGTTTTTTTCTAAACTGAGCATCATAAAGCAAAATAATGAAGAATTAATCAAGTGGACTGAAGGAAGACAGTATACTCTGAGAACTTCATGAGCATTTATTTGAGGATGGCTCATTACAGTGCACTGAATATCAAATGTAACTATATGAATAGCAATGAAAAATAACATAATGTCAAGTGTTTGGCACATCTCTATTTTGAAGCACATACAGTATTTATTAATTTTATTTTTATTTTTCTACTTTAAACGGTAAATACCAAACTTGGAGAGAAAAGAATAAAATAAACATAAAACCATATTTCAAAAAATACTTATTAATTAATTGAAGTTGCTATTTTGTTAAAGTAGATCCACTTTTCAAGTATCAAAGTGAACTTTATCTCATTCCATACAGAGGATACCTCAGCTCACTGAATGCTAAACAATGTTCTTTTTTTCATTTTTTCTTCCAGCTTTTAAAGTCATGTTAGTGGCTCAATATTTCTTGCTTTTGATCATATTTTCAATATGAATTAAGAAAAAATGATTGAACTACATTAATGATTACAATTTGACACAGGATGCATATTGTCAAGACATACCTATGATCTTGTATCTAAAAAAAAATGTGAACTTACAGGGTTACTATAAGTTACATCTGTAACATATTTTATACTCCTTTCTTAAAATGCAAAACTGTGCATACTACCACTTCATATCTTTTGGCAAAATACAGATCTTATAATGTGAAACAGTAAGTATAATGAATCATAAATCTTGAAAAGTGTGATACTTGAGAGATTGCTGGAGGCAGAGAAAGAAGACTTCTACTAGTATTGTCATTGCTGGCCAGTTTCTGATTAATGACTAGCAATGCTTATAAAAAAATGCAAAGGAAAAATAATGATTCTAAGTAGCAAAAGGGGGAAAAATCTAATCTCTGAAAAACATTTGGAGTACAGAGCTATGAAAAGCATTCTGGTTTTGTTTGTTTGTTTATTTGTTTGCTTTTTTTTCCATGCAGTTGTAATCACATTACATTCTATACCTAATAATTCCCAAAACTTTATCTATCAAAATATTTTAAAGGTTCAATCATTGTGTGGTATGACCAGAAGGATTTTTTGTGTGTGAATTTCAGATGTGTCTCACTCATTGCATAGTATTCATGTTAACCCAAGAGAAAGCCAGCAAAAACTTGAAATTATAATGCACTCAGTTTATTTTGTGTAAGCCCATAAAAGCAGAACTACCTGTGTGGGAAGCTATTTTACTAAGTTACACAATGACTTTCAGGAGATTTTTATTCCTCATAACTCCATATCATTCCAACTATACATCACTCAAAAAGTGACAAACATTCTTAAAAATAACTGAGGATAATTTAGAAAGTAACGCAGTATACAGTCTCCTAGAGATACAGGAGAGTATGACAGAGACTTACTCGTAGGATTTCAGTCCTTTTCAATGCATCTGTGACAGGCATACACAGGCTAAATATAGTAGACAACAAGCATTCAGACAGTTGAATGAGAAATATTTCAGAAAACTAGTTAAGTTTGTCCAAGGAGTTAAAATTTTTAAGTGTCTTAGGAATCCAAGTCACTTCTAAAATTGAACTGTATGGTAAATTCTGAGCTTACTCTTAAAGCCCAAACAATGAATGAAGGGCATTATAGAGGTGCTGAATGTATTCAACAGAAATGTATCATTTCTTTCACCTTTGAATACTGTATTTAAAACACACAGGAATACTGCGTGAGGAAAACAGACTGTGTCAAAATTTATTAAGGAAAAGAAATAAAATTCCAGTATTTTTTTAAATATTCTTTAACACAGAATATTGGTACTTCAGGAAAATATCAGAATAAAATCCATTCTGAAAGGATTCATTCTAAATCCATTCTAAATGGATTTAGATCTAAATGGATCCATTCTAAATCCTTTTTTACATTTAAAATGGAAATTTCATTTGAGAATATATGACATTAATTTCAATTTGGATGGTATGACTGGAAGATGGTATTGCAGTATAATGACTTAGAGCATGATGAAGTAGAATCAGACTCCTGAATACTCAGTACTTGCTAAGTAGAAAGTAAAATCAGCAGAATGAGCAGCAGAGACAATTGAGTCCAAAACTGCAGTTATGAAATCCTTCCTCTGAATTGTTTTCATTCTCACTACACAGCATCATATTTTTCTTTCATATTCTCAGAAGCATATTTGTTTGAAGAATACAGAGAATAGAATTATTTTTCTGTCTTTTGACACAATCCAGAAACTAGATGTTTTTAACATAAATCTTTAGAGAACCTCCATCTAATAGACAAGCACAAGACACATAACACTCAGTCCAGTGGGATGAGGATCTTCATAAAAGTGAGTTGCAAACTTTTAAAACAGAGCTGGATGAGTACGTGAATGTACTATTGCTGCTTTTTTTCCTTTTCTCCTTAATTTTTCAATTAAAAATTAAATCAATAACCTGAAAGACAAATTTTAGATTCAGTTTTGTCTCAGCTTGAGAGAATTCAAAGCATTAGGACAAAGAATGCTATATTCCTATACATACACCCAGGGACATTCATTCATTCTTCCCATCTCTTCCTTTTGCTCAAGAAAATTACATTTTTTTCTATGCTAGCTTAAAAATAAAGCTGGAAAGTGACTTCATTTGTGACAAGATAAATTACCTACTAAAGACTCTCTAGGGGAACAGAGATTTGAATTTCTTCATTTTAAGAAAGAAATTGGAAGAGTATATTTGGCATCTGCTTGAGGATCCTAGATACTAAGCATAGAGATACCAGAAACCTCTTCCTGCAACTATTGAAAACAGCATTTGAAGGTTTTTTTTTTTTTAATGTTTTACAGGAAAAGATTTCAGATTCTAGACTGAGTTGCTTAAGCCTCAGAGAAAATCTGCATCAAGCAAGCTAATACAGCTTTGTGCTTTCAGCTTTCTTTTTACCTACTGTGAGTAGCTCGCTGTTAAACCTAAGGATTTCTAGAGTTGGCATTTTAAAGCGCCTAACTCTCTCCAGAGACTGTGCAAAACTTAGGAAACTTTACTCATGAGAGAACTTAAGCCATTAAGTAAAATAGCATAGCACATCCATAGCTCAAGCTTTTTTTTTTTTTTTTTTTTTTTTTTTCCTATCTACCCACAGAATGCATGCTAGATTTTCATATTGAGTAAAACCTTGCTACCTTAATAGGCTTTGCAATAGAAAATACCTGTCTTCCACTGTGGAGCTATTCTGCCATACAGATGAATTTACCTTGGTTTCTGCTATGGTTGTTCAACATCATCTGTGATGCAGAGTTAGCCCCAGCTGGATTTGGCATAGCCAGCTATGGGGCAGTAGCTCATATACCACCTCGGTTTGAACTGGTAGCTCTTATGGTCAGGTATGAACATTTCTTTTTATGATCTGGTAAGACAGTGCATTGCTACTTGACTGGATTTTTGGGGGGGAGCAGAGGAGCGTGGTATTGTTTTTATTTAAACCAGTTGCTACTGTACTGAAGCAATTGATTGATTTTTGCTTAGTAGTGAGATAAAGGAAAAAGTTTTCCTACATCCTATCCTTTCCTTTCCTTTCCTTTCCTTTCCTTTCCTTTCCTTTCCTTTCCTTTCCTTTCCTTTCCTTTCCTTTCCTTTCCTTTCCTTTCCTTTCCTTNCTTTCCTTTCCTTTCCTTTCCTTTCCTTTCCTTTCCTTTCCTTTCTTTTTTTTTTTTTTTTTTTTAAAAAAAAGACGAAGATTGAAGCTTCCTTTTTTTTCCCCCTATGTACAGTACTTGGTGTGTCAAGGAGCTAACAAGATCAAAACACCTTCAGGGATTTGTAGCTTACTTCCATTTCCACTGAAGCACATACAAAACAAAACAAAAATAAAAACAAAAAACTGAAAAAAAAAAAAAGGGGGGGGGGGAAGGATTTCAAAGACAGAAAGATCAAACCACTATAGGGAAAACAGCACCATTATTCCTGTTTCCACCATTTATGTAAGCCCAGTGACTCCTTAAAAATGTAAGAAACAATATTAACAAACCCTAGTCTATGTTATTTCTGTAGAGCCATACTGCAGATACTAGAAAATAAACAACAAGAAGGAAAGTATTTGACAGGGTTTTCTGTCACAATCCATGAAAGATTAATTCCTGTTTTTTTTTTGTTTGTTTGTGTGTTTGTTTTTTTGTTTCTTTTTTTTTAAATGACTTTTCTAAGAAACTGATTTTGGGAATTAGTTTATTTCAGCTTTCTACCATGAAAGGATATGTTTAACAGTTGAGGAAAAGAAGTTAGCTAAGATGAAACTTCCTTTTCCCTCCTCCTCATTTTCCCTTTAATTTTTGGTGATTCACAGATCTGAGTTTTCCTTGCTAGATGTTCTGTTAAACTTTATTTTTTTTTTTTTCAATATGTTTGATATATTCTTGGTTTGTAGCATTTAGTAAGGCATTTACAGAGTGATTCAGCTTGTCCTTTCTTTTCAGGAAGGACAGACAAGGAAGGCAAGGTGCCAGAGTTGCTGTTTACACGAGGGAGCAAATGGAATGTACGGAACTCAGCATAGGGGAAGATGCAGTGCTAGTCAAGAGCCTGCTGGCTAGGTTTAGAGGCCAATACAGGCAACACTGTCCTCACAGTTTACTATAGCTCTCCTGACCTGGAAGAGGAAGTGGATGAGGCCTTCTACAGGCAGCTGCAAGAAGCTTCTTGATCACAGGCCCTAATCCCTATGGGGGACTTCAACTACCCTGATATCTGCTGGTATAATCACACATCCAGGAACAGACAGTCCAGGAGGTTTCTGCAGAACATTGCAGATGATGACTTCTTGATGCAGGTGCACTGTTAGACCTGATACTAACAAACAGAGATGATCTAGTTGGAAATGTGAGGGTTGGAGGCAGTGACCATGAGATATTGGAATTGATGTTCCTTTGTGGAGGAAGCTGGGTAAGCAGTAGGATTGCAACCTTGCCCTTCAGGAGACCTAACTTTGACCTCTTTAGGGAGCTCCTTGGAGGAATCCTCTCGGTCAGGGTCCCAGAAGGAAAGGGGGTCCAGGAGAGCATGATAATATTCAAGCACCACTTTCTTGAAGTTCAGGGTAGATGCATTCCTTTCTATGATTGGATGACTGGATGGATGATGGGAGAGCTGTGGATATTGTCTACCTTGACTTCAGCAAGGCTTTCGACACAATTTTCCATAACGCCCTTGTAGGAAAGCTCTAGAAGTGTGGACTGGATGAGTGCACAGTGAGATAGATTGAGAAGTGGCTGGATGGCAGAGCTCACAGGGTGATAATAAATGAGTCTGAGTCTGGTTGGAGGCCTGTGGCCAGTGGTGTTACCCAGGGTCAGTACGGGATCCAGTGCTATTCAACTTGTTCATCAATGGACAAGGGATTTTCCAGGGAAAAATCCAGGGATTTTCTGGAATCTCCTTCTCTGGAGATCTTCAAAACTCGCCTGGATGCGACTCTGTGCCACATGCTCTAGGTATGCTTGAGCAGGGGGTTGGACTAGATGATCTCTAGGGTCTCTTCCAACCTCAACCATTGTGTGATTCTGTGGTTCTGCAATAAAAGGTAATTTGACTCATACTACAGGTTAGGCTTTATTTATTTATTTTTTTGTTGTTGTTGGTGGTGGTGGGGTTTTTTTTTTAATTTTTTTTTTTTTTTTTATTTTGGGTCTAATATCACAACATTTGTTTCAGGGGCAGGGTCACCTTATGCAGTCCAACTACTTCTTCTCATCACTATACTTGTTGTGCCAGTGCAATTTACATACATCCTCATGTCAGTTCAGCATGCACTTGTGTCTGCGCAGCACCAGGGGTAATGCTGGGACAAACCCATTAATTATAGAAATATAATTATTATTATATATATATATATAATTATATATAATTATATAGAAATATAATTATAGAAATATTCTATTGCTGCTAAATTTCAGATGCCCAATTCACCTAACCATCATTTTTCCAATTTTATAATAAATGTGATTATAGTGACTCTGTAGTTGGAGAAATCTCCTTCATTTCACTGAAAGTGAGTGTTGGGGTAGTTATTTGGCTATAAGGCCTTTCAGTAAACTGAATGCCATTTCTTCCACATCTGTCAAAAGCAGTGAAGAAAGGATGTTTTAAAACTCAGTGTGCATATGACTGGATAATGAAATGGTGACTTGGGGCCTTTTAGTTCTATTTCAATAAAGCATTTTGTTTTTTGTTTGGTTTGGTCGATTTTTTTATAATGACTCCCCCCATATGGATGGGATGGAAAAGGGATGTTTATTGTTTTGCTTGATAGCACTGCAGGATGTAACGAAACTTGTTGCATCACTGTAGTCCAGTCTTTGCTTCACAATGAGCTGATAATATTTCCCATTGCACTAGATGATCTGATGATAAGGGATAAGGCCCAGTACCAGCCCAGAACAGCAGGGTAAAGGAGTGCAGAGCAATTTAGCTTTGTTCAATTATACCAAACAATTGGGCTGAATCTTCAAAGTATACCTGGAATTTCTGTTTTTTCTCTTCCCTCTTAGGAAGATTCAGGAAACAGCTGTAGGATATAAACTGAATATCAGTAGTTATATCTCAGTAAAAGTTCCCAGTAAAAGCTGTGGGTTTTGTTTGTTTGTTTGTTTTGTTTTTATTTTTTATTTATTGAGCAGAGGGGGTGTGTTTCATCTTCTGAAGCATCTGTCATTTTCCACTCTCAAAGGTTCAAGCTTATTATTGATATTATGCAGCTAATTCAGTATTCAGTTTGAAAGCAGAGGGGAAAAATCTGTTTACATTTTCTTCTGAAGTTTTAAATTGTAGTTCTAAACTAATTTTATGTGGTGTTTTTTATTTCTACGGCCAGCAGATTTATCTGGCATACAAATCAAATGGAATTTCACTTGGGTACTGAAACTATCACCCTATAACTTACAGTAATTAGTGTTTTCACTTCAATCATTTTACATATTTGAGTTTTCAGCATTATTTTCTTGAGCATTTGATATCTTCAGAATTTTTCTGCAGGGTTTATATCAAAAAAAAACATTTCAGTTAATTTTATGTGAATGGATATACTCTGTCTTTGATGCTTGCACGGGATGCTTGCACGGGAATCTTTGATACTTCACGCATATAGCTGGTCTGGTGTTCGCAGACAGTAGAAACCATAGAAAACGGCTTAAAGGAATATATGATAGAGACACAATCTTGAACACTCTCTTAATTTCTCTGTTTATGAGTGAAGTTTTTACATCTTTTCCTTTTAACAGTTCTTTACAGGTATTTTTTAAGTCTTGTAGTGGCACAGCTGGTCCAAGTGTATTGAGGGGCCAACAAACAGGAAATGAGAACAAAACAGAGGAGAGAATATGAATGTTATACAGTGATGTGGAAGGTGAAAATAGAAGCAGAATGAGAGGGAAATAAAACCGTAGAGATTCCCCTTTCCAATACCTGTGTTTGATTGAAGATCAATAGATTTTATTATAAGAATATTAAAAAACAACCAAAAAAAAAAAAAAAAAAAAAACCACCTAGTGTTACACTTGCATAACAAATTATGACTCATCCAGCAGGCAGATCATCTAGACATAAGCAAACCCTGGTGGAAGTGAGATAATTCATGTTTCATGTCATCGTAATGGTTTGTGATACTTTTTTTCATTTAATTTTACTCCACTCTAAGTGTTCTTGTAGTTCCTGTGTATTACAAAGGCAATAAATCTCACAAAATAGTTTTCATTTTAATTGATTAGATAGGTAAAAAAGATAACAATAGCTAAAGCTGCATAATGTCCTTCCAACATTGCAAGGGTGAGACTGTAATACAGATGAAAAAGTAAATTATTAGTGCAATTTAACGAGGTAGGTAGGGGAAAAAGGCATTTGATTTTCTTTTCCTTTAGATAATGTTAAATGAGTAATATTTATGCATAAAAAAATCTCTGTCTATGCTGAGGTACCCTTGATATAACATTAAAATGGCAAGATACCATATCTCTTCATGCAAAAACCACACTGCTTGACTTAATAACAAGTAACAGAATGCTTTAATTTATGATAGATATATGTAATGAGCATGGCCTCCATTTCTGGCTTGAGAGTCTCAGGCTGATGACTAGGAATACAGGTTATATGCAAGCAGGTTAGTCATATGTAAGTATCAGTGTAAAGACAAGACAAATGGGTTTGAGTACTTAATTAAATGTCAAAGCATTTTTTTAAGGTCGCATTTTTATATTTGACTTAGATTTATGATGAATGTTAACTTTCAAGTAGCATTTTTTTCCTTTAGATATTTTAAGGCTTTTTTCTGGACAAAACCGAACCTTTCTCTGATAAAAGGTATTTTATGCAATGTGTAGGGATGTCACCTTTAAACAAGGTGATCAGGAGTAGTTCGCATGGATTCACCAATGGGAGGTCATGTTTGACAAACCTAATAGTCTTCTACGATGACTGTCTGGATAGATTAAGGGGAAGCCTTGGATGTTGTCTGCCTTGACTTCAGCAAGGCTTTCGGCACAGTCTGCCATAACATCCTCATAGAAAAGCTCCTGAAGTGTGGACTAGACAGGTGGACAGTGAGATGGATTGAGAACAGGTTGTATGGCAGAGCACATAGGGTGGTTATAAATGGGGCCAAGTCTAGTTGGAGGCCTGTGGCCAGTCTTGTCCAGCAGGAGTGGGTATTGGTCCTGCTGCTGTTCCACCTGTTCATCAGTGACTTGGATGAGGGTACAGAGGGCACCCTGAGCAAGTTTGCGAACGATACTAAACTGGGTGGAGTGGCCAACACCTCAGAGGGCTGTGCTACCATTCAGAGGGACCTAGACATGTTGGCAGAGAGGAACCTCACAAGGCTCAACAAGGACAAATTCAGGGTCCTGCACCTGAGGAAGAATAACCCCTGGCATCAGTACAGTTTAGAGGTGGACCTACTGGAAAGCAGCTCTGCAGAGAGAGACCTGGGAGTCCTGGTTGACCACAAATTAACTATGAGCCAGCAGTGTGCCCTCATGGCTAACAAGGCCAATGGGATCCTGGGCTACATCAGGAGGAGGATTGCCAGCAGGTTGAGGGAGATGATCCTGTCTCTGGAGCGGGATCTCAGCTGGGATCTCCTCAGCTCTGATGAGGCCTCTGGAATCTTGTGAGCAGTTCTGGGTTCCCCAGTGTAAGAGGAATGTGGAGCTTCTAGAGAAGGTCCGTTGTAGAGCGACAAAGATGGTTAATGGAATGGAGCATCTATTGTACAAGGAAAGGCTGAGTTGGGCCTATTTTCTCTGAAGAAGGCTGAGAGGGGATCTGATTAATATGTATAACTGCCTGAAGGATGAATGTAAAGATGAAGGGGCCAAACTCTTCACAGTGGTGGCCAGTGACAGGACAAGCCGCAATGGTTGCAAGTTGAAACACAGGAAGTTCCATCTCCATGTGAGGAAGAACTTCAGAATTTGCCACTCCAGACAGAGTCCTGGAACAGACTGCCCAGGGAGGTTGTGGAGTCTCCTTCTCTGGAGATCTTCCAAACCCACCTGGATGACACCCTGTGCCCCATGCTCTGGGTGTCCCTGCTAGATGCAGGGGGTTGGACTAGATGACCTTTAGGGTGGAATCACTTAACCATTTTGTGGTTCTCTGATGTCTAGCTAAGAAGTTGTTGCATTTTAGAACTTTATAGCGCTGTTCCCTGTGTTTTTGGATAAGTGTAAATGGTTCATATGGGTTCGTTCCTAGAAGGTTAAGGAGGGAAAAATGGAATAATGCATTACCTCTGTTTATGTGGCAAGATATTTTTTTTCTATAGACTTATTGATAATACTGAATAAATGGTATATAAAATGGCATGGAACGGCTAAAAAGTATGTTAATATGTATTTTGACCCATGTCACAGATTATTTTACGCTATTCTTTTTTGAAGCTTACGAGCTATCTACTCTCTAAAAAGGTGGTAGAATTTCTTTCCTGATTCAGGAAGACGATAAACCATGTATTTTTTGTGGGTCAAGCATGATTGGAAATTCAGATCAAAAAAAACATGAAAATTATGTGGGACAACTGAATCTGTTTTGTGAAATACAAACTGAGGTTAAATGGAATAGTAAGTTTTATATGTAAATATTCACTGAACTGTGTGACATACTTGACATTCTTTTTTTTTTTTCCGCTGGTTTTATTGTTGTTCATGTGCAAAATCTGTTAATAGATGTACATAAAAAAAAAGACTAGTCAAAGTATGAGTTTTTATAAAGTCAAAAGGTGGATCAAATGTTTTTCCTGTTAAGTTCACTAATGAAAATTTTTTATAGTGGTCAAGCTGTTCTGTAATCAGTTGGAACCGACCAATCAGTGGTCAGTTGGAAATAGCTAATTGTTTGTCCAATTTAATGTCAATTGTCATGCACACCTAACTGCTGCTTTTCTAAAAAAAATATATATATATATATATATTTAGCTGATTCCATTCTATGAATAAATATTACAGTTTTGGCATGTGATTTGAGTAGGAAAGATAATATAAAGTTTTTTTCTTTTTTTTTTTTTTTTTCTGGCAGACTGCACTGAAGTTACTGAGCTAAGTGATAAGAGAGATGCTGTAATATTTTAATTCATCATCTGTGAAGAAACATTTGATAAGTCATGCTAAGTGGTACCATATCTACAATTTACGTTATGCTCTTGAAAATATTAGACTGACTCCTAATATACATGACGACTAAGTGGGAAGAACAAAATGTAATAAAGATTTGCAAATGATCAGACAACTGAGTAATAAAAAAAGTTATAAAAAAGAATGGATTTCCATGCTGTTAATAATTACTAAAATGGACTTTACACTAGCAAAATAGCTGCTTTAGAGTAGTAAGGCCATATGTCAATCACACATGTAATGTTCTGAGCCTATGACATTAATAGCTCTTTAGTGCTTTCTCTCTAGCTCATAAGTGATCTTCTTCATGATAGCAAAATCTGAATTCATCCTGATAAACCAGATAATAAGCCAGAATGCTAATAATTCGTAAGATGAAAAAAAACCCACCACCACCACTGCCAACAACAACAACAACAAATCACCATATTTTCATGTTAGAAGACACAGCTTTATCTCCAAGATAGAGGCTTGAAGATGTTCTCAGAGGTCTGGTGGCAACCCATGTAATGTATGATTGTCCTTCTTGTTAGAATAGACAGAGTATATTTAAAAAATTGTAGATAGGAAAAGAGAACCCAGTAATGTTAAACTTATTCATAGTGCAAATTATTTATTAATAATTATTTATTTATAAAGAATGCAGACAAAATCTTTTATTCAGAAACGTGGTCAGAACAAACAAAAGCCAACTGCTGTAGCTCACAAAATGGATATGTAGAGGACATCTGCAGATGTCACTAGATGGAAGGCCTAAACCTCAGAGTCAAATTTCAGCTGCACTGTGACCCATAGCTCAACCTTAATGTTATATTAGGTATTTTGAGGGATGTTATCTTAGAAAACACCATAGTTACAGTGAAGAAACAAACAAAAAATGTGGGTGAGTAAAGTGAGAAGATTCATTGCTAATGGTAATGAAGTGATACTGAAATGAAGTATATACAGGAAGAAATGTTTGAATTGCAAATTGAATGCACAGAACTGAGCTAGATGGCAAGGAACTGGTCATAAAAAAGGGGCTTGGGAAACATGAATTCTATTTTTCAGGGGATTCTGCTCTGCTACTCTTTTAATAACAGTAAATCATTTAATCTCTCTGCCTCCATGACTCACCTGCAAAATGAGAATAACAGCAACTTCCTTTGAACTTTTGAGATACCTGCATGAGGAAGTCCTTTCAATGCAAGGAACTGTCTTTCTTTGAAAAACCATCTCACTCTTAAGGTTTCTCCAGGCTGACCCTCTTATTCTTCACTTTGTAGAGAATGATAACAGGAGAGTAGGATGTGATGTGGTGAGATATACTCAGTTTCTGGAAAGGGCTCTCTGCCAACATCTAAGTTGGCTAAGGCAAGAGGTGACTCATCCAGTAGTAATTTGAGTGTGGATTAGATTAGAAATATTTCTTAAATGATGAATTAGGTTAAGCAAATGGCTGTTTCCTATAAGAGCATTTGTTTGCTGTTCTGAAGAGAATGTTGTGACCTTTTTTGATTTTATAGAAAATTTGGTGGCTTTCTTAGATATCAGCTCCAGAAGTTGTACATCTCCATGGGAAGCTCCACACTTTTCTTACATAACATTCTGTACTTAAAATTTGATATATGTTACTTGGTCATATTTATTTCCTTTTTCTTTTTTTCCCTCAATAATGAAATAGAATGGAACATTCTATATTTGGACAAATCAATAAGATAACTGAAAGTAAGATTTTGGAAACACTGTTATTTAGAATTTTTTGTCTGTTTGTTTGAGGAAACCAAATGCTATTTTCTTTTATCACGTATTAAAGTCTACAGAACCCAAAGCATGTTTCATACAGAAACCTTAGGATGTTGTAAGAGTCACTAACCAAAGGCAGAGTTTGAGTTAAATAGGCTTACATAATTGTAACTCAACCCAGTGGAAACCAGGAAAGTGAAGGTATCCTTAAATTAATTTCTAAATATGAACATCTAATCATAGAAAGCATTTTATCGTATTTGCCAATCTAGATCTTATTGATTTTTACAAATATTTAAATTGATTTTTTTCCCTGAAAAAACTGCCCTACATATTAATAGAACCATTAACTGTTCTAATTAATTAACTTGCACAGCCATCTTCTTTCCATAGGACAGAAAGAAAGATAATAAGCTATTAGAAATCATAGAATCATAGAATGCTTAAGGTTGGAAGGGACCTCGGAGGTCATCTTGTCCAACCCGCCTGCACACGCAGGGTCACCTAGAACACATGGCACAGGGCTGCGTCCAGACGGGTTTGGAAGATCTCCAGAGAAGGAGATTCCACAGCCTCCCTGGGCAGCCTGTTCCAGGGCTCTGGCACCCCCACAGGAAAGAAATGTTTCCTTAAGTTCCTGTGGAACAGAATAAGCTGTGCCTCAGCTTGTGGCCGATTCCTCTAGTCCTATCGCTGCCCACCACTGAAAAGAGGCCACCCCCTCCTCCTCACTGCCTCCCTTGAGGTATTTATAGACACTGATCAGGTCCCCCCTCAGCTTTCTCTTCTCCAGGCTGAACAGACCCAGCTCTCTCAGCCTTTCCTCACAGGACAGATGTTCCAGGCCCCTGATCATCCTCGTAGCCCTGCGCTGGACTCTCTCCAGCAGCTCCACATCCCTCTTGTCCTGGGGAGCCCAGAACTGGACACAGTCTCCAGATGTGGCCTCACCAGGGCTGTATATAGGGGGACAGTCACCTCCCTCGACCTGCTGGAGACGCTCTTCTTAATGCACCCCAGGATCCCGCTGGCCTTCTTGGCCACCAGGGCACACTGCTGCCTCATTGTCATCTTGTCATCTACCATGATACCCAGGTCCCTCTCTGTGGGGCTGCTCTCCAGCAGGCCCACCCCTAATTTGTACTGCTGTCTGGGGTTATTCCTCCCCAAGTGCAGGACCGTGCACTTGCCCCTGTTGAACTTCATGAGGTTTCTCGTCGTCCAGTCTGTCCAGGTCCCTCTGGATGGCATCATAGCCCTCAGGGCTATCAGCTGTTCTTCCCAGTTTGGTATCATCAGCCAACTTGCTGAGGGAGCACTCCAGACCCCATTCAGGTCATTAAGGAATAAGCTGAACAGGACCGGACCGAGGACTGACCCCTGGGAGACACCTCTAACTACAGGTGTCCAACTAGACTCCGCACCACTGTCTACCATTCTCTGCACCCTGCCACTGAGCCAATTCCTAATCCACCTCCCCATCCACTCATCTATCCCACATCTTTGGAGCTTGCCCAGGAGGATGCTGTGAGGGACAGTGTCAAAAGCCTTGCTCAAGTCCAGATAGATGACATCCACTGCTCTGCCCTCATCTATCCAGCCAGTCACTCATTCAGATTAGTCAAGCAGGATTTCCCCTTGGTGAATCCATGCTGGCTACTCCTGAGCACCTTCTTCTCCTCCATGTGTCTGGAGAGAGCAGCCAGGATGACTGTTCCATCACTTTTCCAGGGATGGAGGTGAGGCTCACCGGCCTGTAGCTGCCCGGGTCCTCCTTGCCCTTTTTGAAGACTGGAGTGACGTTGGCTTTTTTCCAGTCCTCCCGCACCTCCCCCGTTCTCCAGGACCTCTGGAAGATGATTGCGAGCGGCTCGGCTATGACATCCGCCAGTTCCCGCAACACCCTGGGATGCATCCCATCAGGGCCCATGGATTAGTGGGTGTCGAGGCTCCCTAGATGCTCTCTGACCCACTCTTCCTCTACCCAGGGCAAGCTTTCCTCTCTCCAGCTCTCGTGTCCCTAGGGCCTGGGATTCTGACAAACACAGAAGCAAAGGCAGCATTCAGCAGCTCTGCTTTGTCCGTGTTTTCCGTAACCAGGGTACCCACCTCATTCACTAGTGGACCCACATTCTCCCTGACCTTCCTCTTCTTGTTAATATATTTGAAAAAGTTTTTCTTGTTGGTCTTAACATCCCTTGCCAGATTTAGTTCCAAGCATGCCTTGGCTTTCCTCGTAGCATCCCTGCATTCCCTGACAACGTTCCTGTATTTCTCCCAAGGGGCCTGTCCTTTCTTCCACATTCTRTATACTGCYTTCTTCTGCTGGAGTTTTGCCAGGAGCTCCCTGCTCATCCAYGCWGGYCTCCTGCCCCCTCTGCCTGACTTCTTRCGCACAGGGATGCACTGTTGCTGGGCATGGAGGAAATGYYGCTTGAAAACTAACCAGCTCTCCTGGGCCCCTCTTCCTTCTAGAGCCCTAGCCCATGGGATCTTTCCCAGTAGGTCTCTGAAGAGGCTAAAGTTGGCCCTCCTGAAGTCCAGCGTGGCAAAGCTACTAACTGCCCTGCCTCCTCCTCATTGGATCCTGAACTCCACCAGCTCGTGATCACTGCAGCCAAGGCTGCCCCCCACCTTCACATCTTCAACCAGGCCCTCTCTGTTTGTTAGTACAAGGTCCAGCAGCCCACCTCTCCTCGTCGGCTCCTCAACAACCTGCGTCAAAAAGATGCCATCAATGCACTGCAGAAACTTCCAGGACCGTTTGTGCCTTGCTGTGCTGTCTTTCCAGTTGATGTCAGGGTAGAAAGTCCCCCGTGAGAACCAGGACCTGCGACCGTGAGGCAACCTCCAGCTGCCTGTAGAAGGCCTCATCAGCCGCCTCCTCCTGGTCAGGTGGCCTGTAGCAGACACCCACCACAGTGTCTCACACGTTGGCCTGCCCTTTAACCCTTACCCACAAGCTCTCCACCCGCTCATCATCCACTCCCAGGCTGAGCTCCATGCATTCCAGTTGCTCTCACATACAGAGCAACTCCACCACCTCTCATTCCCAGCCTGTCCTTCCTAAAGAGCACATAGAAACCAAAGCTGAAAAACATCTTCTACTTTTATCAGTATGCTAATATTTTTATTAACCCCTCTTCCCACTTCTCTCGCTTAAGTAAAAATACTTTTTTTTGAAGACAAACTTTTTGTTATCCCAAGTTGTATGTATTGTATTCTTTCATACGATCCTGAGTTCAGCTGTAGTGTCATCCAGTCTGACATGGATGGTATTGGCATTTTCTTTCCTGTGCTTTAGAATTGTAGCACTGGATATAGATTTATATCAAAGCTATCTTAAGTGAAATTTAGACAAATTCAGAAATACATTGTATTACTGACAGTGAAGTATAGGTACTGCTGAGAAAAATTTTGATTTGATATTTGGAATGTTCTCTTTTTCTCCTCTTGATCTGGAATGCATATATGCATATATTGCGGAGGACAATTTGCATTTTTCCTCTTCCCCAGAAGAATTTACATGCAACTGAGTATCATAGATATCTCTCCAGAATTATTTTCAAAGTCTCATCTGCAGATGAGAATGTATTTCTGGCTTTTCACATCTGAAACAACTATTCCAAAGCAATTGCATGCACAAACCTAACTTACTGCATCTCTGTGTTTTTAATGTATTTTCTTTCTACTGAAAACTATTATAATAGAAATATATATATCACATGGAAAGAACTTTGGAAAATGATTAGTTTTCTGGTGATAATTTAATAAATAAAAGGTAAAGAGGGAGGTAAGAACTTCATTTCATTTGCTAAAATCATTGACTCTGTTTTTTTTTTTTTTAATCATATTGACTGTTAGTTATAGGTGTTGGAGGAAGAACAATACCACAGTATACAAATTAAATACGGATTATACAAGTTAACCATACAGTTCTTAATAGCATCTGTGTACTTTCATTTAGGGTTACAAGGCAAGAATAATTGCTAGTGCTTTGCAGAAATATGCCTACATGTCTACAGTAGGATGAACTGCTATGTATTTAAGCATACATAAAACTAAAGTACAAATGATATGAATTCGTAGTGTTTTTATGTAGATTTTGATATTTTATTCTCAGTATATTTTTTCATGTCTTTTTCCCAAATTCTTTGTTAAGTATATGTTTTAACTGCCTTGATTTCAACATGGTGCTGGTGTCTTTGTTTTTGAGAAATGCTTGATTACCGCATATCTTAATGATGAATTTAAATCTTTGTCCTGTCAGGCTCTACTCAAATAAGGAGCTCACCTTTAGAAGGGAGTAACTTCAACGGACACATGTTCTTGTTTAGGATAAGCAAAGTCTGCCCTGTTCTTGTGGTATAGAATATTCTTTTGCATGGTATGGCATATAGCTGCTAACTGTTCATGAACAGTTATCTAAATTTGGATTTAGCAGTCCAATGACATGATAGCATGACATTTTCCCATGAGTCTACTCACTAGAACCTGTATTTGGAAAAGATTTTGGTGTGTCCCAGGAAATGCTAACAACTCACTCTTCAGCACTGAAGTGCTGAACATGTCCCATTTTGGTCTAAGTGCCTATTGTCTGTTAAGGTTATCAGGACTGTAGAGTGAAAGATGTAAGAGAAAGTCAAGGTAATGGTTGTCTTGTCCCATTGCAAACTAGATCAGGAATATTTCTTTACCTTTAATCTGATGGAGGAACTGCATGGAAGCTTGAAGGGCTGTGAAATGCCTGGGAAGTCAGAACTGGGAGGCTACAATTTATCTTTTCTTTATGTAGGGCATTGATTCCCCAGGGAAGCCAGCAGAAAGCGAGTCTTACCTTTTATACACCCTCCAGCAATTAGTGGATCTGTGAAGGCTGTGGTGTTTGGGCAATGACATTTGGCCTCTTGTGGCTGGTCTGATTTTTCTATGAATTTCCTTGGATGGATGAGGATTTCAGTGCCCAGAACCAGAAAAGCCTCTTGAGGCTGTGTGATTTCTTTTTTGAATTAATGATCATTCTCATAATACTTATGAGGTAAGGTAGTCTTAGTTTCTATTTTCCTTTTTAGGTTTTTTTTTTTTTTTTTTTTTTTTGAGACAGAGGAGGAATTTTAAATCCAAAATTAAGCTCTTTGTATACATCCTTAGTAGCATATTCTAATTTTAATTTCTTGGAGCCTGTCATACTTCTTTGCATTCAACAGCATGCAGTACTTCTGCAGCCTCAGTTGCAAAATGTATCTATACTGTGAATTGGTAATGGGGCATTCAATCAACCTAAAACAAACTCTTTCTGCACAGAATATGTTATTAGGAGGAAAGAAAAAAATCAGAAGTCTGACTTCAGCTGTAACTTTCTGCTTCATACCTGTTTTGAACTATGCTTACAATTTATGTGCTGACTTACCTAATTGGTAAAAAATAGCAGGAGCTGCATAGCACTTTTATGGAATTGATTAATACAGAGGAGGGGGAATCTATTTATTTAGTACTAATGATACTCTCCAGAGTTAAAATTATTGTAAGAAGTATTTCACAGGTTACTGAGCATGACTAGCTTTTATATTAATGGAGCAATATATAGATGCATTATTCACTAGAGAATATTCTGTAAAATCATGCAATATAACAGTCTTTTACCAGACCAGGGTAATGTTTAATTATTCATAGTCATGATAAACATACAAGAAGCTTTTACCTATCCCACATACTTAGTCTAACACTTATTTCAGTTGAAAAGTCACCTGAGTGATTCTGAAAAATCTTTGAGTAGAACTTCATCTGTATACAGCTTTATTTTTTTATTGAGTATTTTACTATAGCACTATGAAGTTAATTTGAGTGACCAACCAAGTAATAAATGTATAGAAGCAACACATTATACATAGAAAAATTACATTTAAAAATGTTTTTATTGTGGATTTGCTCTGTAGTATAGGTTTCCTTTTTCTTTCCCACCTTCAAGAAAGTTATAAATTTAGCACTTACTGAATAAAGATCTGAATAAAGTGGTGTTTACATATATATATATGAGCTATCTCGGTGGTTATTCTCCTTTGAATATGAAAGATCAGTTCCATTTTCTGACCTGAAACCATGAGGATAACTGACAGGTTCTAACATAAATACTTCTATTCTAGATTTTCACCTTTATTTTTATTACTCATGTCTGGGGGAAAAAGAAATGTGCTGGATGAAATAGCATTTGTTTTCTCTCAGATTAAATGACTCGTGTATTGTCATACTGTCCTACTAAGAAAAGACATCAAAGTTAATAAATAGTCATTTTTGATGCTTTAAAACCAAATGTTTATTTTTAAGGAAAAATGGTAGTAGATTCTGAGAATTTTTAAAAGCTAAAAAGAGCTAAAATGGTGAAAATATAAATGTCTGCTGAAGTACTTCATGAATTTATGTTCATATTATGTACACTTTGAGATGTGATGCATGATGCAGGAAATGGGATTATCCAAATTTGTACTAATGACAGATCTACTTAAGATGGAAAATGAGTTAGAGGGGAAAAAAAAAAAAAAAGGAAAAACAGATTTATACGACAAAAGCCTCAAGACTTGATGTGTGTGTGAATGACATGGATCTTTATATTCTTTGAATTTGCAGAGCTTTGCAAAGCCCAACCCACAGAGGAGGAAGTTCTTAAATCTCCAGTCTTAGTGTAGCTTTTTTTAGCGCTAGCCTATACTGTAATTTGAAAAGCCAGCCTTAAACAATTTAAGATTCATGCTGCCTGCTTTTATCAGTATAAGCTCCATTACTTTAAAAGTAAAGATGACCTCTCTTCCCTCGGAAAAGAATATTTCCCAGGCGTACAAGATCTTCACACCCAGAGTGGTGCAGTCCAAAACTGGCAATTGCAGAGGTTGGATTTACTCCCATTACTTCCATTTCCTGAAGTAGCAGTTTATATCTACCCATCTGTCAGGAGCACTTGTTGCCTTTCCTGTCCTTGGCAGCAGCAGCAGCAGCAGTCAGCATACCTCCCTTTTGTAAAAATAATCATTTCTTGTTAGAGCACGGGCAAGAAAGGCTGCTGTTGTCCTCAACAGAAAAGGGGTGCAAGAAGAGGAAATGTTGGGACAATGCAAAAGTTAAGAGCTATGACTGATGTTTAGAAGGTCAATTCTAGCCATTCACCCATCTTTCCAGCAGCCTCTGAAAAACTATGAATTGCTACTAGGTAAGCAGGTATTTCCCATCTCTTTCTAGGAAGAGGCAGCAGGTCAGCTGGTAATAGGTCTCTGGGGTGCTATTTGAATGGTGCAGGATCAAATTGTCTTATTAATCAAAGTGGTTTTTTTTTGTTTTTTTTTTTTCCCACACACCTTATCAGAATGTGTTTGTCCCCCACAACAGACTTTCACATCTAGATAACTCCAATGTATTATCTGGCTTGCTAATAGGAGAGACTGTTTAAGCTGCACAGTTAGAAACACATAATTCACAATTACAAGGACAACCTTACTTTGAATAAGCACAAACGCTTTTCCTTCGTCAGAGAAGCTGTAAGATGCAGAGAGACGAAGAGAAGAAGATGACACACATCAATACTGTGTTTAAGAAATTGTGTTGCCTTTTGTTTATTTCTGCTCAGCGGAAGTACTGTAGACACTCAGTAAAAAATAACCATTTGTGGAGAGACTGAATGGCCAGTGTTAAAGGAGGATTTAAATATTTAAAAAAGAGGATTTAAATTTAATTTAACCTCCATGTTCAATGTATTATTTATCTTGGAAGAAAAAGAGTCTCTTTAGAAAATATGATTATGCCATTTAAAACCTGTACTGTCATTTGAAAACATACGAGAAGCCTGACAATGTATAAGAATGGTCTTGACATATATCTCTAACTTTTGAAGTCTTTAATTTGCAAGCTATGATAGTCTCTTGGTATGGGCACCAAATTTAAGCTGTGTGTTATTATTAACTAATATTTGAACTATTGGAGTGACTGGCCTTCAGTACAGAAGGATTTTAGGAGGGTAAGGGCCATTTTCTGACCATGAATTTTAAATATATAGCATATACACAAAGGAAAGTTAGAAGGATTTTTTTTTTCTTTTTTTTTTTTGCTAGTCAAGCACACAATGTTGCTGATCATAAAAGAAAAAACAATCTTTTTATTTTTCCTTGAATCTACTATTGTTAGATTTTCCCTGAATCTATTGAATCTATTATTCTAATAGGAAAGCATTTTTTTTCCAGACCACATATTTCAATTCTGTTAATTTTGATAAATCTTTATGTGCGTTAGAATTAACAGCGTGTGCTTATGCAACTTAAGTGAAAAAAAATGTACAAAAACAGAACACCCTTTATAGTGAGGAATCCTAGTACCTCCCAGTAAATTAATTAGTAGCCTGAAAAGACCATGAAAGCTAGCTTTTTTAATCATTCTCAAGTGACTCAGAATCTGGCTACAAGAACTCATAAGACTGTTTAAGAAATGTTTAAGAAATATGTTTTTAGTGATTTATAAGTTCATGATATTTTCCATTATGGTATTTACATCTTTAATGGGGAATATAAGTTTCTGGTCAACTGTACAGTGTCAGTGTCTGAGCTATCCTATGAGATGTGTATGTGTATGTGTAGTGCAAATGAAAATCAGGAGTATTATGAAAGTTAAATATCAAGTTTTTATTTTTGTATGTTAACGTACAAAAATGTTTGTATGTTTCAGTTATCAATTGAAAGTGATTTATTGATTTATTGATTTTTATAGAGCCAGATATAGAAGAGGAATTTTTTTGTTAGCTTCTATTTTTTGCGTTTTTTTTTGTAAAACCAAAAATATTGAATGCTGATTCAGAAAGTCAACTTTCTATGTTACTGCAATATCTCATCAGATATATATCAGCAGTGTTAGACAACACAGAACAGTCATATAAATTACTATTATTATTAGATTACTATTACATATTATCTTTCATATTTCAATTCCATGTGTATGATCATCTTATCAAGGCCTTTTGTATTCCTTGGCCTGTCTTTTCAACACGGTTGCTAATATTCTATGCTAATGGAATTATAAAAACATCCAGATATTATGGATGACTTAAGAGTACTTTGAAAAGTTAAGATAGAAAAAGCAGAGGTAAGCGGAGAAACCAAATATAAATTTGGCAAAATAAATATAGCTTTTGTAGTAACCGTGTTTTTGACTCCTATTTAAGTTATTAGGTATCTAACAGACTTACTCTTGTGGGAAAAGTGATTTTGCAAGTAATTACTTGCATTAATAGTACATATTCTGTTCTCAAGCCTAAACTTAATGGCCCTCAATACTCAGGCTAATCTTATCCTGGCAAAAATCATCACTGAAATCTATTCAACAAACTTTGTTAGGAAGTTTTTAAATATTCAAATGCTTATATATCCCAGTAGATCCCTGTAAAAAATGAATTAGCAAGTTCACCTTCAAAAAAAAGACATTTTTCAGGAAAATAGTAGCCAGAGGCTTTAGTGAGGGAACACACTATTTTTTCATACTTTGAATACTGTAACAGTATACAAATTAAGTTTCCATACTATCTATGCAAAAAGTATTCACAAATCTGACAGCTATTATTTTAGGCTTTCTGTGAACATGGCAAGATATCACTGCTTTGCTTACTGCTGTGCATAAAAGATGATTCAGATATAAAGGCTGAAATTATTAGTTTTGGGGTAAGAGTCTCATAATGAAATCTTAACTTCTTGCTCATGAGAAATGGTGTGCCTCCAGAGGAGAAAAAAAAATTAGTCATGAAATGCTAATACTCTGAAAATGGAACCACTCAATTTTTACACCTAGGAAATGGAAAAAGCAGCACCTGAAAACTTTCATCCCAAGCCCATTGTTTCAGACCTCTTCTTTTATATATCTAAAGGCCATTTCTCATAACACCAACTCCTTTGAACTTGGATAATGTGATTTAAAACAAAATGATCACTGCTGTAATCAGTTTTGTTTGTTTCTTTGTTTGTTTTTTAATGGACTTGTTGCGGAATGCTTTAAGAAGTTCTCTCTCCTACATGACAGAGTGTAGGGTACTTCATATGAGAAACTTAAGAGCAGTAGGTGTGATGTTTTTGCAGGGCCATGCTAAATGGAAACTGCAAGTTTTTACAAGCTTCTGTAGATGGAAAGTATGAATGAGAAGTATTTTAAATCAGTTCTTCTATATAATATTTTATTTGCAAACAGTTGCATCTACTGTGGTCAAACCTTTCTTTCAAGTCTTGGTTTACAGTATTGTTTAATAATCTATGTCTAATAATCTATTGTCTAATAATCTATACATAAGGAAGTTCTGATGAACTAAAAGCTTTTGCTCAACTGTCTGAAGTTACGTAGAAACCAGGAGATACCTTGAAAATGTCAAGGAGAGACAATGTTTTTGTTTTTTTGTTGTTTTGTTTTTTAATCTCTAAGAGCAAGGTATAGGAGCTTCTCTCCTATATTCTCTACTTTTCTCTCTGATTCTGGCAGAAAATATTAGCCATTTATGAATAGTGTGGTGACACCTTCATCTTGCACATGAAGCCTTGACCAATTTGTCACATTATGCCAAGATTCTTGGCTCCTTCTGTGCTCAAACTCTGCTCTGGAAAGAGTTTTCAATAACTCATACATGTGAACAATTCTTATCCACAACTGGGTGGGCAAAATTATCCAAGGGAGCAAGGCAAGTTTAGATCTTCCAACAGTATATATTGCACAGAATAAATGTGGTGCTTATTTGCCAAATATTTTGTGTGATGTAATAGATATTTAAAAGTTCCCAATTTAAAAAATGACGGAGATCATGAGTCTTCCCATCGTAGGAGCTAAGTAGTCATGGACATCCAAGAATAAGGTAAGATAAAGATAAATAAGAAGTTTAAAATGTACTATTGTGCTATTTGTCTCTGTCTGCTGACACAGGCTCTGCACATTCCTGTGAAGTCCTCACCCTAAAAAGTTCACAGCTAGAGACTAATTACGCATGAAGAGCAAAGGAGAATAGACCTGCAAGCACAGATCTCTTTGTTGTTGTTACTGATCTTATGACTGCTGTTGCTGAGGGAGCTGAAGGAAAGGAATGATATTTTCCTCACTTGAGTTGGAGAGGTCACAAACAGATGGAGGAAAGTATTTTAAAAGTTTTATGAAAAAGTGGGTGAGTAAAATGTAAAGTTGATGATGTTGAAAGAGCATACAGTGTCTCTTGCTGTGCTGAAACAACAAGGGGGAAAAACCCCTATGTCTCCAAAAGATTTTGACATTATAATGGGAAAGTTGATACTGGTCTTCTGTTCAAGATTAAAATTTAATCAGAAGCAACAGCAAATCGCAAACAAGCTAGAAAGCGCTTCCTGAAACAAGCTGGTTTGGCAGATTTCCTCATGTTATGATCTGTTATATCAGTTATGCTCCATTATGGTCTTTGGTTGTGGGTTGTTTAAAAAAATAATAGATTTTTCCTTCTAACTTTGTAAATATGCATATTCTTCATATGTTTTTTCAGAAAATGATGAGTAAAACACTTTACCTTTGGATTGCTAAAGTAATGGATTTTAAATATTGTCTTTCTTCTAATGCTACTGTCTTTACACAGGGTCTTCCCTTTGCAAACAGTCATGTATCTCTTTCAAAGGGAGGTTGGATGAGTTTTCTCCTACGCAGGATTTCACTCCACATATGAAACTCCAAAATAATTCAAAGGAAATATTTCAGAAATATTTGTGCATATAAGCCAGACTATAGAAATACTAACAGAAAGAACAAAGTCAGTTCTGGGACCTGCCTCTCTTATGACATGTTGTTCTTGAAATCTTTTTTTGTTTTTCACACTGTTATTACTTAATTCAATTTCAGTTATACATAGTAAATATTTCTATTGGTTTTTAAGATATTTTTGATCTCACAAGCTTCTTAAAGCTATGGAATCAGAAGATAAGCCTGTCTCAGAAAGGTTAGGCTCTCCTGGGATATGAAATCAGTAATAATTTACTTGAAAATACAGAAATCCTATTTAGAAAGAATTGCCCTCCTATTGCCTGTGTTTTGTGCTCCTGTTCCTAGAAATATTAACGATTAAAGTAACAATTATGAAAGGCATTTATAAATATGAAAGTAAGAATAAGTGCTGAAGGCTTTAATGCTATGTATGAGTTATTTTTTTATGTAACAACACAAAATCAGACCGCTGTGGAGATGAGATGAATGAAGGCTACTAGACAACATGGCCAAATTTGAATTTCATTGCCACAGGATTATATTACCTTATTCAAGAAAACCAGGCAGGACGAGTGGAGAAGTGTTGGCGTTATGAGCTTCCTCTTTATATTAGTGCTGATAAGATGGGCAACCTACTATATACATCTAATGCTTAAGAGTATTGAAAAGGTCAGCAGAGGAGACCTACATTTTTGGAAAACCTTACTAATTCAGTGGATTTCTGTGATATTTCTCTGTAAGTTCATATCAACTTGATTATTTAATATTGTCATTGTGAACCACCTCCCCAGATACTATTTAAAGAGATTTACTCAGTACTGGTCTCTTTCTGCACTGTCATTGGCAAAAGAGCCATCTGTTTTACATTTCCTGATGCCCCTTTTCCCTTGCCTTAGAATAATTTCAAATTTAATTTCAAAACTCATTGAAAAGTTTTGTGTCCTTGGTCAGATGTTTGAATATAAGGGGACTGAAAGCTAAATGAAGCTCATTTGTGTATATCTTAAAAGAAAAAGGAAAAAAAAAAAAAAAAAACTTCAGCAAAGGTGATGAGGAAAAGGGAGACTTCAGGCTTCTGTATTCTACTTTGACAGTCACGACTAGATACAGCCAAAAGGCCCTAGTCAAAATAGGTAGAAGAATGGGAACTGTCTGAATTCGTAATTACTGTTCCACAGAGGTACTAAAAGTTTCAAGAACTGCGTCAGAAAAAAATCACTAAATGAGAGAGTTGGGAGAAGGAAGTCTGGAAATCTTCTGCAAGAGATTTAAAAATTCTGGAGAATCATAACCATAAAAGGAGAAAAGCAACAAGCAGTTTCCAACTGATTTTAACATTAGTTCCTGACAGTGTGGGAAAAGGAATCAGAGTACTGCAAATTGAACTTTCCAGGCTGTTAAGAGGGAAACATGTCCTGAAATCAAAAGCAGCCTAATCAGATGGGACAGAAATGTGACGAGAGGGAATTGAAAGTCTCCGTGAGGTGAGCCAAGAGGAATGGTAAAATTCAACAACAGGATAAGATGAGGATTCCTTGTAGTTTAAATGAAATGGGTAAGGAAAAGTAGTAAGAAGGAAGAAATAATTAACAAAGGAAATAGTGAGAGATAATGGGCAAAATATCATATTACATTTAAATAGGAGTAGGAAATTAAATTCTTCGTGCTGGTAGCAGAAGGCTAGCTCACTGCTGAAGAGATTTCATAGGTTTGTGGAGGGATGAGGACTGATAGCTCTTTGGGAGGTTGAAATTAGTCTTTGCAACTTTGGAAAACTTAAATGTCACCAGAATACATACAATTATTAGAACCTGATACGCAAGAGTTATCCTAATGTTCAGGTAATTCTCTCAACATTTGCAACTAGTTTGATCTTTTAACATTTCTCTTTTAAAACTGAGCTTTAGTGAGGTGGTTCAGCAACAAGATCAATATTACCAATGTCACTGTGACATTTGATTAAGTAAAGTCTTGCTGGGCTTATCGTGAGAAAACACTGGATTCTCATTGCTAGTACTTAATTAATCCCCATCTTTCTAATTTGATTACCCTTGCAAATTCAACTTGCATTTTAATTTTGAATAGTGCTTGAGAAGCTAAATACTGCCTAGATTGTCAAAACCTAACAGATTTATAAATTTTAGTCTACCTATTTTCACAGCTGTCTGTGGGGTTTGTATCTGTTCCTTTTTTGTTGTTGTTGTTTTATTTTTGTTTTCTTTTCATCTATTGAATATAATGTGTGATATAATATCTGATTTTTGTTGTGGCTTGAAGGTAAAACAGATTAGGTTTAGAGCTAAAAGCATTAGAGCTTTAATTTTTTTTTTTATCTCCTGTAAAATAACATTAAGAAATTCTTTTTTTTACAGCTTTATGAGAATATCCTTCTATGGACTGAATACAGTTGCCACATTATATACACGTTTTTGTTGTTGTTTCGTTTTGAAAGCAGTGTTATTCGTAATGCCATCATGTTTGCATGTTTATGTGTTTATTTTTACATTCATGTAAATTGAGGTCCATAGTTAAAACAGCATGTGAAAATGAAGATTGAAATTATTCAGAAGCAAGAGAAACCAATGCCTGAGAAAATTAGACAGTATTTGTTCCCTGATTATTGAGTAAGCAGAATGAAAGGCAAGCTTGAAAATACTCCCACTGTAGAATGGGATTGGCATGACACACTTCCAGGACTGAACTTCTGATTTAACTTAAATAACTTGAAGTCAGCAGCATTAGACTTCTTTCTTAGTAGCCTCACAGTCATGTTCTAAATTGAACAAATAAATATTCTCTCCCTATTTCTGTCCTCTTCTTTTGAAAAGCCAAGCTATCATTCTTAAAAGAAGCAAATATACACAATCTATTAATTATTGCTGCCATATCTGAATTTCTTATATCTTGGGTGATCGTTATATTCTTTCTTTCTCTGTCTCTGCAGATAGTTGTAAGTGTATGTTACAGATTGCATCTGAGAGGTTTGTTTGAGAGAATTTCTGTTCATAAGATCTGTGACTGTAGAGCTTTTTGTAGTTTGGAGGTTATAGAAGTGATTTTTTTATTATTATTTCTCAGATCTGAACTGTAAAAAAAGGTATCGGTGTTAATTAGAGATTTGACTACACATGGACAAAGTACCTTTATGAAATCAATTGAAACACAGAAGAATAGGTGTTAGGTTAAGAAGGCAGTCTGCAAAATATTCTTACATTTAGATCTTTTTATATAATTTTTCTTTTATTTTTCTTTCCTTCCTAGGTTGGGAAAAATAAGTTGAGAATTTAGAAAAAGAATTGGAGTTTGAATTGCCACTCATGGTCCATTGATTTAATTTTTCATAAAGAGTAGTATTAGACCCATTTTAGATGAAGCAGTTCATTCTATTATAACTCATAATTTTCCAAGTGTTTTACATTAAATACTAAAATGAAAATACTCTCTTTTTCATCTCCTTTTAGTTAAAACATAAAATGATAAATATCCTATCATAAATATAAAGACCTTTCTTTTTGTTATAAGCAGAGATAAGTGTTGCATTTAGTTTCTGTGATTCTTCTAGAAATCAGCGCAATTCCTGTCTTCGTAGTGCAGCATGGATACTGGTACTACATAAATTCAAAAGCAGAAAAAGTCACCATTCTTCTTACTTGATTATAGCAGTTTTCAATTCAGCCTTGTGTGATGGAGAAATTCAAAACTGTAATTCATCAAGGTAATTTGGACTGATGTTGTAATAATTGTCACTATACATTATTTTAAAAAGGAACATTATTGCGTTAGAAGGCACCTTGTAGTTTAAAAGAGGTGCCACTTAAAGTAGCTATTGGGGGGAAAATATCAAACATTTTACCTGTGGGGTTTTTGGTGTTTTTTTTTTTTTTTTTTTTTTTTTTTGGATTGGATTACTTAAAGGAACAAATGCTGATGGGTTTAAAGCAGGCTAATCAAACTGTAGCTAAACTGGTACTAGTTACCGTGAGAGGTTCCTGCAGGAAGTGTCATAGCATAGACACAAAGGTGATAGACTGCGTCTCTTCTGAAAATTCTCTTAGTTAAACAGGAAAAAAAGAAAAAAAAAAATGAAAAGCTTTTTATTCACTCTTGCTAGGCTCTTAGTCTTAAAACATATCTGAATGCATGGCACTAAAAAATGATCTACCACATAAAATTGCCATCTAAAGATGCCCATAAGTGTCTCTTAAGAATGAAAACATTGTCAGTGAGGTTAGAAAAACTGCTGGGCAAAATAGAGGTAAAGTAAAATGAGTAAAACACTTATAAAGAACTTGAAACCTCTCTGGAAAAAACAAATATGACAAAGTTAAGCACTCTTCTCCAGGATTCCAAAGGTTATTGAAATGTCCCCAATTTTGAGACCAGTTACAAGGTTATTATTTTATTGTATTCCATTTTCCTTAAAAAAACAAACCTATTGATCTTCCTGCATTTTAGTTCTGAGTTTTACCTGTGCAAATGGGAGAAGAATTTTAGCTAGATTAAAAAGACAGTCTCTGTGATAGTCTAGAGATTCTCTTCCAGAACTTGCTTCTGTGTTTGCTAGAGGTCAGAAGCGCAATATTTGTCCATTGATTCATTTTGTATAACTGCTGCTTAGAATAGGCTTTCCAAAACTGCTGTATAGCGCGGCAAAATGAATATAAACATTAACCTGAGACTTGTGTGCCACTACTGTTCATATTGTAAAGAATTTAGAGATCTGTCCGAGGGTCAACTAGTCCAGTCACCACCTTATAGGTGAGATAAGGTCAGGCTGGTTAGGGCATTGTCCACTCAAGCTTTGAAGAAAGAAGATTTCAAGCCACTTTCCTGACACCACTTGCGGCAGGAGGGGGAAAAAATTGATTGATACATAATTGTAGTTTCCCTTGTTGTAGCCTGCCTGTGTCTCTTGACCGTGCACTCTTCATCCACCTCCTCACCTGAGTGCTGCTCTGTTGGATGCACTCCAGTACGTTTATATCTTTCTTATAGTAGAGAGTACAAAACTGGCAAATCTGGATGAGGTCTGAGAGCTGCCAGATGCAGCTGAGGGGGAACATTCAGTTCTGCTAATATTCTCTCGCTGCTAAGTCCAGAACATTACAGTGTTTCGTAAGCTTTGCGCTTGAATTTCCACCATCACCTAAGGTGGAAAATAAAAAAAAAAAAAAAAAAAAAAAAAAAAAAGTATGAAGGCATGGAATAAGAAATGAATAATTTTTAAAGGTTGTAAGTGACCACTGTGAGCAGTTAACATAACATATACTTTATCTCTGTCTTTAGGCTTCAGTCAACCTTAGACTATTAAATTACCTTTTAAAATGTATTAAAAGTGAATGCAGAAATTGAAGATGTATAGAGCTCTTACTCATGATTTCGTGCATTTTTTTAGATCCTAATTAAACTTACCATTTGCAAATAGACATATGCATATACTTAAATTTCTGTCATTTTATTTCCAGAAACTGGATCTTGCCACACACATATCCAAGTATACTGAAATTAAAAGGCAAAAAAAATAGTCTATAATTTCAAGAATATTTTTGCCTTTTTTTTTCCATTCCCAATAGAAAAACTAAACTTAAATTTAAACTTACATTAAAAATGCAACAGAAGCAAGTTTAATGCAATCCTTATGTAATAGTTTCAATATGACATTTTGGATATTTACAGTCCTTGATTTAAAGTTGGTTGATAGAATAAGGTTCTTAGTAGTTACAAGAGAGTTGATTAATGGTGACCAGGCAGATCAACCATTGTTATAATTTGTTATGTTAAAGCACTTCAGCTGTTTAAGAGTCATGCATCTTTCGTGTGTGTGTGCATGTCTCACAGAAACAAATTCAGGACAGCTTTCAGAAAAATTCGTAGGACCTAATACACTTCTTCAAAGTGACTTTATTATTAAATGCTTGTTATCTTTGCCCATTTATAATGAACAACTAGATGACTTCTGCTATATACTTTTATACATTTAAAATTTGTTTTTGGTGGAAGAACAAAATAGAGAAACTGACTCCTCAAAAGAAATTACTAGTAGAAGAAATATTATCTACTTCCAGAGGAAGGAATTTTCCTACTTCTGCAGGGAAGTCAATTATTCCTGCAGATATTTTTCCTTTTTCAAATTTTAAAGGATTTATGAAAGATTTATTTCAAAAAAAGGAGAATTTTAATAAATATTCTAAAAATGGTTACTATTGTATTCTCTTCCTGTCATTTGTCTTGAGCTTATGTGTCATAACTTTCTGATTTTCAATTTATTATAATGGTGAAAACAAGTGTCATTAATGTTTTCTTAATGGTTTCTGTCCAAATTCTTGTCTCAGATGCTTAGAATTATCCAAAATGCTAATTACATTTCTTTTGTACACATTTTAAGCTAGACTTATTCAATAGTAGAAATATTGAACATTGTAATGCATTTGGGTGGCTAATAAAATGTAACAGCTTGAACTAGAAAACATATCTTTAAATCATCCTTATATATTTTTTTTTAAAGTAACTGCATACTCAATATTTGGAATTATTAATTAATAGACACTTAGCAAAACAAATAAATACTTATGACAGCATTTCAGCTATTTCTTATTTTTTGTCCTCTGGTAATTAATTTTCAATTTCAGCAGTTTGTAGTTCTCTCAGATTGTTTTCTTTCACTTCCTGACTAGTGTTTTTAGACTTAGCTTGCACTTTCCTGTGAAGGGCAGCATTTTTCTGTTCAGCATTCACAGGAGATGTGTGGCTGTGTTGCATTCAGTGGAGAGGGGAGCAAGTGGTCAGCAGAGTGGAAGGGTATTTCTAGGGATCTGGTATGGACCAGGCACAGAGGATTTCAAAAGGTTACATGATTTGATAGCAAGGCAAAAAAGGACCCCTTTTTGTAAGGATATTAATATCTGAAGATCTCATTTCAGGACCATTTATTTTTTATTAAACAGATCTGAATTTTTACTTCTTAAGCTACTTCTCTTGCTTCAGAACATTGTTTAATAAAGCATATAAAGGATTTAATTTTTTTTTTTTGATATTTCAACTTTTGAAGAAGAGTTAAAATGAGGTTTGCCTCATATTTATGGATGATGAGGGATGTCATGGCGAGTGTTTACCCATGAATGTCTGAGATCACTGCTGTGCTTCATCAGCATAACATTTGGGATTTTTTTCCCAAGTGATTTGTTCTTCAAATTTGCAGGAATTATCAAGCATGAGAATGCCAGATTAAAAAGGCTTGAATAAAATGTTCAATGCTGTTAAGAAATAGGGTAATTTTTTCTTCCTCTTTTCATTGTACATGTCTTCTAAATATCCACAAGTTTCATACAAGGCAGATTTTCACTAATATCCTTTTCACTTCAAAAGAAAATAAACAATATTTTCTATGTGATAGTAACCATTTTGTTAACTTTCCTCTTTGTGACTTTTAATTAGATAACTTTTTGACATTGATTTTCTGTATGAAGAAAAAAAAAAAAAGAAAAGACTGGAGAACTCTTTACATTTGTATTTCATGCTTCTTGCTTCAGTATTTTCTTATTTTCTTTCTTTCTTTTGTCCTGGATTTAAGAAGAATCTAAGAATCTTTCACAAGGAAATGAGGTTTACTTAGTAACTGGAGCAAAGGTTCGTGGAAGCAAAGGTTTCCAAAATAAACTTAGCACACTATAGCAAAATTGACAAACCCCAAAAATCTGGGATTTATTTTCATAAATTCAGTGAAATACTATCCAATAACTTGGCAGATATATTAAATGGAAAAATCATTTTGCTGGCAGGGGATTTTCTGTTCCTCATCAGCCTTTGCTGATGACTCAACACTTCTGCATTACTTTTACTGCGACCCTGAATTTTCTTTATTAGCCTACCACATAATGTTTAAGCAATCACTTGAGACGCTATGTGTAAGAGGAAAATCTTCAATTTCTGGAAAATGTACATTTGTGCTCACAATGAAATTGTTTCTTAGAATATTGCACAGCCATTTCAGCTGAGCTGTGGAGATCATGTAGATATAAAATGCAAGGTATTGTGTTCTTTCAAACCACTTAAGAACTTTGAAATAAGAAGGCACAAGAACTGATACTATTGTAATGTTTCTCATAACAAGTTTATGCAAATTATTATGCATAATTTTACATGATGCACTGGTTAAAGACTATGGTTCAGCATGCCCTTGCAAATTCACATGGATAGCAAGACACTTGTGCATTCTCACAACTCCTGCCCAAGATAGGTTTAAGTAAGGAATTAACCACATTTTGCAGCCCTTCAGCTTAAGTCACAAGCAAATTAGTTATTTTTCTTGACAATATAAATTGCTGCAATTTATTCTGATCATAATTCATGATAATAAAGAATTTAGAAGTTTATGGCAAGAGTTATTTCATTGAATAAAGTAACTGTGGGACAATATGAAATAAAAGATAATGGAGTGACAGTTGAAAAGGTTTAAATGAGAAAAAATGATGTGTGTATGCCTTGTGAGAGAGTGGATAGAGTAAAATATGAGCTGAAAAGATATGGAGAATTAAATGAGACCAAAAGGATGATGAGAAAGTTTAGAGTGGACTGTAGCTATGATGTACCCAAACATTTCCAGCCTGGAAAAGGCAAATTTTGGGGACAAGGTATAAGGAATGATAAAAACATTATTACTTTCAGTCACATGGAGGAAGGTTTGGCATTTCTAAATACATCAACAGCTTTTCGTGGTATGAGTATGATTTCAGAACAAGTCTGGTGTCTTTTATTTTGTAAATTTTAGAATGACACATCTCTCAACGGATTTTAAATACCCCAGAGCCAGTGAGTTGAAAAAAAATCTGAACAGACAGCAGCCTTTCCTTGCTGTTTCAAATATAGAAACCAATATATTCCAAATAACTATGAACAACTGTGTAGCACAGATACAGAAAATATTCTCAGAGTAAGAAGTAAAAGTAAAAATATTTGAGAGAAAGTATTTGTATTCCAACCTACTTGTAAATATTCTCAGAAAACAAATCCACGCAATTCAAGGTGTACAATATTGGACATTGCAGGAGGAGACCTCTAAGTAACTAAAATAGAAATGAAGAATTCATACTAGATTTGAATATATTAATAGTTTAAACAGAGCAATTTTGTATTTTAAAAAATAAACAGAATCAAATGAAAAAGGGTTTAGTGTTTTAGAAAAATTTCACAGTTCCACAGACAGGGAGATGGTGACTTTTGATAAACTATGTCTCCCTCAAAGAACTTTGCCTTTGACTAAATTGAACCATATTTTTTTTTTCTGTGGTAGAGGTGAAATGTCCTTTTGATTTCTTTAATAATATACCCATTCTTATAATCTCCTTTTTCTCCCATTGCATATTATCATTAACATCATTTTAAAGCCAAGTTCCCTGTCTTCTGGAGATGTCACCTAACACTATGTTGTATAAATTCAGGTGATAGTTGCTCACAGGTGATGGTTAGTGGTATAAGGCAGAGACTTTTTCCTATGTGAATGTCTGTGCCAGTGTTCTAGTCTAGCTTCTATTTAACAGTTTTATATATTTAAAAATTCAATTTGAAATATAAATGAGTGTGCTAATATCATCTGTTTGAGGGTAGCTGCTTGAGCAGCTAAATCATTAATTTTCCAATCACTGAGTGGATACTTTAATGATGCCTCCAGTCAATTGCATTTTGTAGATTTTTTTCCCCCATATTAAATAATACATTTCTTTCTGGAAGAAGTGTTCTCTGAAATTATGAAACTAAATTGAGATGTGATTGTAGGTGCAACATCTATATTTCATCTCAGTTGGTCTAACAGCCTAGAAGCTTCTCTTGAGTGAAGTAAACTGAGATACATATTCAAGATATCATACTCCTTAAACAATTCTGTGCATCTCTCCAAAGACAGAACCTCTAAGTCATTCATTCTGTTTGAAATGTAATGCCAGAGGTGAAAGACAATAAGATGTTCATGAGTGAAGAATGATATAGTAATACTAGAAGAATACGGTCATGGATGTTTCAAGTAGTCGATAAATTAAAGGTCTTCTAGATGTTATGCTGACATAATCAGGGATAAATAAGAAATAATGCCTACGAAGACTGTGCAAATTCAAAACTAATATTTTTAAGAAACAGTTCTCTCTAGGAGGAAGATCCATGAGCTTGTGGAATCCTAATTTACAGTGTATTTATTTCTTCAGGTTAGTTCACTTTTGAGGCTAATTAACACTAAACACACAGTGATGTTCATTCAGCCTCTGTGCACTTAGCATCCACTCACTTCTTCACAAGGAGAAAATCTTTATTCAAAAGACATGTTACAAATATCATAGTATCAGGAAAATACGGACACTGATACTAAATTCAGCCATGCATTTCCTGCCTGCAGGATTTCTCACAAAGATAGTTAGCCTGGTAGAATAACAATTTGTGGGAATTTCATTTCTACAGGATAGCATACAGATTTTAAAGGCTTTTATGGGCAGGAAAAAAATGAATGACTGACAGAGCCTGAAAGCAGGCTCCGAATCACATATGGTACTTTAAAGCAGTGTGAAGAATTGGCTGTCCTTGAACTATAGCAGGGATCAGAGTGTTAGAAAGGTGAGGGTCCCATTGTCTTTAAGCAGAAGACTGCTTTGCACTTTGTACTCTTTAGACTGTAGCTGTGCAGCAGAGCACTACCTGAGCCTCTAAAGCACTACCTGAGCCCGTAAAATGCAACCTCTGCATGGTGAAATTTGAGGTGCACATTCACCCTGCCACTGGTTGTAAGTTACCTTCTTTTTTGATGACAAGACTAAGATTTTTGTCTCGGAAAAAGAATAATTATGTAGTAATTACCTTTTACATAGCCTGCATATCTCTAACTCCTGTGCTTTATTTAATGTCTATTTTTTTAACCTGGCATACAGATCAAGCAATTCCTTCCCCAAATTCCACCGACATTAGTAGGAATAATTTATCTCTGTGTGGATTATAATTTCACATAGAGAAATGTTACATTTAATAGTTCATATGGGTGTGTATGTACATATACCCATCTTATTTTGCTACATAAATTTACTCTTAATGTACCATGAAATAGAACCCTTGTAAGAGATTCTATGTTAGTATGATTTCTTCTATAAACCACCAAAATGATACGTAGTGCCAAATGTAATGTGTGTGTATGTACCTAAATGACTTGAAAAGAGTCCTTGAGAAAGGATAGCAAATCATTTTCAGTTTATATTACAAGAAAATTCATTAAAATGTAAAGGAGAAAATAGCAGTTACTTGTAAAAATGGCAGTTACTTGTGTATATTGCTAGCCATGTTTGCTTTGATTAAGAAATGTGTAGCTTATTCAGAAACATATTTTACCTCATCCCTGACCTAAAAGCTTTGCTGAAGCCAAATGCATGTCTTGGTTGTGGAAAAGCTGTGAGCCCTTTCATCTCAAGATGAGAGTACATCTCAAGGTGAAGTACCATGTGTCTTTATCTTTGGTTCCCTACCATGCTCTCTTTTGGCTTAGTTTTAAAACTAAACTAATTATTGCTGCGTACACAGTGACCCTGACCTCAAATTCCTTGCTCTTTTATTGCATGGCTAAGAGAAGAATAAGAATATTTAAGGTGAACAAAGAATATTTTCATGGTCACACTTGTATACATTTGCTTACTGTTCCATTCTGTAGTGAAAAAGCACACTTAACCTCCTCTCAACCAGAAAATAGAAAGATGCAATGCCAGCTTTTTATAGATAACACTGATGCAGCGAATACTTAACTGTGCTAACTGACATTTGCCACCTTACTCTGAAATTAAAGCGTGATCTAGGGGTCGCATGCAACCTGGCCCTAACCTATTATATGAGCCTGCAGGTATCCTGCATGGCAACCTAGTAACTTGGGTTTCTGACACTAGTAATTGGACAATTGTCCTTTCTGAAAACTTCACTACTATTTTATTCTAACCAAATAACTTCATAAATTCTTTGTCATGCATTAGCCTTGTGCACTGTGATTCCCACAAAAAGATAACAGCAACTAAAATTAGAAACACTGAACTGTTGTCCTGAATGGTTCATTCAGTCGTATGCAAGAAATAAGCTCTATTTCTTGCTTACTTATTGATTTACTAACCCATTACCTGAGAGAGTTGGAATGATTTGTGCACAGTTACTTAGACTGCAAAAGTTCTATTTTTAAATTCACTGCACGATTTAGATAAAGACATTCATAAAATTAAGTTGACTTGTCAATGTCTGATCCTCCCATATTTTTAATAGATGTGTCTATCGTAATGCAGTTTCTATCTTTTACCTCCTTGCTTTACACTCTTCTTTTCCACAGGTAAATACAAATCTAAACAAAGTTCTGAAGCAGGGGCTGGATGGATGTCTATATTCTCAGGATATCAGTGAGAAAATTCAAGATGTACATGACCTAAATTTAATATCTCTGTCACATGACAGAGATTAGCCTACAATGATAACAGTGTAGCAATACCTGTCATGTTTTAATAAAGCACAATGTTCTTGCATCTCTTGGTTGTTATTTTCTCAGAATCTGAAACAGTAATTTTAACATGTACCTAGAAAGTCAAATATACTGATTTTTGAAAGGATAGTAACTCCCGAATATGAGTCTTTTTAAAAGCACTACCTTTTATATGCTTGTTATTTCCAACAGATTGATTTCTCTCCTTTACGTTTGCAAAGTCTTAGGGTGAAAAATAGGAATTTAAAGTAGGTATGCCTTTGAGATATTGTTTGCTGTTATGAAATAAGATAATTGTCCTTTGGCTGTATGATATGGAAATTGGACCAAAAAGGTGTATTGCTTTTTCTGGGAAACCTGACTTTCTGTCACTTTGACCCATTTTAAGAAAAGCAGCATGTTTCTACTGAAATGTTGTATTTGGCTTTCTTTTCATCTTTCTAGTAATTCATAGTAGGGTTCTCTAAACCCAACATTGTGGTGGCCTCAACTCTGTAGGCTAGATATTTTTTTTTTTTTTTTTTAAGTGGGGGTGGGAAGGTAGGGAGGAGGAGGGGGGAACACAATATATTTTCTACCTATTTCTTAACTCAAAAAAAAGTTCACTGCTGCTCTCTAGAGGCACTGTGTCCATCTTTCTTTTTATAGGTTTTGAATGTGGAATAAGGGGTTGTTCTAGAAATATTCTGAGTCCTGGGGAACATCTTTTTTTTCTCCATTTGAGTGGAGGTTCCTGACTTTTAAAATTTTTCACATTAAACACAAAATCTAATCCCATTCTTCTAGCTCCAGATAAAATGAAAATCTCAAAACCTGCTTATATTATGCACTCTAATAGCCAATGTAGAAACCATATAGTCATTGTAAGTCATTATATTTCCATTAACATTCAGTTGCTTTGTAATTACATAGTACAAATATCAGTATGCCAGTTCTTACAGTACTTTTAGAAAGCCAATGATTAAGAAAGGATAATGTTTCTTCATACTGTTTGCTGAAATTATCTACTGTTCCTTAATGCCAAGTGATACATTATTTCCCATTTTATTTTTGGCCAATATTTTTTCTGTTTGGAAAAAAAAAGATCTGTTGAGTTCATAAAATATTTTGTGAAAAGTAATTAGTAATTCATAGATATGTATATCTGGAAACAAAAAATAATTGGTTAAATCTATTTTTACACAAAAGGAGAGGAAAAGGGAATCACACATTATCATGTTTCCAGTCAAAATTAACTAGCATTGCCTGAGTTTCAGTGAAAAGAGAAAGAAACAAAAAAGAAAACAAACAAAAAAATCAGCTGAGAAGTTGAAGGATTAATTATGCAGAAGAAATGCAAGGAAACTAAGCTTTGCATGAGCAATTTGCAAATTGAAGGTGAAATACTTTTGTTCTCTAATTAGTTTCTCTGCTGTAATGATGAATAGAGAGAAGCAATTGGCCAAAATTCATAAAAGGTGTTGATGGAGATGGAGAAGAGGTGATTATCACTACATCTTGTCCTCTATAATTGCTATTGGTCTAGATGGCCCTTACAATTTTTACAGCTATTGTATATCCGTAGAAGAAATGTGTTGCCAGCTTCTTCCTACCCACATATTTTGTCCTGTGGCAAAAAGCATAAACAGTAACAGTGATGATCTATGCCTCATCTTATGTTTTTCACAGTTTAGTGTTAATTTTTACATTTTTTTTAAATTCATTTAAATTGTGTCAGCCTTTGAAAAAATCAGGACTGTGCCTTTCTTCACAGTGAAATCTAGGAAAATGTTGTGGTAAAGTCTCCTCAAGTGCACTGTACTTTCTACTCAACTTTTCCTTGGCCTACATTTGAAGAAATTTCCAATCAAGTATTTTTCTTCATTGAAACAAATCAAGAGAATGTTAAAAAAAACCACACACACAATGATATTCTGTTCTTCAGATGCCATGCCTTTGTTTGCATCTCTTAATACTCTTTCTGTGTATGACTGAAATGGATATTATAAGCTATTTCCTAGCTTCTAAAGAAAACTGTGCTAATAGTCTCCCGTAGGTCTTCATTATACCTTATAACTTCATGTTATGCTACACAGTAGCATAATTAAAAGATGTCAGACTTAGAACTCTTGAATGCTCACTTTTATGGGGATGAGACTGTAGCACAATAAATGACGTAGAGAGAGAGTGAACCCGAACATCTTGTTTGCTATTCAGCTTTCAGATAAGGCATAAAAGGATTTTGTCTGTTTTGGGCCTTCCTTGTTTAGGTGTTTTTTGTTTTGTTTTGTTTTGGTTTTGGTTTTTAATGCTACTATCCTGAGGCTAAAATTTTATCATCTTTTAGAAGGCTGCATGCAAAATTCATTTCATGCTACAGTGTGACATTTTTGAAAGACAAGAGAAAACATTAAATGAATGAAGTGTGAATCACTTTTTAGAGGTTTCTATTACTATTCTTGCCATAAAGGACATACCATGATTAAACTATGAAGGGTCAAAGCTTGAAGGTAAAATTCACTTCTTATGAACTTAAGGGCAACTAACTAAGGGCACTTCCTAAGACTCCTGCATGAGTATCTCATTAAAGAGGAAAATTCTTCTTCAAAGATATGTATTGTATTTTATTTAGAATATCTCCTTTTATATATCAGTATATTTTTCAAATGGTAAGAAGTAGTTGGAAATGGAGTAGTAAATGTAGTAAAAATGGAGTTTGAGAGCTGTAGTTTGACATCTATTTCTGGATTAATATCGAATTAAAAATTCCTAAGCTTCAAATAGTGATGAAAACAATTCATGTCTGCCTTATCAAAATGTCTAAGAAAACACAAAAAATATCTAAAAATATCTTAAAAAAACACTTTCATCTTTGCTTATGTCTGAAAGTGAACAATTCTATAGAGAAGATATCATAGAGTTGTACATAAACATACATACAGGGATCTTAAAACATATGTTTTATTGTGTCTTATGATACTGTTATTTTTGCTTTCTCTTATTCTGAGTAAGCCATGCAAACCAACAAAGGAGGAACAAGTTCTGTGTTTTAGCCTCCACTCTACTTAGGAGCAACCAAATGTAGCAGATTTTTTTTTTTTTCTAATAATTTGAACTCCTCAGATTTCATAGGCAGATTTCTGTGCCAACATTTAGTCATTTTTCTTTTGGTATCACATATTATGCTGTCACCTAAACAAAATCTTCTTTCTTTTTCTCTAGAGACTGCCAACAAGGTTGCTACTCTAATTAGTACTGGGAATGATTTTGGTATGTTTATGTTTATGATGTAGACATCTATTCATTCAGCAGTTATCCAAGGCAATAAAGTGGTTTTGTGTAAACTGCGGACTGGACATTAGGGAACTGGAAACTTATTCCTAATTCTGTCACTGACTGGTTTTACCTTATTTATTAACTGTTGTCCATCTTTTCTCTTGTTTAGACTATCTGACTATGGCTGAGGCCATAGCACACAGTGGTGTGCTTTTCAGGTCTCTCAAAATGGAAGAAACTGTAAGCTTTTTATGATGAATGAACACTGAAGATATTGCCATCACTGGGGAAAACATTGTGTTAAGATAGAGTAATATAAAGTAGAAACATTTGGTGGGATGGAGATGGGAGAAGTGCTCTGAGAATCCTCTCAAAGGATAGCTTAGATCAGACCAAGAAATAATTTACAAGACAAAAGCCTAGTGGAGTTTAGTGGAGTCAATTGTACAAAGCCTATATTTCCTTCTTTCCAGTAGAGGGAGAAAAAAAATACATCTACGTTTAAATAGGTATGTTTGGGCTTGCTGTACTTCTAACTAAAACCCAAGTAATCAATAGTTACTGATAATTTATGCTTCCCAGGTGAATCCTTTAAGCACAGAAAGTATTTTTTTTAATAACTAATAATCCTGTATTCAGTTAAAAAACACTTTTACTAGAAGTGCTTTCAAAAGGTGAACATCTTATTTCTGAGCTGCAATCTCCTTTTTCATTGAAAGGAAAAATGCTGTTTTAAAATTCAGTCCTCCTCCTCTTCATGAGCCCTTTTGACTGTGCAGTAGGACAGATCTGTTGAGGTGCATTAGAATCTGTCACTGATGACAAGACCATATGTGCCTCATATTGTGCTCCAAGAGATGTGCATGTCATTTTCATTTAACAGAGTAAAATGCTTTAAAAAGGCCATAATTGTACAACACCTCAATTTATCTTATATCTGAAAATAGGTGCTTTTTTTTCTTCTTTTGGCTTTTCCTCATTCCTCTCCCCAAAAAATTGATTTTTGGCTGTTAAGTTCTGGAATTAATTTTAATACCACTACTAAACAAACACTATTCTTCACTCTATGTGTAATATATGATTCTTGAAATATAAGCTTGAACCTGCCGTGGTTATGATAATTTAAAGGACTCAACCTTTGCTTCCCGGCATTAAGATTAGTTACTTGTACTAACATCCCATTCCTTACAGCTAGATATTATACTGTGCCTTTGGTCTGTTTGTATGCACAGGGAATTGAGTATGCATAGACAAGTTCTATGTTTGTTTGTGATGACTCTAGAAAATAAATGTATAAGATAGATCTGATTTGAATGTTAGCAGATTTTTATATATCTATACACATGTTTTGGGGAGTACAGATCTTGTGTTTCATCTTATTGCTTGTTTCCCTTCCACTTGTAGTCAAAGTAGACACTGAAATATCTAAAATAGCTAGCATATTCCATGAATTATTGAAAAAACTGCTTGCTTATAATTTATGTTATATTTAGTAAGATGCATTAAATGTTGAATGCCATATTGCATTTCCCTTGTTAGACAGCTTCACCCTCTCTAACCGTTTTTATCTCTGTGCTGGTATAGATAGAAAATGAGAGATTGTGCAAATCTTAAGGTTTGTAAATCAAGAATTGACTGAAACAGTCCTGATAATTAACAAAAAAATAGTTTGCAACCTTTCAGCATTCCATAGCTTTCTGTTCTTGATCAGAACCTGAATTTTCATCCAGTTACTCCTCTGGTCTCAGCCAAAGAAAGCTGTTTCAAAATAAGGGCTTAATAAAAACATAGGGCTAGAGTGCTGGTTTCCCTTAAAAGATGAAGATTTAAAAGGAACAGAAGAGTCCCTTTACTACTGAGACTTCCAGAAGACCTATGGCCTGTAGCTGGATTTGGTACCAGCAATTCTGTTGGGAAGGAGTGTTCCTGACCCCCACCTGACACTTCAGCTGGCTTGTGCCCTGTTAAAGCCAGTCTCTTTTAGAGAGGTTTATCCTGGAGTATATCCTTTCCTCAGCTGTACTGCTTTATCATTGAAAGCATATCCCATAACAGTAACAGCCTAAGAAAGAAAAGGTACTTTTTTCTCACTTCCGCTGGCCTGACTTTAAGATGTACTTCATTTTGACTCCTTAGTGAAAAAGGTGGTAGCACAAGAGTAATACCCTTCATGATCTGTTAAAACTGGATAGTTACATGTATTAATTGTATATGATCCTTCCAATGAATTAGTAGGGGGCTTAAAAAGCCCATGAGCCTATCTAATTTCTAATGTGACATAAGTACAATCATTCAAATGTTGAACTGTAATGTTTATTTGTATACTTTTTTTCTTAACAGTGCTGTGCTTTACCATCTGCTTTTTGTTTCTATGGAGTCTACAAATATCATCTTATTATTTAGATTGAAATGGTATGATTAATTTGATTTTGTTCTCTGAAAAAATATGACTCTTTTCAAGTATGAGCAATTGATCTAAAGCTGGTTTAGCTGTTTTTCTTGACATGTCACCATCACACTTGCCAAAAGCAAAATTGATAACATAACTGGAAGAACTCAAATTAAATTTATCAAGAAAGCAGAGCTTTCTTGTATATTTGTTCATTTGTTTGCAACTGCATATACATGTGCATTCTGATTTAAATGACAATGCAATGGCAATGCACCTCTTGTTGTCTCTGCAGAAAAAGATATCTCCTTAACAGCATTGATATATGACAGTAAAATTAGAATCATGCATGCAAAACAAACATCTGAATAAACTCAATGCCTTTCATTTAACTATGAATTCAGAAAAACATAATAATGGTAAAACATTTGGTAAAATGGCAATTGTTGGAACTGTTTGTGCCATTTCTCAGTTGTCACTGTACAGAAGAGAAGAAGTGGGAAGACCATACAAGAGAAAAAGTGTTAACTTTCATATTAATAATATTGAAGACATTTTGAATAGCAGTACTGTATTTGTGTACTATGATATTTTATATGAGCTGGTAAACTTTAATAATTTTTAAGTCAGGAACTGCAAAATAATAAACCCAATGGCGTGTGTGGGATATTACATATTTTTGGTTCTCTCCTTTTTTGAAAAGTCGATTTTACTGAAATAAAAATTAGATATTTCCTATGATATATTTATTTAAATAGTATTGTACAGCAATATTACCTTATGCCCAAATAAAATGATGCCTATTCTATCAAAAGTTTTCAGCTTGCCTGTATTAAAAAATGTTATTTCCAAAATGCACACTGTCTGTTCATGCTGCTACAAATATGATAGGGGATTTAAAGGGGATATTTCTAATAATTCACAGAGATTTCTCTTTATGTTGTTTCTAGCTTTTTTTTTTTTCTCCTGTATTTTGTATACCATCCAGCTATATTAATGATATCCTTCTTGGTAGTTTCAAGTTTTGTGCATGGTCTTTTGTATGAATTATGTCCTATTTACACCATTTTATGGATATATTCTAGGCGACTGTAAATATTTTGTTTTATTGTGCTAATATTTGCTTGTAGGATCGGAACACTTGTAGACTGCAATACAGGAGTAGTAGGAGAGTTGATTAATAAAAACAAAGCAGTTATAGTGCGTATCAGAAAATAACTGCAATGAAGGAAACAATCATTCTTTAGTGGCTGATTTTATAGAAGGATCACTGTATGCTTATAGCTTTTAGTAGTATGCATGTGTTTGGTTTAAAAGGAGATGTCAGAGACTTAAAGATCTTAATTGGCACCCCTATTTTTTTTCTCTCAAGATAGATCAATATAAACTTATAAAAGAATGCAGGGACACTGTAGGACAATGCCAGAAATACTTGCAGAAAGAAGTAGTAGTATTGTCAAAGCAGGAGCTCCAGCTGATACGAAGGTTATTGAAAATGTGGTTACTAAAATGTATGATGATGTTGCTTTTAAAAGAGGGATGTTTTGGGCTGAGAACTGGTCTGCCTGAATTTTTGTTCTTACAGTATATATTATGAAACATTTTGCTCCTTTCTTTCTGGGAACAGTCTTTTGTTCCTAGTCCTTTCATAGCTCTTTGTCTGTTTGATATATATCTTGCTTCAGCTCCCTTATTACTGCCACTTCCTTCCACTCTTTATCTCTGTTGTTTCTCTATGATTTTATTTAGCCACCTTTTATGTTTTGCTATTTTTTTTTTTTTTCATGTCCTCTGCTTGTGAGTAGTCCCTTTGTAGTGGTGATGGCATTTTTTGCATGCATGTTACCTGAAACATTCATGGTCATTTAGTGAATAAATAATGTAAATTTCAAAGTGGATGTGCTTTGCCATTCTAAAACATCACTGTCAAGATTTCAGATCATAGCATGAGAAAGCAGGAAAAGTAAAATTATTAGCTTTTTCTGGAGCTAACTTTCTTAAGCATTTGCATAGTTCTTAACATTACAAAAACTGAACACTTTCCAAACATTAGTTTGTTTTCAACCTATTTCTCAAATGGGAGCTGATGTTAAGTATGAGTTGACTTAGTTCTCCAAATCAGTCACCACCAGACCTCACTTCTACAACATCTTACTCTTAAAATAGTGCAGCATGTGCTGAAACAAAGAGCTTTGAGCATTTCTGCATGCCAGGCTTAACTCTTCAGCCAAAAGCTTATAAATATAAGAAAGCATAACAGGAAAATATCAATGAATAAAAAATGTTTCAAGTGATGTGTAGCATCGTACAAGCATAGGCAACAAAGGGTTAGTTATCATTCACTTCTCAGAGGAATTAATTTTTGATATACGAACTTCCACTTTCCCCTTCCTTCTGCTTCATTCACTACATATTTTCTGGCTTCTGCAAAAGATGATCTTTTCCAGTTATCTTTTCCATGACTCAACTTTCAGCCAGTCTACTTTGTACATTGAAGAGGCAAATACTTTGAGGAGCGTTTGAAGGGAGATGAAGAAGAACTAGAAGACATGTAATAATTCACAGATTCACAGAATATTTAAGGTTGGAAGGGACCTCTACAGATCATCTAGTCCAACCTTCCTGCTCAAGTAGGCACACCTACAGCATGTAGGTGTAGCATGTAATTAAACAGCATGTAATTAAACTGTCCTTTTTTCTTCTTTTCTTTTCTTCTTTTTCTATACACTTCATATATATTCATATTTATTTATATATATTTAAAAACTAATGCACAGACAAAGTTAATTCTGACATTTGTTAGTTTTGGAATACTTGATTTCATGGTATTTTATTGTTAGGTTTCTGTCTGCAATTTTACAGAGGTTAGGAATATATGAAATGGGCAGTGAGTTCGTTGTAGTTGATATAGCTCAGTGCTAGGATTGGAACTTTTAAAAATACTCCACTGGTCCCCATTTCTTCAGTTCATGAGATAATACATATACTGTCATAGTCCATGTGAGCTAATGCTGAGCAGAGAGCATTTTGGTCGGTTTGTCAGCCATTTGTTGATCGTCATTTCTAGAAATCTGAGGTCTGCTTCCAATGTTTTTTGCTTTTTATTTCTTTGCTTTGTTTTTCCCCTTTCTTGGCTGTCTTCTACTTCATTATTCTCCTACAAATGGAGCTGCAGACCTTTGGAATCTCTGCCAATACTGCCACTATCGTTTAAGTGGGTATCTCATTGGGCCTACTGTACTGTATCCAGAGGTTGGAGCTGCCTACCTTCAATATGGAGGTGGCAAAAAACAAACCACATTTCACTGGTACAGTCTGTATCTCTATTTTTGACTCTTTATCTGACTAGTGGACTTCTTCCCATGCTCCACTCCAGGTTTCCTTGTTCACTCTTCATTAATTTAAGTCCTTTTTTTCCTATTCTGCTACAGTTTCTTACTTTTGTTTCTTTATCAGATTTTTTTTCTTCTTTGTTAGCCAATAAGAACACATTCTCTAGCTTCCATTCCCTCTGCTGCTACTTCTCTTCCTTTATCTTAATGCTCCTTGACCTAATCTGTCCCCATTGGTAAGCTTCTCTGATTCAAAGGCCAGCTATACCCTCTGGAGTTTCACATTCTGCCTTCAAAGCATGAAGGTTTCCTCACTCCTGTGAGAAAATTCCAACAGTATAATTTCTCCTTGTTCTCTGAAATCTCAGTATCATTTTGGCTGAAATGTTTTTAAATTATTTCTGCCTGAGGCAGACCATCAGCGTAGAAAATGTAATCCTAAATAATTTGTTTGGTAAATTTATAAGCAACTAAAAAGAACTGTTATAATGGGAAGTATTAGGCAGTGTTAAAAATAGGTTATGATGCCACCTTGCTTTAAAGTTACTGTCATGTATGTGAGAAAGTATATGGTTGAATAACTATTTTGCCTCAAATATCCATATGCTATCAGTATAAATGAGCACTGGCTTTTAAATAGTTGACCGCACCAAGAGAAACAGCATTTAGTGACAGTGTATGACTTTTCTACAGTTAAAAATTAACTCCCAAAATTAATACAAGTTATGGGCACAAGTGTGACTTGCAGTAACTATGCCTGAATGAATCTATGCCTCTCCAGGATAAGGTTGGTTTGCTTTAGTTGAATAAAACACTAGTGACATACAACAAAATGCTCCACAAGAGAGAGAGTAAATGCACGTTCAGTGCAGATCTCTGAAGTTCTTATTCCTGACTAATTCCACTAAATTGCTCACCTTCTATGAATTCAGAATTTGCTATTTGCTGTTCTGTTTGTGGGCACACATAAAATAAGTTTTGTATATATGCACTGTCATTTATTTACTACTTCATGATTGTAACTTAAATAATTAAAGAATATTAAACAGAATGAAAACCTTTAACTGAATTTTTTGTGCTAAGTATTTTGATCATTACTCAAACAGTGCAACTTTAAAGAGCCGAGCCATGTATATATATACATTAAACATTATATACATACATATATACATATGTATATATGTATGTATATAATGTCCCTTCAATATCCCTGCATATGTATATATGTCCCTGCAGTCTGAAACCGTTACATACATACATCTGCGCTCCTTTCATAATATTGATCTGCATTACCAAACTGCAAGTGTAACAGTGTTCAGATTGCAGGGACTAAGCCTAGATATAATACAGATATAATACAGAGTGGAAGAAGCAGAATTGGTGCAGGTAGAAAAGGCAGATCGATGAACTTCACCTTCAGTTTGGGATGAGGAGACTTGCTCAAAAGGAGAGAATTTTGTGCTTCTGCTTTTGTACAAATAAAGGGATAAACTGGGAAAAAGACAGCACAGGTGTCTCGGTATTGCTGATTTCACACAGATCAATGAGAACTGTGCATGGGTCTTTTCATAGTATAATGTCAAATGCTGGCAGCAATAGGGAAACTTGGCTTACATTCTGCACTCTCTTCCTTTCCTGTATAAGGATTGAGAATTAAGTTCTTGGAAAGCAGAAGGACCTGTGGTGATTCTAATTTTTATATTGATGAGAATGGGAAAAGAAGAGAGAAAGCAATGGAAAATCTTTAGAGATGTGTCATGGATCGCACTGCATATATTAATGTGCCCAAGTGTCCAAGTCAATGAACTTGTCTTTCCTTTGAAGATTAAAAATCTATCAAAGAGGAGAGATGAGTTTGTCACAAACAAACCACTTCATAGTCTGTGGGGAAGATATATTTTTTTTCCTCCTGGAGTTTTGCTGTTTTGCTTTTTTCTTTTTCCCTTCCTCGCCAGGTGATATGGTTACTTGTTAGTATGGCATATTATTTAGATTCTGACTTCCTCAATTTCCAGGTTGTGTTTAGGTTGTGGGTCATTTCTGTTCCTACTGATGGTTGCAGGTCTGGTGAAATGGTAGAGGTTGCTTACGTAATGACGAAGTGAGACAAGGCAAGGCCACTTTTTTATTTTATTTTGTTTATTTTAGTGTCTTCAGAATGCTACTTAGAAACCGGAAAAAAAAGCAAAATTGTTAACACTGACTGGCCGAGCAATATGGATCTGTGACCTACTTTTATATTATTTTTTTCTAATAATGAAATAGCTTTCAATTTTTACTTCATCATTTACAAATATGATATTTTTCAGCTCCTGTTTTATGGGATTTTGAGATTTGTTATTTTTATTTTAACAATCACAGAAAGTCTTTTATGACATTTTTCGGATAGAGCAACACTGACATCCATTGGCTTAATCTTACGTGACTACTTCTTAAATCTCTCCTAAAAAATATACTCAAAACTCTCTACAGTGTCTCAGTGAAAGGATTGGACTTGATGTGATCCAAGGAGGATTGTGCTGAGTCCAATTTCCACTATTAGAAATATGAACCAGCACAGATTACATTAGTGAAAAAGGACCACATCTGCAAAACATGAAGCCAAGTAACAGTGGCTGGAAGAATAAAATAAATACGGGCATTGCAAATATCAACTGGCAGGAAAAAATAAATAAAAAGGGTATTAATAGCGATCCTGACATTTCTTTTTCAAATGGTCTCTGGAAATGTGTAAATATACCATATAATCACAGCCTGCCTTGTTTTACATTAATCATGAAACCAATGAAGAAGGGGGGAAAAATGTTTCAAGTAGAATAAGGACTTCAATGAGAGAAAAAAAAAAAAAAAAAAGAGAGAGAGAGAGAGAGAGAGAAAAACTATTGTTTGGTTGCATCCAAGCCCTCTGAGATTGTAATTTAGCTTGGCACCATGATAATTCAATTCGCTAATTTATTTATTAATATTTGGTTGCTTGGCAGAACACGGCTGCAAACATCACCGTTCTACAGAAAAGTGGTGATATTTAATCAAGGAAAAAAAAAAAAAAAAAAAAAAAAAAAAAAAAAAAAAAAAAAAAAAAAAAAAAAAGAGAGAGAGAGAGAGGGAGAGGGAGAGGGAGAGAAAATAATAGAGGGGAAGGGAAAATCTGGCTGCTGGCTGCGCCCTCCCACCGCATTCACTTGCAAATCGCGGCGGGCGCGCTCGGCGGAGCCGCCGCGTCCCCGGCTCGCCCGCGGCCACGGTGAGTGCCGCGCTGCTCCCGCGAGGCGCGTGTCCCCGCGTGGGGCGGCTGTGCGAGATGCGGCTGCTCCTGCTCTTGCTCCGCGTCTGCCCCCTCTGCCCCCACCCCTGAACAGCAGCTCTGAATGAACGGCGGCCGGGGAGGGAGGAGAGCGAGCGAGCGAGCGAGCGAGCTCCCCCCGCTTAGCTTTGCTTCCCCTCCGTCCAGAGTTAAGTGATACTGGGAGGGAACAGCCTCACTTAGATCCAAGTAGGAGCTGTCTTAGGGAATAGCGGCGGAAAAGCATCCAGCGAGCGAGAATAAATAAATAAATAAACGAAGGATGCTACTAGCTTGATTATTCAGCTGTGATCGGGGTGGACTACTTCACTTTCGCAGAAGCAGAATAAAAGGTAAGAGGCTTTCTCATCTGTGTTTCCTTAAGGTTTTTTTTCCTCTCTCCCCTCCCTTTTTTCTTTTTTAGAAAAAAAAAAATGCTATTATTTGAGCATTAATGGCATGGTATTTAATGAAATGCGCAACATTGTTCCACTGTAGATAACTTTTATGCATTTTATGAATGTGCTTTGGTAATAAGAGGAGTGTCGTGAGATAGTTGTCACGTATTCTGTCCTGAAAGTAAACTGATATATTTTGTATTCCAGATTGAAATAGTATGCATTTTAGAAATGCCCCCCCCGCCCCAGCCCTGCCGCTGCCAAAAAGCAACCAGGCTTTTGAGCAGCAGTATCTATGTGTGTTTGACTACTGCAAATTCAGTGGGAAGGGGAACAATACTGTTTGAATTGATAAAAAGCTCAGTGTTCAACAGTGTAGCTGTTACCAGCATAGCATGAAGCATACACATAGCTGCCCCTGTCTCTATATGCCTCTGTGAGTCTGTTACAGTTTTCACTGATACTGGTATTACCCTGAATTGAATTTCAGAGTGGTTATGCACTCAGAGCAAATGCACCTTAAAAGAGAAATCTCTGCATAGGGAATTGGAATTAGGGTGGATTCAGGCAGTATTTCAAATATCTATATAGAGCTGTATACATACAAGGGAGGGAGGGGGGGAATACTGCAAGGTTTGAGATATCAGGGAGTGAGGGGGAGAGAAAAAAGAGGGAGAAAAAAAAATTAACCAGCACCTGTATGAGCATTTATTGCCATTGCTGCAATAAAATCCATATTTGATGTGGTGTTAAATTAATGCAGCACAATACAAGTCTAAATCCATGTTCCCAACTACTAACTATTGATGGTATTGTCAGGTGCATTAGAAATTTGCAATCGGCTAATACTATGCATGATACTAGTTGCAGCCAGAAAAATCTAACAGTCCTTAAGCTTAAGAGAATGCATCTGCACGTGCAATCAGTGACAAATAGCAACCAGCATTTTAAAACTGACCTATCATCTCTGTTGCTTCCACACAAATGGAGCTGTTTCCTATAATCTTCATCTTTCATTTCAGTAAAAGCCTCTGTATTACCCCAACTGCACATCCATTGCTTTTAAGGTATTTTTAGAGTGACTTTCAGCATATATATATGTATGTGAGTGTGCATGTATGAGTGTGTGCACTCTGTGTGGGAGCAGGTCTGTAAAAAAATTTATGTCTTTTCTCATGCTAGTGGCTTTATATTTACATGGAGATGTTACTGGCGAGGGAAATCAGGGGTGGGAGATTGAAATAGACTTCTGAGTCTCTAAATTCCTTTTTCAGTGTACTATGAACTAGAAATATTTCGAGTCTGGTGCAAACATTTTTGAGTTACTCAAACTTTTATATTAATCAGTTATTTTGTTGAATGTAATAGTAGTCTGCTATTTTAAAGGAGAAGATGGAAGAACGAACTTAGGGAGCTGGGAAAGACAAGCTGTTTTTTCCTAGAGTTGAAATAAAAAGCTTTCTAGACTCAATATAGGATTCCGTCAGGAGAGAAATACTTTCTGGATCACAAACTGGTGATCTAGTTTATGCCTGGGGATCTTCTCAAATTTCTTTATACTTTGGTAAATAAAAATACGAGTGAAAGGTCATTTCTCTAGTAGATTTCTGTTGATTTTAGTCTTTGCTTTATGTCCTCTGTGTGATGTCAAGATGATCATGTACCCCTAAAACAGGAACTTCTTAATGTTAGAGGAGTGTTGATTATAATCTTTAAACTTGCGGCTTCTGATTTGCTTTTAGTTACTATGGGTAGCATTGGAAAATGCATCTTAGTTGCTTACTTTGCCATTGTTTTATATTTTATAATGTTTGTGATTTCCCAACTCTTCATAGCAAAAAGAAAACATCAAAACACATCTTTAAGAAACATATTAGACTACATGTTAGAACTTACATATTCTATGAAACGATATTGTTGATTTTTCATTATAGTAAATGTAGATATAATGAAACTTCATATTTGCATGCTCTCGTCAGACAAAGGGTCTGTGAGGAAACTGTTGAAATACTCAAATGCATTCGTAGAAGATGCTGTGGTTAGATGCAGTTGAAAAGTAAATGCATGAAAAAGTCATGCATCACTCAAAGCCATCCCATCTCTTCATTAATTATCTATCAGATATTGTTGATATATGTATCTATATACGCACATCAGTATACAAAATTCATCTAAGTTATGCCAGTCACAGTTATTCCTCATTAAATAACTCAAGGTAAAAGGCAGAAAAGGTTACTTTGAAAATAACTACTAATTCTCAGAAAGTAATTTCCTGTTCTCAACATGATTTCCTAAGGAAACAAATGACTGACACAGAGCCTGTCTGGGTAATTCTGTACAAATGACTTAGCTTCTGTGTCTGTTAACCAAATTTACAGCCAGGTGGCAAATAATATGCTATCCTCTAATAATTTCTATTTTCATACCTTATTACACCACTAGGTTGCAGCATTAGTGCAAAGGGTCAAATTAAGATTGAAATATTGCTGCATGGCAGCAGTGGGGATGAGTTTTCTGACTGTTATCATAATGTTATTTTTAGTTCATTCATTATTATCACTTGAAACCGACTTTGTGAACAGTGAAGTGTCTTATGGACTTCTCATTATGTTCTTGTTAATGCATCTGAAGAACATGTGGTACAGTCAGTTCTTTGATGGACAGAGATGGAAGGGAAGGATTGAGTATTTGGGCAAGTAAGTAGACAGAGAATATCTTTATGTTCTGAAATTCAGAAACAAGACAGTAAAACTTTTTTTCTTACAGGCAGTTTAATTACATCCAGTAAAACTTTGTTTGATTTTATGGTTTTTTTTTTGTTTATTTGTTTGTTTTTTCATGTATGTAAGAATACCATGGACAGTGTATTTTAAAATTTCTCTAAATAGTTTGCAGCTGTCAACAAAAGCAGAGTCTCAAGATATGGTTCACTGAAGCTTTAGTTAACACTGCCTTATAAAACACACATTTCTTTCTGCACCCTCAAACACAGTAATGTGAACACATGCTTGTGGACTAAACACTCTTCCTTTAATGTCCAACTTCTGGCAAACCTTGAAGGAAAATCCAATGGTATTCTGAAATCTGCCTTGAAATAAATGTTCCCCAAATCTCTTCAGGGCAAGAGGAACTCCTGTGTTGAATATTTGGTTGATTTTCCCTCTTTCGATTTACACCTTTTCAACTTTGAGCTTTTGGCATGATGACTTCCTCAACTTTCCTGCTTCTGCTGCTCAGAACATTTACAAAAGAGCAATAGAAACTAATCCGCATCTCTGGGGAGCTGTGTGTGTTACAGTCACCAGGCAGAATTACAACACCCACATGAAATCCATCAGGCCCAGAGCCTGCTTTTTCTTTATTCTGTTTTCACTTGGTGGCAAGCCAGAATACCACCCAACCAAGGAGCTACTGAGCTTATACATTCTGTTGGCTGACTTATTGGTCTAATTTTTAGCTTGTGGAGGATTTGCCAAAAATCTTGGGACTCGATAAAGCATGTCTTTTTACAAGCAGTCTCCCTGAAAATTAAACATTAGAGTCAAGTGCCTCAACTACGGTGTGTATAACCGTTTGTGCAAGGGACAGCGGAAGCGGGGTGAATTGTCTTGCACAGGGAAGGAATTATAGCACACAAAATACTGTACAAATTATTTCTTAGTTTACATTAGTTTTTCATTGCTTCACTTTTTCCTGATATTCTAGATCCTGACATTGTTTCTTGCCTCCAAAAACTTCTGTGAAATAAATAGGTTTATCTTTTTTTTTTTTTTTTTTTTTGATATGGAAGTGTGTGCAGCAGGAGACATAAAGCACTAGAGGTATCCCAGAGGTTCTTTCCAGCTTGTACTGTCACAGGGCATCTGATCCAGAATATGCTTATCAACTCAAGTCTGCTAGCTGTAAGTGTACAGTACTATGTCTGAACCAACAACCTGCATCAGGGGAATACAAAGACTTAGGAAGTTAACTGGAGATACTGCAGGGCAACATGGCAGGTGTCTTTTCTAATATTGTTCTCACGTGCACATCAATTTTTAATTTATTCTTCATGTGATGGTTTTCTATTTTCAGTTTTGTTATGGCATATCTTACCAGTAACTCAGAATAAACTTTGAATCATGTTTCAAGTGGGAGGAAAGCATTTAAAGAAGAAAGCATGTGTATGTGTGGTTATATAGACGGTAATCATTCAGAAAACGTGCACTGGAAATAGGTGTTTCCAGAACTTCATTGCTCTAGAGCTAAAACTGCTCTGTGTTTTTCAAAAGAAATCTCTTTCTGAAATATTTTCTCAGGAGAAATTATATATTATGTTACATACATATGTATTTGTACATATGTGTCTGTATATGTATGTTTATATGCATATATAGATACATTAAAAATGTTTGTCTTATGGTTTTATTCCTGATATTCCGTCATCTGCCATATTATATATTGGATTTATTGTATTATCCTATTTCAATGCTTTTCAATACAGCCTAAAGAACATAACATACCATCACTTAGTCTGATCACATCATGTTCTTTAAATTGAATGCAGTCCTCAGGAACATTGCAATGCTACAATATCCAGATTTTTAAGGCATAAAGCATAGACAGCAATGCAATTTACTGCCTATGAGCAAGGCTTGAAGTAAAGCATCCAGCAAATTAACATAAGTTAAAAATGTGTATAGCTGAATTGTTATCCTGTGCTTGTGACAACCATACTCCACTAACTTGGACCAAATTTACACCTATTTGTAGAACGATTATCCTGTTAGGTGTTGTACTAACTAGTTGTCTTAAATCCCATGCGTTGTGTCATTTGTTTAGCAATAGTCCTCAAGGTAAATTCAAAATGGACTTTCACTCTTCTGAAATCAAGAGAGTTCTGAATACAGCTTTTTCTTATATATATTGCATATGTTTTATTTAAGATTAAATATAATCTACAGGAAAGTTTATGTTTTTAACCAAGGATGAGAAAAGATAGGAGCAACAAGTGCATGTAGTTATTTGGACATGTATTTAGGCTAGAGTGAATGGATGATTAGTATTCTTCCAAGCGTCCCAAGCAAACTATTCCTTAGAAGTATGAATTCCTTTCTGTTACAAGTGGCCATCTGCCACTTCCCTCCTGCCTGCTGTAGAGCGAGTGGAGCTGGGCCTTCAAACTGGGCAGTGCCTCTGCTGCAGGGCTCCTTGAATGCATTTCTGGGGGGTGCTGCCTTACCCTTCTGCTTGTACCAGCCCCAGGGGATGTGAAAGGGCAGTGGTGCTGAGGCCAGACGTCCCTGGAACTGCAGAGCTCCTTGAGCTCCTGCCCTGGCGTGGGGCTCCTAAAGAATTACTCTAGCACCCTGCTGAGATGGGGACCTCTCAGCAACCATATTGGCTGTCACTAGGACTTCAAAGAGCACATAGGCACATATGATCATGAGGGACATATGGACTTCAATTACAAATTGGTATTGTGTATTATTTCTACCAATTCCTCCATCTTAGAAGAAGAGCTGTCATCTTTTCTGTCTTCTGTATCTAATCCTTGGGCAAAGAAGGGAAAAATACATGCCTAACTTTCTTTTAGATCTTAGTTGAAGTTTGTGGACAATGTTACTACCTTTAATTTGAAAGCAAGGGTGGCTTCTTTTAATCCTCAGGCTATTTTCTTTATCTTTTTAATGCATGTGCATTCTTGGTCTTGTTTTTGACTCTTCACTCAGTCTAAATCAGTCTAAATGTATCTGAAAGAGTGTGAATCTAGAATTTTCTATTTGGATTTGTATTTCATAGTACACAAGATTCTTGGAAGAACTATCGTTCTAGATTATCAATGTCATGAGCAAATCAGTTAAAGATGTACTTAAATCTCATGATTTCTATGCAATAGAGTTTCTAAGTCCTCATATTCACTAGAGGTATACATGTGCTAATTAGGTAAATATGATTCAGTTCTTAAAATAACTTTTTCCTTAACGTTAAGGTTACTCAGAAGGTGACCTAGATTTTTGGTAGCCTTTTATCATTTGTTAGAAATAATTGCAAAGACCAAAAAAAAAAAAGAGAGAGAGAGACAAAAGTAACAGCAACAACAACAGCAAAAATAACACAAATATGATGAACTGAAGCAGGAACATGAAAATATTTCACTTCTTATTTTCTTTATGCCTGTCAATCAGAATTTAATATGACCTTTACAAAATATTTATGTAATACTATAGATGATAGTTTCATCATCAGTAAAGTTGCCTTCTAAATTCTGGTATTTTATTTGTTAGCAGGAAGTCTTGCAACATGACAGCACTTTTGTTCTTGTTGTTTCATTGTTTCATTATTATTTTGATCCTGCAAAGTAAGCTATGCAGAGGTGATGGTCTCTCTGATGAACCCCATCCTAGAAAATCAAAGCCTAACTAGTTAACCTTACTGTTAGGCTAACTAATAATGACTCGCAGTAAAATGCGTAGTTTAAAAGCAACTTAAGAAGACAACTTTATAGTAATAGAGTAGAATCTATACAGTTATTGCTATAGATTATGAGGAACTTCATCAGAGATCAACAGTATTCAGACATTTAATTGATAGTCTTTAATTGATATGATCCTATATTTCAGTATGGAATAAATTAGTTTGATTTTTGAGGCAGGATTTGCCTTGCAGACCATAGAACTTGTGGGCAGCCAGTACATCTTTGAGAAAGGTCCTTTTTTGTTATGAGACAGAATTGATTTTAAATAGATATTTAATTTTTGTAGTTTTTTTTTTGTTTTTCTAAATGCTCTTAAAGTATACAACATAAGTGAAAAGATAAGTAATACTATACACTTCAAGTTATGAAAAGATTTTGAATCTATATTTACTTTAAAAAAGTCCTTATTTTTAAGAATAGAGAAGTTACAATACAAATAAATAAAAAAGGGTACAAATAAAAATGCAAAAAAAAAAAAGAATACAAAACATGAATAAGTTTTTAGGGAAGTGTCTTTGTTTTGGTTTCCATTGAATTACATGTTTTGTTTTGTTTTTCCTGTCCTTAGAGTGTGGAGGTATGTTCTTTCCCTTGGGCAAGAATTTGTTGCTCATGGTCAAGTTATCACAGAAGCTGAAAACTTGATCACAGAGCAAGCCCCAGGTGTACTAGATACTTTTGGTTCTTTCCATGACTTAATACTTGGGGGCATTTTATTGGCAGTTTCTGGTTAGGAACTTAAAATTTGTGTGTTATGGACTAGATATACTTTGTTTCTAATAGTTTGTTACATGTGTAAATTACAGAAATCATTTTTGTTTGTTTTTGTTTACATTTTATTTCTTTCGAATTTCTCATCTAAGTGGTCTCAGATGAACTAATACCCCGACCTAATTAATTCAGCTTCCTAAGGTAGAAGCATATTACTTTTTAAATTTAGTCTTAAAAGGAATACCAATGATCTTGATCTTCAAAAGAAACTGGTCTCTTTTTTAAAATTTAAGTATGTATGTGACACATGCATACATAGTGGGAAAATTAATACCAAATCTTTTCTGTTCTGGATTACTAAGCCTACTCTTACTACTTGTGCTTTTGTGGACATAGCCCAACAGTTGCTCCTTTTCTTTTATTTGAGGTCAGAATAATGAGAATTGGAGCAGAATGGTGAAATAAGACTTGGTGTATTATAGAAATAATCTCATTATATTTTTGGTGGGTAAAAATCAAAATAATTCAGAAATCCATAACATGAACAAAAAGGTTGTTGGGTCTGAGCTGTTCTAAACTGGATACTAAAAATCTGTGGCGAAGAACACAATATTTAAGTTTTGAAATTCAATTAAAAAAAAATATAGTTTCAATTTGCTACATACAGGAGATTAAATTACACTTGATATGCTAGTTTAGAACAAAAATCATAAGAAATCATTAACTCATGTTTTTTATGTTTTCAGCTCTAGCAACACCATCTTAACTGCAGCTAAACAGTTGCATTGCTCAAAGTAATTCAGCCTGCAGAGAAGCTGGATTGTTAACAACTTGGACTGACACAGTACCACCTTCTTTTTAAATTTTGGATTATAAATATTCAGGAGAGAAAGCATCTACCTTTGCCTTCCCTCTTGGCTGTGGCCATCATGGCTGAGCCAACATGTGGCTGTGTCCATAAGGTGTTCAGCCCTTTGGATGGGACATGAAAGGCAGTGCTAAGGAGGCAAAGGCAGGCTGGGGGCAATGATTCCAAAGCTGCCAGCTGCACCGTTCCAGCTCAGTCTTTGGAAAAGCTCCCAAATGGTCCTTTTTTTTTTTTTTTTTTTTTTCAGGATGCATGAT
>NW_020455723.1:0-105958 GCF_003342845.1 Nothoprocta perdicaria
AACTTGTAACACAGCAAGTACTATCTCCATATGAGGAAGAGCTCTCCCGGGAGAGTGCCCCGTAAAAAGGCTCTTGAGGGAGGTGCTGGAGTCTCCTTCTCTGGAGCTCTTCCAAACCTGCCTGGATGCCACCACGTGCCACATGCTCTGGGTGTCCCTGCTGGAGCAGGGGGGCTGCACTAGATGATCTCTCAGGTCCCTTCCAACCTTGTAGTATTCTGTGATTCTGTGTATAAATACCTCGAGGGATGCAGCGAGTTGGCGGGTGCAGCTTCTTTTCAGTGGTTGACAGCGACAGGACTATAGGAAATGGCCAGAAACTGAGGCACTAAATGTTGGTACTTAAGAAAACATTTCTTAATTAACAGTGAGGGTACCAGAGCCCTGCAACAGTCTGCCCATGGAGGTTGTGGAGTCTCCTTCTTTGGAGATCTTTAAAACCCCCTTGGATGCAGCCCTGTGCTACGTGCTCTAGGCGGCCCCGCATATGCAGGGGAGTTGGACTAGATGACCTCTGAGGTCCCTTCCAACCTTAAGCATTCTATGATAACGGATTTTTTGAATTTACTAGACCTGAATATTAAATATATTTCCATAGTGGAYAGGAAAACAGGACCTAGAGAAAATTATTTATTGCATGTATTAAAGAAAATACTCTGTCCTTATAKAGAAGAAAGTAGACTGAATCTATGTCCAGTGTCAATTCACAAAAGCTTTTTGGGATCATAATCCAATGTTGGAACAGACAGCTAATTAATAGTTGCCACAGCGCCCATAGCAGCTATTGCTATTTCCTTTGGACACACAGATCATATGACACACTTGTGCTAATGGGTGAGGTTCACACTCCAAACACAAAAGCACTTTTTTACAAATTATTTTTCCATACGTGAAATGGAATCAATATTCATGCAAGGCGGATAACAGTACGATATATCTACCATGGCTTTCCTCCTCCCTATTTCTCTCCTTTCCTCTTTTATAACAATAATATTATTATATAATATTATAATATTACTATTTTAGTATACAATAGTTATAATAATAATGATTACTATTATTGCTATTTATATTATTTATATTTTTTGCTATTCTTTGCAGTATAGGAACTGACTGCTGTGAAGGAAAATGTACCCTTTAGCACTACTATCACTACTATTGTAGGAGTATATCTGCTAGCGCATCTGCTAGGAGACATTCTCTGCTTTCAAAAGCTCAAAATCTAAACCTAAACATAGAGTTGGAGAAAGGAGGAAGCAGAAAGGAGGAAGCAGAAAGGAAGTTTTAACATGCTCATGTCACAAAAGCAACTGTTCCAAGGTGACTCTTCCTCTGTCATCCCCTGGCATAAATGAAAATGAACCAAATTCATAATTTTCCCACCATTTTAAGTGGGCTCTGCCTATCACTAGCACAAACTGCCCTGTGCCTGCCATTTCCTGGCCCATGGCTGCTTGTCCCTGTCTCATTTCAGGCCTTCACCTTTTTGTTTCAGCACAAACATTTTGTGCAACAAACTGAAATCTGTGACAAAATCAATGGACCAAAACAAACAAAAAAAGATGGTGTTTAATCCAGATCAGGTCACTGGGGAGTTTCACCAGGCAACCATGCAACTGCTTTCACTGACACAAAGAAAGGCAGAGGGAATGTTCAAGCAAAGGCAGAGCTGTGTTTTTTCAGAGGAGGATGCAGTATGGCTGGGAAAACGGTTCTGTGCAACTGAGGTACCAAGAGGATGCAACTCAGTGAAGCAATGCCCACTTGATTACAYAGCCCCCATAATCCCCTTGTAAATTGAGTCTCTACTACAATAAACCACACATGGGGTATCCACACTACAGCTATGATATTTGAACAGAATGATGATGCATTTTAAACATTCTGTTAAAGTCTTATAGGCCTCTCAGGTTTTACTGTAGTACTATTCAGTAAAAAGAAATAATTTATCATCTGCATGTCCTTCTATGAGGACATTGGAAGAACCATCAGAAATAAAATTCCCAGTCGAAATGAAAAAAATAGTAGGGAAGAACTATTTGCTGAAATCCTTTTGCCTGCCAGGCTAGCTGATCAACATTTCCTCCCTCCAAAATCCTCTATATAGGTCACGGACACAAAATGCTGCAACTTATTATCAAAGTTGTCTTCATCACAGATGTCAAAGCATTTCTATGCTTCCAAAATACAGTCCTCTGGATTGTACAAAATTACACTTCCATCCTGGATTTCACCACAAAATAAGTCAATATGCTTCAAGACATCTGTTGCTGGATTTTCTGTCCAGGAGAATTCAGAGAAAAAGTGAAAAAGCCATGTAGCTATGGAACTATAACAATTTTATTTCCTGAGTTCTGCCTTTTTCTTTTTTTTCAGAAAGAATGGGAACAACCATCTTTTCATGTAACTTACCACTATTAGGAAGCTCCCTTCTTGCACTCTCTTGATTGATATTCTGATCTTGTTCTTTTCTCTTTCTTCCTTCTTTATCATTTTCACTTTCCTTTCTGAAGCACACACCATTTCAGAAGAAATAACCAGTGTGTCTTCTTGACCTAGAGAATATACAGAACATCTCTTCACAGACATAAGATTAAAATAGCTACTCATTACTGACTGCTGAAGTGACATCTCAGTCAGAAGTCCCACACAATATGGACAGGTGTCTTTCTGATATCTTCTGTGGGCTTTGCAAATAGGTAGAAAAAAAMCAGTCATTATATAATATTTAACTGCTATGAAAGTAAAACAATAAATCCTGCAAACTTTTCCCATAAAGTCCCATGAACTACTTCCAAAGTACTGGGTTTAGAAACAAATTTCACAGATGGAAGAGAACCTGAGGAAATTCATGGGGATGCACCACTTTGATGAGTGTGTTTACAAGAATCACCTGTAGGACAGGATTTCTTCTTTCAAGCTTCCCYCCACTTCAGTTGCCCTTCCACAAGATTTGTAGTAGTATTCTCTCCTTTCTACTCCAATCATTCACTTAAGTTTAAGCATGTCTCCCTAAAATATAAGTAGATACATATAGAGAGATGTATAGATACATATAGATATAAGTAGATACAACACACAGAGAACCAATTTTTAATTATTCTCTGAATGTCAGTGTTCTGCAAAACATTTATATAATGACATTAAATAAGTGCAATTCAAAGAAGATAACAATCAAGTTGCATAAAGTCCCTTTTTCTCCTCCTGCTTTGACCAGATGCTTTTCCCAAAGAAACAGCTCAGCTTCTACATTGTATGTCTTTTGTGATTGAGTTTGCTAGTTTGTTTTCCTATAAATCTTTTGAGAAGCAAAGACATCAGAAGAACTCCCTGACCCTACTCCACTGCGTAAAGAGGGTGGGATGTTCATATGTGGGGCAGGCTGGGAGAGAGAAGGGACAGACTATTTCTTAGGGCTGAAACTTAACCAGTTCCAACAGGTTTAATTTCAAAAGAAGAAAGATGTCCTGAAGCTGAACAAAAAGCCTGAGGCTTTAGAAGAGACTCAAGCATTAATGATCTCCTCATGGTTATTTAACTCCCTCCTTCTTGTCAGTTCAGAAAACTCAATAAAGGTACCGTATTTATTCCAGACAGGCCCCAAAATAAAATAAATAAATAAATAAATAAATAAAATAAAGTAACTTGAAAGTGAAGAGGAAAAAAAAAAGAAAGAAAAAAGAAAAGGAAAAAGAGAGAGCGCAAAACAATGTCTTTTTAGTTCAAAGGTATGGGTTGCTCCTCCTGCTGGTGCTTGAAGAGTGGCTGATTTATGGACAAAGCCTGAACTGGCATCTGCTGCCTGGCATGTTTAATACTACTGGGAGCTAAGAAAGGACCCATGGAGAAGAAGCATTGTTAACCTCTGTTACACTTTTTTTTGGACTCTATGTGACACAGCATTTGTAACCGCCGTGTCTGCCTTTCTTTCTTACTTTTTTCCTGCACTTTAGAAACAGCAGTGATATTGGCCTTATCAAACATCAAACATGAAGGCTTTGTTGACACTGTGTTATTGTGATATATTTCTATAGTGGTTTGAGAAATGCAGGACTTTTAGTTCTCTGAGAACTGAATTTTCAGCAGTATTTCTCCCCTGCAGAATTGCTTAGTACTGTTGGTTCATAAGATCAGAGGAAAGACTAGTCACAAGAAAAATGTGTTTTATTTGGCTATATATGTGAGTTTCTAAAGTACCTCTTTTACACAGAAATTAAAACCAGGCAGTTAAAAAGAAAAAGTGCTCCTCTTTCAGCCTCAGAACAAGCAAACTTATCAAAAGAACAGTTTTATAGAAATTGTTATCCCAGCTCTGACCTCGGGTGTATTTAGACCAATGTTTTGCTCACTACTATACACTTCAGATGAATGTTAAAAAGCAAACCTCTAACAGATACTGTGGCAGAATAATATGTCAATAAAGGAACCTATCAAGTTAAAATTTAACCTACCCCCAAGCACTTTATGAAAATCTATGAAGTATTTGACAATGATCTGTCAAGGTCACATAAACTAAAAAAAGTCTAACCTTTTCAAGGACTGTGGGAAAATAAATTTCCAAGTTTCAAATTAGAGTTGCACTTCAAAAAGAGATCGTCTCTCCGGTAACTTCAAATATATTGCCTCCAATTCATAGGGATATCCTATATATCCAGATCATCTTTTAGAGAGAAAAGGGAAATATGAATAGGACAAATGTTTGCAGCTTTTCCTGCATTATTTCTACTATATATTATTTGCCTCCTTTATCTGACACAAAGRCTCAGTGTTTCATTGTACTTCCTTCTTAGTTTCTACCAAATACTTCAATTTATTTGGAGCTTCCACACACTCCCCAGGAGACAGAATAAGAAGGAAAATATCCCTCTTTTTAACGTACTGCAGCATCCCTAGATTAGTCTCATTCATCACAGCACAGTCTCAGAGAGCAAGAGCTAATGAGGACTGACACAATATATCGAGTCATGATGTCCCAAGAGATGCAGATAGCATGGGTTTTTTTATACCTTTCCTACAATCCTGAAATTGCTAGACCAAGAGGCCAAGAGTTTGGCTTCACGAGCCAGTGAATTTCAATTTAACTATGTAAGAAACACAAGTAATGATTGTTTTATACTGAACCATCTATTTGAATGCCAGMGCTGAACATGTTCTTAAAAGCTATGCTGTCTTCAAGTCCAGTTCTGTCACTGATTGTAGATAAACTGCATAAAACTGGCCCCAAGAGTTTGAAGAACGAAAGTAATAAAATTCTGCCAGACTAATGAGACAGCATGAAAGTCAACAACTTTCCTGTTGTTTAAATGTGTGGCTAGCAAGGGTTATGAAGCTGTGGTTTAGCAACAATTTTCCATGCTCTGTAGTTCTCTAACACTACCAGTTGTGAATTCAGTGCAATAGACCATATAAAACATACGCTGTAAACAGTAATATTTATCCTAGGGGATGAAATGAAACAACCTATCTGAGGGTCTGGGTTCTTTTTTTTTTTTTTTTTGGCAGATTTACACTGTGCTTTGCTCTGCACAGGCACCAGAAATTATTCTCTGCTCCCAGGTTTGATCTTAAAGAATGGATGCAAGAATTTTCTCTTTTCTTATCTATATCTAACCGATAAATGGGCCTACTATGGCAAGAAACTTCTCTCTCTCTGTGCACAACTTAGATAAATGTGCTTTGCTACATTTCTGTAAAGCTTCAGAATATGCTTCTTGCCAAATAGGCTAATAATGCATGTTAGATGGAAAGCACAAGTGATGAGCAGAAAAGCCAGTTAAACTATAGTTAAACTATAAACCAAAAATAGAAACATGGCAGTCGAATTTGTCCCTACCTGTTAAATGCATTTTCTGCTTKTATTTCCAAGATGCAACAAGTAAAATACTGGACATATGATTGGATAAATACCAGATTCTTTAGTATTAATAAAGCATTATGTTTTTAGCATGGACATCAGAAACAAATTTCAAAATTGAAGAAAAATAATAATTTATTTACTTTAAATATATTAATAATATATTTAATATAATAATTAATATGTGCTTTGCTATTAGCTGATTGTTATAAGAAAATGTTTTCTTTTGTTCATTAATATGGAGAATGTTGTGGGCCTACCTCTCAAGAATTACTCATTAATCACGAGGATACAGCAGGAATAGATGTATTTTGTGAGATCTAGCTATTGCATAAGAGTCCTCACTTGATCCTAACTTCCAAGGGGCACAAATTGATGTTGTTCTGTTGGTTTCAAATGGCATTATTTCAGTTTACATCACTTGAGGATTTGTCCCACTTTCTTATACTAAATAAAGAAAAGGCTTTTCAGTATCTTGCRTCTGGTCTGTTGCTATTCATTCCACCCAGGGTTTCCCTTCCCACTGTTATTTTAAGAAGCCTACAATATTCACTTAATTCAAGGCAGGATCTCAGGGTCTCTTTTCTTCAAGTTCAGAGTGCCTAACAGTGAGGTGTGCAGAGCCACAGTGGTTCTAGGACCACTCTCACCTCCCATAGGGGAGAGTGTAAGAGGAAAATCAGTAGTTTCAAGAAATATGATTATTAGTTCTCTTTTTTTGCTGATTTTTTTTTCTTACATATTTAGTATTCATTTGTGAGATCTCACAGGAAGATAAATAGCTATGTGCAATACAGAGCCCATAGCCTTCTCACCTTAGCTAAGAACAGCTACATGGCAAAATGAACTGAAGACAAAAACATCTTGTTTGCATGTAAAATAAACTTGGAGGGGAAATACCTTGTCTTTTAGCAACAAGCAGGTCAAAATCGCATTAGAAAACTTTGCCTTTCAATACCAATCAAGCCCAACAAAGCCACCTAAATTAACAAGCGTTTACGATTGCTATTTGCAGGAAGGAACTTGGCAAGACAGTGAGTAGAAGCATRAAGTATTTCTAGAATTAGCATTCTTGTACCTCTGTTGTCTTTTGTGTCRTTGGCCTGTTTTTCTGTCTTATGATCAACTTATGGGTGCTGAAGGGGCTGTTCTGTAGACATGTGGTTTGCCTGTTTTTTAAACAAAGGCAAATGAAAGGTTATTTGTACCATTTTGTATTAATACAAAGTAAATGTCTTCCAGTAGCTATTTTATAAATTGAGAAAGTCTGATGCAAATTCCRTAAGCTTGGTAGATAGAATGGCAAATTAAGATCCAGTCATCGTGGATTTTGCAATCTATGTTTGTGCGATGAGTTAGGAATAGGCAAAGGATGTTAACAGTAAGCCTGGGAAGATTATTCACAGCAACCACACTGATCTATGAGCTACCTSTCATTTTTTCTGTCCAGAAGAAGTTCAAAATTTCCCTTATTAAATTTCATTTACTACTATTACCCTCTCATTCCTATTTATATCTAGTTTGCTGTTTCGTGAGCCAGTCAGTTTATAGCCACAGAACACATACAGCCTATGACTACAGGATACAMAGAGCATCAAGAAAACAAGCAATTGGAAAACTATGTGAGCTGAGCTCACATCATTTTGTTTCTCGGTAGCACACTTCAATATTCAGCTCTCAAACCACATAAGGGCTATTCAAGCAGAGAAAAGGTTATAACAGGACCAAGAAGTCAGTCATTTCAGCATAAGCACACACAGGTGTCATCGTCTGATCTTGTGCAGCCCAGATGTCATGGAGATCCTTATCCTGGCAGTATTTCATTCATTCAAGAACTACTTTGCCACACCGTTTACAATGCCAACTTTAGTGAACAATATTTTGATTACAACAGAATGTGAATTTCTTTCCACAGTCTCTTTCACTTTGACTGTGGTCCATGAAATCAATGAATAGGCAGTATCTTTCCTAAAAGTTTGTAAAGACTTTAATGACATAATGCACCTACTTCAGGGTTCACATGCAGACAAAAMGGGATGTGTGGGAGTGTGTGGGAATGTCTTATATTGCTTACAACTGCTTGAACATTACTCATTTTTCTCTCTCTTTTCTTTTACTACTTCCTCCTACATCTCTTCAATAGGGAAAAAAGCTCCCTCTGAACTTTGCAGTTACCATAGAATTATAGAATCTTTATTATTGGAAAAGACCTTTAAGATCACTGAGTCCAATTGTAAACCCTTCAGCACTATGCCTATTAAAACATGTCCCTAAAATGAGGGACATGTCATCTACACATTTCTTGAACACTGCTAGGGACAGTGACTTCCCTGGGCAGCCTGTTCCAATGCTTCACCATTCCTTCTGTGCCGAAATTCTTCTTAATGTCCTGAACCTCCCCTGGTGCAACTTGAGGCTATTTCCTCTTGTTCCATCTGTAGTTATTCTGGAGAAGTAATCAATCCCTGCCTCGCTACAACCTCCTCTCAGGTAGCTGTACGGAGCGACAGGGTCTCCCCTGAGTGTCCTCCACATTACGTAGCTCCAGCTCCTTAAACCGTCCCTCAGAAGGTTTGTGTCCCAGCCCCTTCACCAGCTTCGCTGCCCTTCTTTGGACACACTCCAGCACCTCCATGTCCTTCTTGCAGTGAGGGGCCAAAACTGAACACAGGATTCAAGACGAGGCCTCAGCAGCACCCAGCACAGCGGCAACAATCACTGCCCTGCTCCTGCTGGCTACACTGCTCCTGATACCAGCCAGGCCCTTGGCCTTCCTGGCCACCTGGGCTCCCTTTTGGCTGATGTTCAGCTGCCTGTCGAGCAGCAGCCCCAGCTCCTTTTCTTCCGGGCATCTCTCCAGTCTGTCCTATMCCAAGCCTATAGCACTGCATGGGGTTGTTGTGGCCAAAGTGCTGGAGCCGGCACATGGCCTGATTGTTGGGTCTCAGCCCAACAATCCAGCCTGTCCAGACCCCTCTTTAGAGCTTTCCTATCTTCAAGCAGATCCTCTCTTTCTCCCAACTCATATTCATCTGTATATTTGCTGAGGATGCACTCAATCCCCATGTATCTATGGAAAACCTCTTCAAATCCTGGTACTAWCAAAGTGTGTTTTTTCAAACATTAATGTATACTTAGTCTACTGGGTTATGTTTTGCATGTGAAGCAATGATGAAACACTCTTAGGAACACAATKGTAACAAAAAAAAAAAGCACCTAAAGAACATAAAGCAAGAAAAGAAGTAATGTATTAAATTATTATAAGGTAAAGAAGAAGAAGATAAAAACTAAAAAACAGGGCAGTTTTTAAATTTCATTGATACCATAATGCTTTCAAATTTCATTGATACCAAAATGTCATTTTAAATCAATCTGCAGACCTCTGCTTCTTCCTTAGCATGATAGCCACAACTGCAAAATATCCCACATACATAAAATAAATATGCTCTGTAGCATAGAAAAGTATCTGTCTAAATTAGAGTGAATAATAACATATGTCAATATTGATACCTCAAAAGCAACACTAATATCATCATACAGCAAAATAATGCTGTGGAAATCACTCAGAAGTCAGGATTCTCAGCTGTAGGATTCTTGGTAAAGTTTAAAAGGAACATGGGGGCTAGTTTCAGAGATGACTAAAGGGTCATCCACCAAGCCTCCTTCAGTCTGAAAGTCAGGCAAGAAGTTGTTAACAAGACTTTTCTAGAAATTGCTAAAACTTCACAGTTGTCTGAGAGCAAAGTGGAACTTCAGTTTTTAAGTTGTGACTGCCACTCACACAAAACGGATTTAAAGTATATAGCAATATCAATGCTAACACTTTCACAGACACTCTGCAGAGGTGTAAATGAGTCTAAGCAAAAGCCATGGCACCTGATGTGCAGACTCTAGTTAGCTAAGAGGCCACCCACTGCTTTCCTGCAGATTTGATTCATCCAATTTATTGCTTAAAATAACAAAATATCATACCAAAGCACATTTTGTGTTAAAATTCCATCTACTGCTTAATCTGAATTGTGCTTATATGAAACTTCCAATCACACTTCAAAAAATAATGTTGTAAGATTTCTTGCTTCTCAAAACCATTGAGATGCTGAGGGAGGCCGAGTCCCCAGGAGGGATCTGAACCATCTTCATGCACAGACTGTGGGCAGCATCAAGTTCTACTTAGCGCTTGAAACTGCAGGGGATGGAGACTGCACAATCCCTATGGGTTATCCTTAGTAAGATATTGTTAGGCTTCACTGGAACCCTCCAGTTTCAGCTTCTATGAAGCTCTAYGTCTCTCATCTTCCTTCCAGACGCTGCTGTGAGGAATCGGGGCCCATCTCCTTGATCATCTCCTTATAGGTCTGAGAAGCTGCTGTTTGATATACTGAAGTGTTACAGGCAGAACCAGCCCAGTCCTGCAGAATCCCTTTGTAGGGCAATGGCTCAAGCCCTCATCTCTTGGTAGCCTTCTTTGAGCCTATTGCAGTTTGTCAGCCTCTTTCTTGAACAGAGAGCCGAAAGCAGAGACAGCACCCAGATGGGGTGTGACAATGCTGAGCAAAGGGCTCCTGACCCTGGGTTTGCCCTAATCACACTGTCGAGGACCTTTATATTCCCTATTGCCCAGGGCTTATCCACAGAGCTGCTCCCATCCCTGCTTGGCCAAAGATGGCACTGCTGCTGCGGATCTGCCTTCCCAGGACAGGGTGGGCTTTGTTCTGGGTTGAATGTCACAGAGCTCCTGTCAGCTCCCTCTTCCTGACCAGAGTCTTTTCAATGGCAGCGCTTCTCTAGTACTTATCAACTCCACCCTTATGTGGTCTCATCTGCATCGTTGACAAGAATGCACTCCAGCATCTCCACCAGGTCACTGAAAGAGATGTTAAACAGGACAGGTCACAGAAGAGATACTGCGAGTCCCCATCTAGCATAGGCTTCCAAGCAGGAATGACCCATTAACTACAATCCACGGAGTACAATCATGGTATGACCACGTATTTATCTGGCTGATCATCCACCTGTGCAGACCATAACATCCCAATCTGGATATAAGAATACTCTGGGATAAGAGCCAAAAGCATTTCTAAAGTTGAGTTAAATGGCATCCACTACTTCCCTCTCATCTACAAATTCATTTTGCAACAAATGGCACCCTGTCTAGTCAGGCATGATTTACACATAATAAATATTTGGGGACTGTTCCCAATCTCCATTTCCCTCATGTGCCCAGAAATGTGCTGAAAAGACTCACTGGAGGACAAAAGTGGGATGGAATGGCTTGTTTTCCAGATTACCTTTCCTGTCCTTTCTGAAGATGGGCACGACATTTACCTTTCCCCCATTGTCTGGAATGTCCCCTAATCTTCACAGTCTTTCAAAGATTCTAGAGTGACCTTGCCAAGATATTAATCAGCTTGCTCAGCAGCCTCAGGTGCAATATGCTGAGGCTTATAGATTTGCAYGGATTCTGTTTGTGTGAATAATCCTTGACTGGTCTGTCTTCCACTACCGATCATTTTCTTCCCCCTAGAATCCTGTCTCTGGGCAATCTTTCAGTGAAGATTAAGGCACAGACAGCATTGAGAATTTCCATTAAATCACCCACTCTATTCAGTGCACATCTTCCTTGTTTAATCTTTCCTTGCTAAATCTTGTTAATGTAGTAGGATGTGTTACAAGATTGAATTCTGCCCTTCATTTTGCCCAGAGGSAACAGAATTCATTGCAACAAAAAAACAAGAACAATAAATTCATTGATATTATTTAACAATGTCAAGTTTAGCATTACAGTAAAAGCRCATCATGCACTTTAAATTATGAAATAGCAAACCATTATTTAATGAACATTCTTTTTTTCCTTCTAGGTATACAATAAATCTTTAGATATAAGGCTGAGAGAATCTGAATCTTCTTTCCACTCTTAGCCCTTATTTTGATTCCCTCCAGCAGTTTTATCATATCAGAGCTTTCTTTAAAGTAAGATCCCTGGAGAAATTTCACCATGAGATTGCCATATTTAGACTTGATATTCCTAGGAAAGCATATTAAAGTAATATTTTTGAAAAGATAGCTTGATTCCTTTTGTCCCTTAAGAGGTTATATCACTTCATCCTATTGTTGTTTAAATGTGCCAAGATCCTTTTGGCATTGTATCTAAATGGAGCTGTCAAAGTTGTAAATTCAAGTTATAACCTGAACATTCACAATCCTCTCTTATCCTGAGTTACTTAACATTACAGGAAATACTGAGTTCACAAAGAGCTTTGAATATCTCTGAAATGTGCAGCCACAGAAGCTTCTAATTTAAAGAAGAAGAAAGTACAACCAGTCAGTGATATATTTCATTGGGTTCTTGTATTCTGTTGTGAGCCAAAGAGTCCATATGGCAAGGCTCTGTCATATGATGAAAAGTTATGAAAGGTTGAAATGAAGCTACATAAATAACATTCTCCAATACAGAGCATAGCAGCATTTAATTCTTTACAACTGCCATTACAGAAGCATAGAGGAGAAGGCCTTTCTCATCTTCAGGCATCAGTGATCTAGGAGGCACACAATCCTAACTGATATCAGTTGTTACAGAATCATAGAATCCTTAAGGTTGAAATGGACCTTTAGAGATCATCTAGTCCAACCCCSCTGCACACACAGGGTCACCTAGAGCACGTGGCACAGGCTGCATCCAAGCAGATTTTAAAGATCTAGAGAAGGAKACTCCACAACCTCCCTGGGCAGCTTGTTCCAGTGCTCTGGCACCCTCACTGTCAAGAAATGTTTCCTTAAGTTCCTGTGGAACTTTTAGTGCCTCAGCTTGTGGCCGTTTCCTCTAGTCCTGTCGCTGGCCACCACTGAAAAGAGGCCGCCCCCTCCTCCTCACTGCCTCCCTTGAGGTATTTATAGACACTGATCAGGTCCCCCCTCAGCCTYCTCTTCTCCAGRCTGAACAGGCCCAGCTCTCTCAGCCTTTGCTCACAGGGCCGATGTTCCAGGCCTCTGATCATCCTGGTAGCCCTGGACTCTCTCCAGCAGGTCCACATCCCTCTGGTACTTGGGAGCCCAGAACCGGACCCTCTCCAGATGTGGCCTCACCAGGGCTGTGTATAGGGGGACGATCCCCTCCCTCGACCTGCTGGAGACGCTCTTCTTAATGCACTCCAGGAAACCATTGGCCTTCTTTGCCACAAGGGCACACTGCTGCCTCATGGTCAACTTGTCATACACCATGACGCCGAGGTCCTTCTCTGCAGAGCAACTCTCCAAACTTGTCCTAACTTATTGAGATGGAACTGCAATAACAATCTGGCAAAATGAATCAAAATCTCTTGAATGTATATGAGACTCCCACTCCATGGTTTGACTTACTTCATAATCATGCTTGGATGCTATGTCCTTGGACAGACTTTAGGGGACATACAACTTACTGTTCAGAATATATTTAAGAATGTTGCTTTCATGTTGACATTACTTACTGTTTTAATTATAGCTACAAGTCACAAGGGCTTAAGCTTATAAAAACTGAAAATCATCCCAAAATTAAATAAAAAATATTGCATAGAACTGACTACCAGATCACAGTTCCATCCTACGACAACTACAGTTGTGAAATGGCATTTTGATTTCCTGCTGGGAGAAAGACCAAATCCTTAGAATCTTCTTACAAACATAGTCATATATGGGAAAAAAGGGTATATTTTAAAATCAGATTCTCTCTTTTTATTTTTTCTGATTTATGTTTGCATGTCCTCGGGACTTTTCCAAGCTTGTCCCAGACAAATTGAGAACTACAACTGAATTCCTCCTAATCATATATCTCTCAGATATATGAAGGACATAAACATGTTTCTTGTATTTCTTTTACTACAAGGATGTGACAGACAATAACCTCTGGCCTTTATTTTTCTTCTTTGCTTACTACAAAATTGTGCTCTTAAATTAAATTTCAATCTATTGTAAATATCCTGACATCTAGGAATGCAGTATACAAAAAAATACAAAACATATATATGTACTTAAGTACCAAAATAACTTTCTGCCTGGGTGCAGTTTATAAATACTTTGGTGTCAAATGCACAGGCATATATGTTAAAGCACTTTTTCACAAGTTCTGTCTTTTTAAAAGCTGTTCCCTATCCTTCCCTACCTTTCTAACTTTCATTACACTTCAGTTTTTCTCAAAAGCCGAGTATGGGTAGCACTGCCTCTCCATGTGTGTGCACAGTGGAATTCTCCACAGCACATCTGAGAAGTCTCCCTGCACTGGAGTTGACTGGAACAGATACAGATTTACCCAAGAGTCTTCAGGGACTTCAGTAGTATCTGCATTAAACCCCAGTGCTCACTGTCTAACAAGGAATCAACGATTTGCAGCTCCCCAGCATAACAGGCAATCTTGCTGATGTCCCAGCCCTCCATGGGGAAGACCTCCAAGCTGTGCAGAGCTGGACTTCACTTACTTTCCCATCTGCAATGCTATCTGCCTTTCCTTGTGTCATATCCCCCCCATTTAAAATAGCAGGGTTAGGTTCTGACAACCCATGGCTGGCCTGAGCTCCTGTGGCATGGCGCCAAGGAGGCACTGCACTTGGTATCCTTTTGAATGGTCACTTCCTTAAGGGGAATCATAAAAGTACAAGGACTCCAGATGTAGCACATATTTATTGCTCACTCCCACATTGCAATTTTTTTTCAACCTAATTTGCTGTTGTCAAGCACTAGAATAAAACTGGTGTTTTATGGATTCTGAATCCTCAATGTCTCATCAGTTATGGAGAAATCACTGTGAGGGTGTTCCCTTTTCAACATGTTGGGGTCCTGAGGGAAGTCCAGTTGTCCGGAGAAGCGTTCACTCTTTACAGAATGGCATTAATCTTTCATTATTCTGCTAGTTGTTCCACTCTGAAGGAAGAGGCTTTACCCAATAATCACAAGCTAGATTGTCTTTTACCCACTTGTGTTTCATGATTCCCTACAACTCCCATGTTTTAGATCTTTATCACCAATTTCCCCAACATTCCATTAGAGTTGAAAGCTTCTGCAATGTCTTGTCACTTGCTTATCATCACATTTCTCCATAGCTCTGCAGTATGGTCCCTCAGGCCACAGACATCTTAAATGAACTGAAATTGCAGCTTTGCTAATTCATCCTGCAACTGCTCAGATTATAAGGGGCCCTGATCAGAATGGAAGCCAAAGTCTTGCACTTGACTGCAGTTCACTTTCAATTGGCCTGCATGTGTGCTGTGTTAGTGCTGCTGGACCAAAATGCCACAGAACACCATCAGGCCAGAATTAATATATTCATTCTAGCTATTATGCACTCTGGAGGAACAGGTTTTACAGGGAAAGCACTGACACTAACTGTAAACTAAAACACAGATTGAGTTTGTGCTACTGTTCCGCCTTCAGAGGTTTCSTCCAAGTTTCACAGCAATGAATAAGCAAAAGCCAAGTCTCATGAAAATTATCRCATTTCTACATATATTTTTTTCTTTTCAGCCTACCATTGCCGAATTTGAAACTTTATTTCACTTCCTTTTGAAATACATGCATTGTCTTTATATCTTCTTTATAGCTTTTCGAGSCACACAAGCTACTAGATTTGTGTATATTAATTAGCATTAATTTACTCTATACATAAAGCAGATAGCTGACTTACAGCTTTAAAGCTTACAGCTTTAAAACCACTTTTGTTCACCAACCTCTGGGCTAATTTTATTCCAAAAGCACATCACAAATAAATCCATCCTTTCCCTCTGTGTCCTAGATGGCTCCTCAGTGTACCTGCATATGAACTAACTTCAAAGAGCTTTGAAAAGCAAGGTCTACCTGAAGACTTCTCACCTTTCCCTGATCTTCCATGTCTCCATCACAGTCTGTGAAGATTTGGGCAAATTATCACTAGTCAGAATTTCAAGGCCCACTAAGTACGCCTGTAAACCTGCAGTTCAATACACAACCTTTGTTCATCCATCAGGCAGCTTGAATAAAACATGACAAGGCTCACTTTGAAAGCTCTGAACATTTCAAGCATCTCCTGCCAGCTACCTATCATCGCTGACCCATCACTTCACAGATGAATCACCACAGAGAGCTGTCTGTATTTTTGTTATTATGATGAATGAGGCCACTAGCTACAACTGTCTTGAACAACACATTGACCTCATCATTGTCAGCATTTATAATGCTCCTTTTCCTATGTACTTCAAGCACTATCATTTTTCCCGTTGCTTTCAGTTATATGAACTTGATGAGGGTTTTTCTCAGAGTCAACACTTCATGGTTAAAAGTGAGGRTTGTGGCACATTAATAAAACAAAGACCTAAGCACTTAAAGTAGCCCTATTTTGCTATATACGAAGAGGTTTAGAGATCATAAATTCAGCCATTTGACCACTGCACAGTCAGTCTGGATTAGCTTTGAAAAGGTTAGAGTGTTTGAGAGGGGCTTCTCAGGACTGGAAGAATGTTAATGTCATCCCCTTCTTCAAGAAGGACAACAGGAAGATACAGAGATCTACAGGCTAGTCGAGCTTGCCTCACTTCCTGGGAATATCATGGAGCAGATAATCCTGAATACTTTTTTTCTAGRCATACAAAGCACAGAAAGGATATTCAGTGTAGTAAGCCTGAAATTATGAAGGGAAAACAATGCTAAATCAACCTGATAGCTTTTTGCAATGAGATCAGTTGCTTGCTGGATGAGGAGAAAGCAGTGATAGTTGTTTATCTTGATTCTATTAAGCTTTTGAACACTCTGCTGTCAGCCCGCATAGACAGGCTTAGTACAAACTAGATAAGGGATCAACTGAAAAAACTGTTGAACTGTTGGACTCATAAGGTGATCAATGACAYAACATTCAATAGAGACCAGCGGCCAATGTCTGTCACAGTCCAGCACTGTTTAACATCTTCATCAACCATCTGAATGATGGGACCAAATATACGCTCAGCAAGTATTCAAGCAATACAAATTTTGGAAGAGTGGTCGGTACCCTAGAGGGCCGTGCTGTTGCTCAGAAAGACCTCAACAGGCTGGAGAAATCAGCAGAATGGAACCTCATTAAGTTGAATAGAATCCTGCATGTAGGGAGAAATAACCTCATGGACAAGTACATGGGACAAGCTTGTCCACCAGTTTTGGGGGACAAGCTGAAGGAGGACCATTAATGCATACTCATTGCAAAGATGCGGTGAAGGCAGTTGATCCTTCCCCCTGCTACTCTTCACTGGTGAAGCCATATCTCGAATGTTGTGTCCAGGGCTGAGCTCCTCAGTACAACACAGACATGGAGCAAGTCCAGTGGAAGGTCACACAGATAATGAACTGGAGCATCTATCATAKGAAAAGAGGCTGAGACTGCTGGGATTGATTTGCCTGGTGAAGAGAAATATCAGGACACTGGAAGAGGGGGCACAGAGAGGTGGTACAGTCTCCAGCCTTGGAGGTATTTTAAATCTGAACAGACACAGACTTTGGGCCACTTGCTTTGGGTGCCTGCTTGAGCAGCTGGGTTGAACAAGATGCCCTTCGAAGGTTTCTTCCAACACTATCTATCTGTATTCCTACAAAACTGTATTTTAAATATTTTAGCTATTAATTACATTTTTCACAATAAACCACATTAACCAAAACCAATATATATATCCATAATTTTAAAGTCACTCACCATTATAGTACTAGGTTCTGTGATTTGAGAAAGTTTCATCTTCAGAKAAGTACAGGCTTAAGATATTTCCATTAGCTCATCACTCACTCCTCTTTCCTACAGTTGATGCTGGAACATCTGTTTGTATGTTAAGTAATAACCCAGAAGGCTGAATCACAAATCCAAATAAGAGAGCTCCTGAGCTAGCAATAAGTAAACACCATGGGAAAACTGAGACAAGTTTCATGTATATTTACCCTAATCTTATTCTCTTCTACACATCTGTTTTTGGCTAGTACTAAGGAGAAAATGCCTTAGTCTCCATCTTCAGAGATAYTGAAAAGCCATCTGGATACAATCCAGGATAATGTGCTGTAGATGACCCTCCTACAGCATGAGTTTCGGGACTAAATGATCTCCACAGATCCCTTACAACTTCAACTCTTCTATGATTCCATGATTAAATTTGAAAAAGAATTAAGGATGCCAGGAACATGGATAATATATTAGGATATATAATATATTAGGATATAATATATTAGGATAAAAATAAATTAGGATAAAAATAAATCATTTAATGTTGGACATATAGTTTAAAGGTAAGATAGCTACAGAGGTACAAATGGAGACACAACATTATCACTGAGCATGCATAAAAAAGACAAGTATTAGCCTCAGAAATAATGACTTTTAAATCRTCTCAGCATATACTTACACAAACTGAAAAAAACAGTTATAAGTATTACCATAAAACAGAATTACTGACAGGTAATTCTGAAAGAAAAGATTTTTACAAAGCCTGAATAGCCGACATATAAAGGGATATTTATGGGAAGCATAACACTCTTTTGTTGCTAAACAATGGCTTCTACAAAAAAACTGCAAATGGAGGGTGAACTGTTACAAAAATGTATTCATCTCTGTATGTATCCAGAAAAGCACAGGCATTTAACAGAGTATTACATTAAAATCAACCAAGTATGCTGGCAAAGTGAGTTAATAAAATTTACTTCATATGCCAGAAAATAAGCATGATCTCAAGAATACCTTCATAAAAGCAATTCAGTTAATCTTGAATCACAGAACCACAGAATGGTTAAGGTTGGAAGGAATCTCTAGGGATCATCTAGTCCAACCCCCCTGCTCCAGCAGGGACGCCCAGAACACGGGACACAGGGCGGTATTCAGTCAGATTTGGAAGATCTCCAGAGATGGAGACTCCACAGCCTCCCTGGACAGCCTGTTCCAGGGCTCTGACACCCTCACAGGAAAGAAGTTCTTCCTCACATGGAGATGGAACTGCCTGGTTTTCAACTTCTACTCATTGCCCCTTGTCCTGTCATGGGCCACCACTGAGAAGAGTTTGGGCCCCATCCTCCCTACATTCTCCCCTCAGGTATTTGTACATGTTAATCAGATCCCATTTCAACCTTCTCCAGAGAAAACAGGTCCAACTCACAGAGTCTTTCCTCATACCAGAGATGTTCCAGTCCCTTAATCATCCTGGTTGCTCTTCTCTGGACCCTCTCTAGGGGCTCCACGTCCCTCTTATACTGGGGAGCCCAGAACTGCACAGTACTCCAGGTGAGGCCTCACCAGARCTGAGGAGAGGGGAAGGATCCCCTTCCTCCACCTGCTGGCAACATCCTCCTGATGTGGCCAGGATCCCATTGGCCTTCTTGGCCATGAGGGCCCTACTGCCTCATGGGTAACRGTGTCAACCAGGACTCCCAAGTCCCTCTCTGCTGAGCTGCTTTGCAGCAGGTCAACCCCTAATCTGTACTGACGCCTGGGGTTATTCTTCCTCAGGTGTGCAGGACCCTGCACTTGTCCTTCTTGAACCTCATGAGGTTGAGGAACCAGTTGGGCAGAGAGGTCTGCCCAACTCTCCAGCCTGTCCAGGTCACTCTGGATGGCAGCACAGCCCTCCGGAGTGTTGGCCACTCCACTCAGCTTGGTGTCGTCCGCAAACTTGCTTAGGGGCAGTCTGTGCCCTCATCCAGTTCACTGAACAACACTGGGTCCAATACTGATCCCTGGGGGACACTACTGGCCACAAGGCCTCCAACTGGACTCGGCCCCATTTATCACAACCCTCTGAGCTCTGCCATCCCCTTGTTCTCTGTGCATCTCACTGTCCTCTTGCCCAATCCACACTTTCGGAGCTTTCCAGGAGAATTTATATACAAAATATCAATGTCAGAATATATTAAAAGAAAAAACAWATATATATGGAATTTATTACACTTCCATCTTTTGCTTATATCCTTTTGTTGTTGTTGTTGTTAAGGGCTCTAAATAACTGTGGTTTTATGATTATCAGTTAAGTTAATTTTGAACATTTTATTATAAATCTTACACTGCTTTCTAAAATGAGTTACATATATCTGGAACAATATTTCCCTCTACTGGACTGAGGTGAAGTTGCATCTAGCTACAGAGAAACCAGTAGAAAAGAACGACATTCCTGTAAATGTTTGATGATTTTTTTTCCAACTTCAATTGGAAATTTCAAATTTCATCTTGTTTAATTAAGCAAGCAAGCCTACAGTAACAGGAAAAGCGTTAGGATTTTTTCACAGTGAATAAAGTATATTAAAAAAAGGTGAGAAAATCCATGAAGCATTAAAATYAGAATGTGTGACACTTCAGCTTAAGGCTTCATATCTAATGAAAGCACTGCATCTGTAGGTCAGGATCTATCTATCTCAATAGCAAAATGATTTCTGATTGACATTCAGACTCAGAATTTTAGAAAACTGAACTGGAAATAGGAGTTTATTTTAAAATATGTTCTTGATTATGCATACTATGCTTTTAAAACTGAAGATAGATTTTGTGACCACAGGACATCCTGGAAGTGAGTGTACTTAGAGGTTTCCAAAAACATTTTTTTACAACAGATGTACATTCTAGGATTTGCATAATATCTGCAGAGTATTAAGTATCTCATTATCATTCCTCTATTTTCATAATCAGCAAAGCTTACACAGATTTTTCTTACGTGTGTTTCTCTTACACTCTTAAAAGACACTGACAATGCCAAAAATAATCACTTGAGATTCTGGAGTAAGTTGCATCTTGCAAAACAGTTATCTATATCATTATCTATATATTATATTTTGAAATGGCCATAATTTTATGCTCAAAGTTAAAAGAAAAAAGGAAGAAAATGCCATTTTTTAATAAAAAACATTCATTTTAAAAAACAGCCAATTTTCTTCTCCGTTTCATAGCAGTTGAAAGCTTACAGTCAATAGCTTCAAATTTCTTAACTATGCAGCTTTTTTGTCTTTGAAAGCAAGACTTTCAAGAAAAGATGCTTTCAGTAAATGAAATTTCTATGTCTGGCAGTGCATGAATTAAGCCTGGCACAGAGAAAGACAGAAAGGTAGTGCAAAAGCAGTATGGATTTCAGTTATATTTCCACACAAGTCAGAATGACTTAGCTGACAGAAGCCAGGATGTGGCCATCCCAGAAAAATCAGTAGCTGATATACCTGAAACTGTAAATGAGACTTTCGTTGCTGGTAAATCARATGACACCTGTACACATTTTTCCCTATCTCAGCTCCAGGAAGCACACGCCACTCTGAACACAGAAGTTCTGCCCTGTCAGTTCTGCACATTAAAATGGCCTCACGGGCTCTGAGACGAGTAGAAAATCATGCTGTGCCAGCTGAGACAGCATGTACCAACAGCCTCACATACTCTCATGTGCAATTTCATTTCTGCCCTAAAAGCCAAGAAACCATTGTCAAAATAATATTGGATCATCTGTGGTACATTTATGGACCTATGCAGAGCATCACTGCTACTATAATATAGCATGCCATAGGACTACCTGTAACTTGCCCTCTAAAACTCTCAGAGGGATCTTTGGTCTCTTCCTGAAGAGAGAGAAGAAACAAAGCTGAGTGATGTGAAGGTTGGTATTGTAGCTTTAAGATAATAATAATTAAAAAGAAAAAAAAAAAGATTGCATTGACATTTGCAGATTATTTGATCCTAGTAAGTGACTTGTGGGAAGGCACACAAAAAATATATATGAGGGGGAGCTTTGTCATTTTACTGGACTGAGAGTTGAACTGCTAGAGCCTGAACYACTAGCCCAAGCCAGGGTTGACTTATAACTGAATACAGCTCTGCTTTTTCAGAAGCACACAGAACTCGCCTATAAATTGTTTCTGCTAACCTGCATGTAGGTTCATAAACTGTAACTCTTGTAGGCTCTTAGGCAAGCATTTTTGACCTCGAAAGGGAACCTTCCCCATCCAAAGCCAGGGCTCTGGCCAGGTCCTGGTCCCAGATGATAAGGAAAGTAGGACATACCAGATATTATCACTAACAAAAAAAATGCCCGTTTTGCTGATTTGGTTTTATAAAGCTGGACCCTCCTACAGCAACTTTGGAGATCTCACTAACAGGTAGACGCACCGCATCCCAATTGCCGGGAAGGCTCCGAATCTTCACTGCAATGGGGGCTCCGCAGCGACTGCGGATCTGGATGATGGTATCGTATTTAGGCAACTGGTGATGTATCCTTGTCTTAATCACTATTCTCTTTCTCATATAGTAATGGTTAAGTGCATTACCTTGCTTATTTTGTTCATAGTCACAACCCGGCAAATAGTAAGCTTATGGTTTCATTAGATGTATCATTTCATTTGTGTATTAGTTGACATTAATAGTAAACACAACTGTTCTTTCCCTTGGTGTCTGGTTATTTATGCAGCCCACCCATCAATTGGCAAAACAAGAATGCAAGCTACAAAGTGCCATGGATTCCTTATAAGGCCCACAAAGGACTTCAATATTGCTAACAACTGTGAACTAGTGGAAATGGAGGAGGCTTAACTAGATATGACTGAGCTCTGAGAAATATTTGGAGCATGCCGTGGCACCTTGGGTGAGGTTGGCCTCACCAAACTGGAGCTACAGTGAAGGTGAAGAACATTGGGGCAGCACCATTACAACTCCAGATGGCTGAGATCTTAAAAATATATGTACTCCCATGACTAAGCTATGCAGCAGATCATGCCAGAGTGAATGACTAAAAGCTCCATTCCCTCGACTTTGCATTTAGATYTTAGTGGTGAAAACTGCCTTCACTTACACGTCAGCACATGTGATGCTGTCTTGCCCCCTGTCTTGCACCAGGTCTAAGAACTGCACAGATGGCAAGTGCAGGATTTATCTGTAGCAAGCTGTATTTACACACTCAGTAATTGTCCCAAGTATATCCTTCTTAGTTAGATTGGTTAGTAATTTACATATAATTATAATATTGCTTACTTACCATGTCCACTATTACGCATTATCAGGGTAAGGGTCTTGACCTGGGCAAGAGTCTTTTTGACCTGTAGGCATGATTTTTAGAATTATAATGAAGTTCACTTAGGACCTTGGGATTTCCTGCCAAGTTGTGTAGAAACTTGCAAAAAAACAGTGTAGAAAAACATTCTGATTTTAATAAACTGTTCCAGGTTGTACTTGGTTAAAGGATGCTAACTCTCTGTTCTGTCAGTTCTACTGATAAGTTTTCTCCAGTCCTACCAAGACACGGGAACATCTGTTCCAGCTAGTTTTAAACAAGGTAAATCATCCCAATCCTGCAACAGTGTCATACAGGATTTGATGTAGGAAGATGGGTCACCTCCTAAATCGAGCTCAGAAAAGGAGTACTGCATTGTACAGGATTCATGAAATAGTCCTTGGTTTCAAAAAAAAAAAAAAAAAAAAAAAAAAAAGTGAAACATGCAACCGAGTAACCCTACCCAGAGACAGACTAGCATTGAGTAGCAGCAAACAATCCAAAGTAACCTAGACCTTCTTAAGCTTCACTAAGACAGTAAGAAACACACCCCTTAATGTGATAATAATATGGCTGTCCTCTCCCCCCTCAGTAATTGAAACAGGGGAATCTATGYAACACATAAGCTCACAGATAAAAAACTATATATATAAGAAAATATACTTTATATATGTAAAATATATAGATAAGAAACAAGCAATCATGCACTAACAAGTAGAAATTTGCATAATCATCTCCAAACAAACAGAACAAGCTAATGCCTTTGGGTGTGCTCACTTTGTGAAGGATCACCAAGCACCTGATTCTACACAGAATTAAATGAAGTCCTTTGTGTGGATTCCAACTCAGAGCACTTATGGCACAATGAGCATGCTCCCACAGTGGGATAACARAAGGTGAATGAATTAGGTTTATAGTGAGATGAGGATGCTCTGGAGTGCTACAGGGCAGACACACTAACCTGTGTGTTTTAGCAACTGCAGATTTGACTGCAGACAGACTAGAAAYTGAAACACAATACAAGCAAACTGGTTCATGTAACAGAGGCAGYAACCCTAAAGATAACTGGGGCTGTTACTGTAGTCCTCATTGTTTTAAGTAGCCCTACACTCCAAATACAACTCTACACAATTGACAGGTTTTGCACTGAAATGCACCATGAGCAAAACCCAGAACACACAGTGCATATCGCCACACCTTCCCAGGGTCCTAATCTAGCGCAGGCCTACCTAGATGACTACCACCTAAGGCAGAGCTCCACGCTTCCTTTTGGACACAATGCACACAAAAGCCATGGTCAGACTCAACTACGAGATACACCGCAGACCAGAGCATGTACGCACTGCAACCAGTAATAAATGCTGAAAGTCCGAGTGCAGTTTTYTGGAGCTAGTCTGCTAGACTCAGGTCTGCCTGCTCCCGAAGCACACCAAGGGCACCTTGGTATACAAGTGCCTTCTTGGTATACAAGCCCAAGCATCCAGACACAGCTCATAACCACAGTCAACTCTACAGCATACTTCAGCCTAAATCACTCACCTGCCGAGCCACTATCTGCCCAAGACTTCTCTCTCCACGCACAAGGCAGAAAAATACATAGTCTTTTTATCATCCCAGTTCTTGAAGAGTCTGCCCACTTTCTTGAAGGTTTTTGCTTTTGTGCTCCTCTTCCCCCCCTACTCAACTGCCAGCACTGCTCGGCAGGCACTGCTGATCATTGTTGGGGTCTTGAGCTGATCCAGGAAGTCGCAATTTGTGTAGAGATAACAAACCTCAAGCTGGTATCCCAGTCTTCCCAGAGYCAGGATGCCAAGGCCAACAATTCATAAACTGCATGGAGATAAATGTTGGAGCTGATATTGAAGTCTTCCCGGAGAGAGGATGCTGAAGCCAGGACTTTGTCCACAATAGCCTCTTACACTTCCACAGGGTACTTTGATGTCGAGGGAAAAGCCCAGCCACTGCCTCTCCTCGCCCACATCCTCTCCTCCACCAAAACCTTCTCCTTGCACCAAAGGAGCAGCTCAAGTCTAGCCACCAAAGGACTGCACCCACACAGTCAGGAGCAGTTATGACAGTGCCTCCCCTTCTTGAAGCTTCCCCCCACAGATCTGAGAAATGCACTTTATTAATCACTATTAATAGAAGCCACCTGCCAGTGTGGCATGAGGAACCCTCCCCAGAACCTTGCCTCCTCTACGTTACCAATGGACTCAGCTTTGCCCTTGCAAGCCATGAGGGAACAGTGAGTCAGAACTTAATAAATAAAATAAAATAAAATAAAATAAAATAAAATAAAATAAAATAAAATAAAATAAAATAAAATAAAATAAAATAAAATAAAATCTCCACCTCCAAAACAACCCATAACATGGTTAATCACTGAGGAAATCACAGGAGAAAGGAGTTTTATCCTTCTTGTATGTCTGTATGGCCTTCTGCATTTCAATTTGTAAGTTTAAATAATAACTATGTTATCTTAAGTAAGTGTCATTTGTTTCCAAGGTTATTCATRGTTAGTCTTTGCAGAAAGAAAAGTTTCTGTTGTTTTCTGACTCACTCCCTAGAGCTCTATATACAAGGTGATGTCACAGTACTCCAGAATGTGACAACAGTGGCTGAGAAAAGCCGCAGCGTAGTTCCAGGACATGGCCCACAGAAGCAGCATGAATCCTATGTGGCTTATCTTTTTATCTCTGCTAACTTCTGTGGGGACTCCYAGAAAGCATGTTCCACCTTCTGAAGGTATGTCCTAATTCAAACCTGTTTCTAAAATCATTACAGAGCTTTTGTTCAACTATAGAAAAAGATATGAGCATTTTTTCTCATTATTTTTGTAATTAAATAATAATAATTTTTCCCCAGAAAGTTTAACAAGACAATTCTTTTCTAGAACTTGTAGCATGGTAGGTTTGAAAACACATGTTACACTACTTGTTCTGACTCTATGGAGGTACAATACTGAACAGGAGGTGAAAGTGAATAGGGCTTCTCCAGCATCACTAGCAATTACACCAACCAACCAGGCAGAACAGCAAACCAGAGAGAATAGCATTTTTTTTCCAGACAGAACGAAATTTAGAAAATAACTCTGTGACACAGGAAAAGAATTGAATTGTTTGCTCCTGATCTTCTCCATTCCTCCATCTACATGGTTGAGTTTTGTCCACAAGAACTACAACACAGTATTACTAACATACATTGCATTTTTGATTGGATGAGATTCATGGTGCACAAACAGAAGAAGACAAAACTTTGTTTTACAAGGCGAATAAGAAGAAGTTGGCTTTCTGACTATTGCATTTAGTATGGTGCACACCAAAACCTGAGAATGGGCTAGGCTTCTTAGCATGGATAATTTCTTAGCCTAACTGAGAAATACTGTGATCAGCATGCTATACCCTGAAGACTGAGGGTAATAGGGAAGTGGAAACCTGATGCAAGGTACAGTTGATGTCAATGTATGTACACAAATGGCACAGGCAGGCCATGTTTGGAAATATGATCTCCTATACCTATTCAGATCTTCTTTATAGAATGAGTAACAGTACCTTGGAAAAGTGTAAGTACTGTAGTGTTTATGTAACACTGTTTTTAGAATTGCTTGTTGCAGCAAATCCATTTTGAAGCCTGGCAAAACATTAGCAACTATAGTTCTCAAAAATTTTGTATTTTGTAAGAGTTGTTCCGTTTTGTGGATTACCCCAAAGTACCTTTACCTATAAGTCACTTGGAGGAGGATGAAGAAGAAGAYGGTGCTGAGGAAGACAGCAATGATGAACACAGTGAAGGTAAGGAAAACCTTACAGAAACTGGTAAAAATGAAATTAAGTTCCACAGTTTGAGTATTCTGTCAGTGCAGAGTCAGATAAGCAAATGTTGTGTGAAATACAATTTTCACATGATGAACTTGATGTTCACAATTCATCTCCACAATGTTCTCACACAGATTTGCTGTCTGTRTGCAAGCCAGTTGAATGGCTTAGCCATTAACACAAAGCCAAGAGTTTGTAGGAACAAGGCTTTGCAAATGCATGTACAATCTTACTAGTCATATTCTTGAAAGAGAACTCTGTTCTTCTGTCATGGCATAACATGTGTAGTGCTTATAGATGGGACTGTGTGAAAAAAAAAGGAAGTGAAGGAGGTAGGAATTCTGCTTTTGTCTTTGAAATTAATATACTGGAAAGTTATGCTGCTCATTTATAAGCATGATGTAGGCTGGAAATAAAACAATTATTAAAAAATAGAGGAAGGAATTCATTATGTCTGACCTTCAGATTGAATGTTTCTATTCTATTCYCTTGTATTTTAGGTAGTAACAGAATAGCGCAATTCAAATTTTCAAAGAAAAGAATGAATGGTTACTGTCTCTAAAAGTGACTGCATTTAATGAGCCACTAGTTAGAGCACTAGGTGACTGGACAATTAGGAGATAAAGATCCATCTTTATCTTTTTTTAAAAAAATCCATTGTGTGACTTGGGAAAAAAAATTGTATATCAAAGCAAGATTTTAACTTAACATATATTCATTTAGAAATTGCTGCAAGTCCATCTGTGTCCAAACTTTATGACACGCAGGAAGTGTTAAAGAAGACTGCACAGCATTTGCAGGAGTATTGTAAGTAGCAGAATATACTATCTGAATAGCTAGAAACTATTTGCAGAAGCTTAAAGGATTTGTAAAATCCAGAAGGAAGTTCCTGATGGGACATAGGCATCAGCTGAGAATCTGCAAGTTATTTCTGTGTCATATTCATTTGCTGCTGATAAAACATTATAAGAACCAAACATAAAGATTCTTGGTTAGTCCAAGAAATCCTAAATTAGTCATAAACTAAGAAACAAAAGCATAGGTAGATAGACGACAATAGAGGGCAATGAGTATTCTGCTGCCCCTCCTGGTTTCTCACAAAATAAATTTATAGAGATAAACTGACTTGGGTGAGAAGTAAAATCCCACAAGTTCCCACATTCTTTCACCAACTAGATTTAACAGAGTCCTTATTGGTGAACATGGTGATCAGCACTATGGCTTATATTCCCTGTTTAAAGGGAGTCCACATATGAATTCATTGTGGAAAATAAGCCAGCAGAGAGGTATCTGCCAACAAACACAGCATTCTGTACATACAGTTACATTCAGTTTTCAGGTGTGTCTGCATCATTCCATTAAGGTATCTTTGTTATAATTTAGACAACAACTGAAGATAGCTAAAACTGATTTCAATAGTTATGTAGTAATGTTTAAGAGGTGAGCATATGGGAAGTAACGTATTTGTGCTGACCCTTTCCCTTATCACCTTCACTACTGAGAAGCATAAAAGTGACCTCCAGTAAAACTGTCCATCTAGTTCACCACAGGCAAATGATACATCACCTTTTTACATGTGGCCACTGAATGTAAATTTAGAAAAGGCTCCTGCAAAAAATAGTTTGGCCTAAGATCTCTATGTAGGGGATGGGATCTGCATAAGTGTTTATTTTCTGTCCCTAAAAGATTSCCCCTGCCTGACTTCACTTGGCTTGTCCATTACTTCTCATAGCAAAATCGATCTCCATCAAGAGAGCCAAAGAGGAACAGAAGGCAGTAGGTAAGAGCTAACTCATATTATTTTTCATTGTAGTTTCTAGTACTTTAGTGTAATGTTTAAAAACACCTAATCTGACATGATTTTCTCCGTTTCACTAAACTCCAGGCAAGGTACTTGCTAAGTTTGTAACAGAGCAATTTCAAGGTCTCAAATTTTTAAGAAATGCAGCAGTGCGAAATTCAAGAGGAAAAAAATAGGTTTTGTTGCTGTTGTAGTAAAGAAAGTGGCCCTAGCATTTTCTAATAATGTCTTCTAGGAAATTTTACTTTGTAATTTTTCTGTCTCTTCAGCTTTTGATAGCATATTTCCTAYGCACTCTTCCTATCCTTTTCTTTCAATTCAGATATTAAACTTTCTCTTTCACTGCTCTATCAAAGAAGTAACATTCTCTGATAAGAAAATATAGGTATGACAATAACTCTTCCCATTTGTTTTTCTCACAGAATCGAGATTTGGACCCCATTATCTTAACGTTCTCAGACAAAGCTTCAGTAAAGAAAAATCTCAGGATGGTATGGTATAGGAAAAAAAAAAAGAAGTTTAAGAAAACTTAAATGTTACAAACTCAATATTATAAACAGATGAAGATCTGTTCTGTAGTTCATGTTCAAATTCAAAATGAAAGAGAAACTTGAGTTCAAGGGAACTTTGACCTAGTGTTTTATCTGAGAATTATGAAACAACAGGAAATCAATAGGAAAGTCCCATTCTTGAAACATGCACTAATTAGCAGGGAGATGAACAGAAGCCCAGAGAGGATAAGACATATCCCAGGCCATACAGCATGCTGTGGAAAAGTCATGAAAATAGGTACTTTAAGATTGGTGACATGCACCTACTCCAAAACCTTCAACTTTCTGAAGTTTATATATATTTATTTTATCCCTTCCGTTACCTTCTACTAGTATTGCAACTGTTAACTTCGCCCACAAATATTTGTTTGAAGTTTCAGTAACCTAAGTGAGAGTACTGTTAGAATTTGGCGTGTTCTTGATCTGTACTGATTCATTAATATATATACTTTTCAAATCTGGCAAAATAATTTATCTTGCCTATTTCTGAGTAATTAGAAATATATACCAATCTCATTTTTTTTTTAACAAAGGGCTAATAAGTAAAGATACTTATATAAAGTAAATAAAAGATAATTTTAAAGATACTCATATAAATAAAATAAAAGATTAAATAAGATAAAAGATACTTATATAAAGTAAATTGTATGAAAATAAATTTTTCTAAGTGATTTCTTTTTTAGTCAATTTCTATATAGGACCATAGAAGGTATTACTGCTTAAATTCAGTGTTTTATTTACATAATACTAGAGTATTACTATTTATTATGCTTTTTCATGTTAAGAGCCAAAGATATGAATAATCATTAYAGCATATCTCTGAAAGCAACAGTTAAGTAAGAACAGCAAAGTTCATCTGATTGGTACCGCTTTTCAGAATAAACTACATTCAAGAGAACGAACACAAACCAGGAGGAACTGAGGAGGTTTAAGACCCAAAACTAAGAAAAAAAGATACCTGTAAAAGACAATAAAAAATGTTAAAGAYAGAAATAATTAGCTCACTGGAAACAGGTTTAAGTTTCATTCCTTCTTACAAACATCACAAGCAACAAAATGATGACATCAAGTGTAGCTATTAGAGCAATTGCAGATTTATTTTGCATTAATTTATGGACAAATAAAAAAGCCTGTTTTGGCTAAACTAGACCTTTTATTAAGAAATGCTAATTTGAATTGGAAATTTGCACAGGTATAATCCTTTTCTGTGTACATCCATAAGACATTACCTGTCTGAATACAGTTGATGTGGTCTGCTTTATTTTTGTAGTGTCAGACAAGAATGATTTACTTAAAAGGAAAATGCCTCAAGAAACAAGCCAAGAAGATTTTACAGTCAATGTCACACTTGCCGTGTCATCCRTAACTCTCGCCTTTTCCTTAATAATGATAGTATGTTGTGGTGTGACTTTCTACAAGCACAGAAGACAAAAAGTGTAAGTATTTCCAATCATGTACCATACCCCTGGAATTCACACTTTTTAGTTCACCTTTGAGCTGAAGGCAGATGCAACAATAGGCTTCAGGTTCTATACACAACCACAAATTACTATTTTGTGTGTTCCTTGATAGTTAAAAAAACCCATATAAATAAAACAATCTTGAGAACTGTAGGTTTGAAGGTATTAAAGGAAGGCTGCTATGCCAAATGTGGTATAAATACCTTGCAAAAATGTGATAGAAGTTTTAGAAGGTTGTAGAGTGAATGCTTTTCCCTGCCAAATTAAATTTAAAAGGTAAATTATTAAAAGTCACAAAACACTATTTCCCAGTGTTGATGCACAGAAAAAACAAAGTTCCTTATAAAATGTCATATACTTGTCAGTTCAAATCCTGAAAAATGAAAATGTAGTAACTTCCTATGTGCCCCCAGATGAGAACTATTAAGATTACATGGGATTTCCGAGGTTAAAATAATATGATTTTTGTCTTGTGTTTTAGGCATTCTTCTAATACACAAAGAAGCTCACCTGAAAAACAGAGAACAGCTTTTCCATCCTTCTTTTGCTCTTTGAAGAGAGTTTCTCATTCTTCAGTTTCTAGAACTGCAGAAAGCAAAGTCAGGAGTGAGACAACAGCATCAGATGTATGGAATGGCTCCCACTCTGACAGCTCAAAGCCAAAAACTTTACCCTTCATAAATTCAATGGATGATGTATCATCCATTTCTGCTGAATCAACTCACAGCAGCACTCCCTCATATAAAGCCTTAAATGCAGACCAAATTTAAATATAAACTCACTGACTATGGCAAAAACTGATTAGAGTTCAAATTCAGATGCTGATGGTATAAAAAAAATGCTTTAAACTATATTTTTAAAAATGGTGTTTGTGAGTCGCTGAAAATATGTAACTTGAAATTTATTGAAGAGTGAGAATGAGCTTTACCTTTTGAGATGAGATGACTCAGGGTTAGAACACAAACAAATGTTTGTGGGCAGGCATTAACTACTTCCAAATAAAGAGACAGGGGATACAATTTTGATCAGTGTAATGAAATTCTAGGCTAGCAGTGCCTTATACCATTACCATGCATCTAAGATCCCCCACGCCCAATTACTGAAAAGGTTATAAGACGGTGACAATGATCTTGATAAGTCCCAAAAGTGCTTTGATGATGACGCAAATAAAAGGAACTCATCCAGCTGGGGAATCTGGAACTTTCCCAATCACTCACCTGAAGAAAGCAAGTTTGCTTTATATCTGTGGAATTGTGTGTCTAGATATTAACCCAAGATTGCTGATTCAGGATGGCTGCCTGGGTTGTTGTTTTGGCTGGAGTCACGATAATATTACGTTGCCTTTTATTATTATTCAATAGTTTCTCTTTAAACGAGTTAGCCATAGGATTCATGGGTCTTAACAGTTCATAGCTACAGTCAGGTGTGCCTTCCCTAAGGGACATACAGTCAGAGGAACTGCAGTCTTGGGGAACTCAAACATCCTAGGTATGATCTTCCTTAGACATCATGCTTTCCATGATGCTTAAGGAAATATATGGTGACTACACYGGGTAGTCCAAGAAGCACCTCTGCTGCTACCTCCTATGATCTATACTGTTAATCTCCTACCATGTCCTGTAAACCTGCAAGCCCTCAAGCAAATCACTGTGCTCTGAGGAGCAGGGAGTAATTGTCCATATGCACTCCCCTTTTCACAGSTTTGTATGGTCTGTACACAAGGCTAAAAGCTCTCAGCACCTGACTGTTGACTGCTAGGTTTTAAACTCCACCTCTGCTCTCCATCTGGCTGTTGCCATGACTGCTGAGGTAATCCATGTCATCCACCTAAATTCTTACATGTGCATGGAGGTCTTGAATGTTAAAACAGATGGTTTTTCAATTTTCAGTCCACTCAGAAGATTGAACTTGTTTTACTTGGGATGCCATTCAATATCCTCTGCTTACTTGCCTCAAGGCTATTACATTTTCTTGTTTCCCACATGCCAGTACCAGCGATATCCCTGAAAATATTTTACAGTATTTTTGTAAAGTAGATACCTACTCCCTCCTTCAAGGACAACCTGCAGARCCTCCTCAGTGCTCTGAATTTCTGGTGTTCCCAGGACTAGACAGGCATTTGCWAGGCACCTTGATCTGGTTCAACAGTCCCCAGCAAACTCTAACTTCACTCCTAGGAAACTTCCAGCAATATCACTATTTAGCCCTCCTCTGTTCTGTAAATGGATGTGAGTTTAGGGTCCAGTTCAGTGACCCTGGTACCTGGTGGGCCCTATTGTGRGAAAGTGGCTCTGTCAATACCAGGTTGGAGATGACTTCTTTTAGTAGTGAATGGTGTCAGGATGCACAGGCCTCATACAGTGGGTACGCACATAAGACTTCTTGCGCTGACATTGACAAACTTACCGGGTACCACYTTCTCACACTTCAAGTTCTGCATCCTGTTCTCTACAATGCACATTGGGACATTCTCTCTCCAGATGGAGAAACACATCGGAGCTCCATAATGGCAGAACAGCACAACCCCCCACAGTTTGATGCTCGGTCCTCAATATTGTTACCATCGTTCCTACAATTGCCATCATGGCTCGCCACTTAAGTTCCAACCACTTTATCCTCACTCCAGTATCTTTCTACTCCTTCTGCTTTAGATGACGATTCCCATTCCAGGCAGGTGGGAAGGCTTCACCCGCTTCCACCAGCCGCCTCCGCAGGTCCCAGCTCCTCCGTAGGGGCTGCGGGAGCCTTATTCGCGCCGCTGTCCCCACCAGCAACGGCAACGCCGCCGCCTGCCCGCCCTTTAACGGTGCGCCTCCAACCGCTCCAACCGCCGCCTCCAACCGCCGCCCCGCGCCCCGGCCGCCGCTGCGCTCCCATTGGCCGCCGCGCACGGGGCGGCGCCGCGCGCGCTCCCCATAGCGCCCGCGGGCCCGGGGCGCCCGGGTAGCGGCGCGTTACCCGCCCCGCAGCAGGCATCCAGCGGGATGCTCCGCCCCGTCGGATACTTCCGCACCTTCCTCTGCCCCTTCGAGGGCGCGGCGGGCGGCGGCTGCGGGCGGCCGCACTGCCAGTACCGGCACCGCGAGCCGCCCCCGGCCTCGGCGGCCGCCCCGGCACCGGGTGAGGGCGGAGCGGAGCGGGGCAGGGCAGCCCGCCGCCTCTCCCGCCCGAGCAGCAGCCTTCGCGGCTCTCTCCTCCTCCCGGTGTTTCCTTGTTTGTGTTAGAACTTGCGTTTTCAGGCAACGGGGATGCCCTAATGACTGAGGAAGGCACTGCTTGGTGGGGGTGCAGAGTACCAAAACGCCTTTAGAATGGGAAATGCAGAACCCAGCAGTGCTAGAAGCCTAAACCTTAAAAAGCTTTAAAAAAAAACTTAAGTTTATCTTTTCATTAGATAAAAGTAAATTTTATTAGATTATTAGAAAATTGGTAAATTTTATTATTTATTTTTATTAGTCCTAAAGTAAATTTATCTTAACTTAAATTCTTCTGAATCTCTTCTTCTGAACTGAGTTTGAAGAACATGTAAATATGTCTGTTTTGAAATGTTACAGGATGTTTGTGGTGGTAAGATTGGTAGTTCCTAGTATAATTAATAAAATTTCTTTTTTTCCTCAGCTGAAGTTTGTGGGCAGATTGTGACTTAGTAGGACCGGACTTCTTAAAATCAGACTTCTTTTTCATTTGAGTTAAAGAACAGTAGGAATTCTTAGTACATTTCTTTTTTTTTGAGATGAAATGATTAAAACCACTGTGACCTGTGAAAATAGTCTTAAGGAGAGCAAGATACTTTTTCTTAATGAAGTTGTTGTAGGGTATTTTTCTTTTAGTTTTTTCAAACACTGGGATAATTGGTGGTTTTTAAACTAGAAAAATGCATTGATACATGTCTATCAACTTTCTTGAATATAATTTTCTAGTGAATTATCTTTCAGATCTCCTTGTTTCTTCAATAGAGAAAGAGGATGAAAATGCTAACCAGAGTTTGAAGTCGGAGGAAGTATTTCCATGTGAGCCTCAGGAGGAGAGTTCAAGGATGTCGCCGTTGAGGACGAGATGCGCATCTACAAAGAGGTCAAACTCTTCCACTGTGAAACTTGAAATAAAACTTCAAGACTCTGATGATGAATATGACCTTGTCATTGATGTGCCTCCATTCACTGTTAATAAAAAGCCAAGAATAAGTAGAAATTGTGAAAACAGTAATAAGGAAGAACTGGCTGCCGTAATACGTGCAAAAGAGCTGCATGCTAGTGACGTAGCAGATAGTCCTTCTAGGTGTGCAGTAGAAAAATCAAAGGAAATAATCACTTGTCAAAAGGAAGACAGGAATTTAAATAAATCTAAAACACTAAATGATGTTTCTCCAGAAACTAGTAAAATATATTTGTCTGATGTCAACACTGAAATACCGAAATTTTCAGGTAATCTTATGGAGAAAACAAATGCTTTTGTGTATTCCGAGGAAGAACATTGGTCTTCAGCTATCTGTCTTGAAGCTGGCATGCAGAAGAAAACTCTGAAGCCAGAGATTGCACAAACTAATATGCTAGTTGAAGCATCTGTTCAGGGACATAGCCCTAATAACTGTATAACCAGCAAAGGAGTAGTGCAGTCTGTCTGGAACAGTAGCTACTCTTTGGGAGATAAAAGCATATCTGGAGGAAATTCTAAGGAAATGATAATAAATATAGAGAAGATTCAGAGCATAGAAGAAAATAAAGGTAATGATATTCTAGAAGATACTTGCCATTATCTGGATGATTACTTAAATGTGGGCAAGGAGGCTTGCTATAAAACAGACCTGGCTAAAAAGAATAATAAGAAAACCCTTGTTGAAGCTGTGTGTGCAAGCAATGAAAGCAAAATGACAATATTTGATTCATCTTCTGAGGAAGTGGAATCTAATGAGGGGGATACAGAGTTCTCAGAATCAGATGATCCAATAGAAGAGTGTCGGAGAATTTTCTATGAGTTTGAAAAAGAAGTGCAAAAGAAAGATGATAAGCAGGTATCTTGTTTTCCTTTCTGTGCTTGCTCTTTTTATAAGGATATTAGGAAATGAAACTATGCTTAGTCAAGTTCAGGCGTTCTTTCCAAAGTGCGTGTTAGTTGATGTTAAATATTTGAGTCTACAGGACCAGTAGAGAAAGGTAAAAAGAACTATTTATCTTTTTTAAAGTAGCTTAATAATGGGAAATCTATATATTTACTGAGACAGAGAACTGCCCTAAGTGCTCACCCCTTTGGGATGGGATTTCTTAAGACTTACTATAAGCATAATCATAAACAAAGTGATTGCACCTTTAGTGCAATATTTGGTGCAAAATAGTCAATTCTTATTTTTAACAGGTACATGGAGAAAATGTGGATTTACTAAAAACAGAAGAAGATGTTCTTGTGCAAAAGAAAAGAATTACACATGCTGCAAATCTTGATGTGAGTTATAATCCGGTATTAGGCTGAGGTTTGACATAGGTCCGGTTTACTTTCAGTAGACTCATGGTGATCTCAGTTTTGTAATCTAATTGCAAAAATGCTTTGAAATGAATGAAAACTAACTATTCATTACTGCTTCTCCTAAAAGCTGTTGTATACAAATACACATATGTAAAAATGTAATCCTGTAGTACTTGGAGTTGGTTCCAGGCACAGGTGAAGTCAGCAGCTGCCTAGAACTGCTGAGACTAATGAAGAGAGCCTAGAAAAGCCCTTTTGAAGTGTGGACCTATACTACGAGCAAACCAGAAGCGTTTCTTACTCTGCTCTCAGAAGACTTTGGATGACCATATTAAGGCATATTCTTTTAAGCCTATTACCCTTCCCACTGCTCCTGCAGCTTTGTCCTTTTCCAGCTGATAGCAGAATGAGTTTTAAGAAGTAATGTTAGCATGGTCTTGCTGTGAGTGTAATTACTTGAATGTTAACTCATCTATTTCTGTGTGTATGCATACCAGGTACAGAGCAAAAAAGAAACTGGGCCTTTCAGAGTGTCTTTACAGCAGGGTGATAATGCAAGAATGCAGCAGGAAGCAGTGGAGTTCATAGATGCTGGTAGAAATGAAGATTTTGTTGCTACAACTTCTGGAAAGAAAGAACCTGTGTTGGAGTTGTCAGCTACTGAAGTTCAAAGCATAGGACCAGTGGGTATGACAACGTCATCCGTAGGTTTCACAAGCTAGAGTTTGTTTTGTGCCAGGCATCTCTGGAATGTGTCTCCTTCCCTTGGTTGTGTGAAAGCAATCTGAGGGTTGAATGATAGGCGGTTAGCTTTTGCATGTAGCTGCTGTATCCACATACAAGACTAAGTATTCGGAAGCCTCCATTCACTGGGGACAGGTTTTATTGCTCTAAATCTTTGAGCAATACTGTTTGGATCAAAATCCACATTGTCCTTTTTAGGACATTTTGTGGAAAATCACTTTGCAAAAGTGAAATCTTAATGTTTCCTAAGTTCAGGATATACTTTCACAGGTTACTTTACCAAAGCAGCTGTGGAGTAATCAAATTCCAGATTTATTTAATTTGATTAAATAAAGTTTACTGCTAGAGATTAACTTTAATCTGTATCTTTTATTTGTTTCAGCCTGTTTTAACTTGCTTGAAGTTCAGCCTGTTGAAGCCAATAGCAGTCAACTGTGTGCACTACTGGAACGAAATGTTACAGCAGTTGTGCCCTATAGACCTTCCTTTAAAAGAGTTGCTCCTGTGCAGAGTAAGGTACTGTAGAGTTACTGTTGCAGAACTTGCATCTCTATATGGCATGTAGGTGCAAGCAGAAGTGAGGAACTTAATTAAAGGCAGTAGTGGATTAACACGGGCTTAAACAGTATGATATACAAGTACAATTTAAAAAAATCCTTATTTACTGCATGCAGTGCATGTTATTTTCAAGCAAAGATATGTGTATGCTTTGTAGCAAGTCTAGCAGTAATATTCAAAGAATCACAGAATCATATTCAAAGAATCACAGAATCATATTCAAAGAATCACAGAATCATATTCAAAGAATCACAGAATCATATTCAAAGCCATCTATTGGTAGGAAATCAGCTAAAGGGTTCCCCCTGTTCTTCATAGCTATTGCCCATTTAATAACAGCTGATGCATTTTCTTAATGACAGAAACAATTTTTTAGTTTTGTAATTCATGAGAAAACAAACACTTCTAACTCTTTACATGCAATGTTTCTCAATAACTGAATATACCACTATGGTGTATTCCTACTTCCAGAAATCTCAGCAAAAAGTTGTTTTTGTTTGCAGCAATTTCTCCAAAAGAACATATACCTAGATGCAAACTGCCCTAGGTCAAGCAACATGTCAAAAACAGAGGTGGGGGGGAGGGAGTGGCAGGAAAAAGAGGTAACATAGTCAGGAAGGTAGATTTCTTTCATTCACTCTATGTACTCTGTTTACACCTGTAGTTTACCAAATGCAGGGAAATTTGGCTGCATAACTTGCAATAGTGAGTGAGGCCATTTGAAATACTCCATTAGTTCTGTAACTATTTTTTTTATTGCTCCTAGGAGATTGTCATCATACTAATGGCAGCTACCAATGGTACTGCTTTTCTGATTGACTAAATCAAGTTGTGGTTCAAGTTATGTTTTGTGGTTCAAGTTATGTTTTTGTTTTCCCTCTGTAGAAGCTACAGATGTAAACAACTTTTTTTATAAAGCAGAGGTACTGAAGATTTCTGGGACAGAACAGACTACAAGATTTTCTTTCTAATTAAGATTGAGATGTTATGGCTTAACTCTGTCTCTAAATACTGTACATTACACAGAATCGCAGAGTCACAGAATGGTTAAGGTTGGAAGGGACCCCTAGAGATCTTCTAGTCCAACCCCCTTGTTCCAGCAGTGTCACCTCACAGGGCACAGGGTGGCATCCAGGTGGGTTGRGAAGATCTCCAGAGCAGGAGMCTCCMCAGCCTCCCTGGGCAGCCTGTGCCAGGGCTYGGGCACCCTCACAGGAAAGAAGTTCCTCCTCACATGAAGATGGAACTGCCTRTGTTTCAACTTMTACCCATTGCCCCTTGTCACTGGCCACCACTGAGAAGAGTTTGGCCCCTTCCCACCTACATTCTTCCTTCATGAGCTTAGACATGTTAATCGGCTCTACATCCCTCTTACACTGGTGAGCCCAGAACTGCACACARTATTCCAGTTATTACAATATTACAATTAGCTGTAATTAGTACGGTTACAATTAGTTGTAATTACAATTACAACCAATATTACAGTTGAAAGTCTCTATTASTTCATGTTTGTATTTCAAATAAGAAGAGTGTCTCCTGCATGTGCAGGACACAAGAACATATGTGGATTTTTTATATAAGAATGTATGTGAACTGTTTGGTTCTTCAGGAGTAGCTTTGCTGCATGGTCACTGGATGTGTTTTTATGTTTTTGGTTTTTTTTTTAAAGGTTTCTACTGGAAAAAAGCCTTCCATTCCAGAATCAGGATCTAAAGTACCACATGACATACGACAGCGATATTTCAGTTTCTTTCTTGAAGAATGCTTCAAAATTTATGGCACTGTGAATGAAGCTATTGATAAGGTTTGCAGTGTTTGGAAGTATGTAGGTCTCTGTAATTCTTTCTCTTAATGAATGAAGTCAGTATGTCTTAATGATGCACAATGTAGTGGTGTTTTTGTGTTTGTTTTTAAAGGGCAGCTATTTCTGCCTCTTCAGTAAGCAGGCGAAGGTTAAAATATACTGGGACTTTTGCTTTTCCTGTTCTAATTAATGAATTATAGATTTCCCTCAAAAATCTTATAAAATGACATGAATTGTAACTAGGAAAGCAGAGAAGCTTCATTGTGAAATGGGAAAATGCAAAATAAAATATCTTCATGGAACTGTGGAACTCTTTCTGGAATGTAAATAATGATTTTGAGGTCAGGACGGGAAGCAAATATACTTTTGGAAAGCAAAAAACATCTCAGTCATTTTCATCTTGTATTAACTATTAACTGGCTACACTAATATCCTCCCACTAGTGCTGGAAGTTGAAAGATTCTTCTTATGAAGATATTCTTGTAAGACTTTACATATATGTAGCAGCACCTGCAGTAAAATACTAGATGTTACTGCTCTACTACTTATTCTTCATTGCAGCATGTCTTTCATTACCTTTTCCTACAAAATAATGTTTCATCTTCTCTGTAACTTTCCAGTGTTATATCTAAGCTTCCTCAGCTTTCCATTTTTCCCTGTGCTCTATAGACTAGCAAATTAGAGCTGCTACAGTGTTTCTGTTAAAAAGCCCTGTTTATAGCTGAAATAGGCTTATTTTCTGTTAAGTGTAGTAGTATAGTTAAGGACAGTAAAGAGTGAAATAAAAAACAAGTGGAGAGCGAGGAGGGAGAAACCCTTTTTCTTCTCCCAAGAGATTAGTAAACTGTTAGTTTTGTTAATAAACTAATAATTATATAAAATAATTATATATAATGAATATAACTAATAAATAAATAAAAATATATATAATATAATAATATAATTTTATAATTCCAGTGATGTTCCAAGTGTTCAAGTTCCAATGTGATGTTTTTCTTCGTAATTGCATGACTGAGATGAAATAGTCATTTCATCTCATTCTCCTACAGCTTTTTAAGAGGAAATTTACTGTATTTCTTTAACTAGAAATGTAGTACTTGGTGAGATTTAAAATTTTGATTGGAGCATTTGTCTTCCCTGAAATCCTGCTTTCCTTTGCACCTACTTTCCTTTGTAGATACTGAAACTGTCTTCCCAGAAGGCTAATTCAACTTTCTCTGTGTCTTTTTTTGTACTTTAGGTTTAGGATACTATTTAAACATGTTTTTCATCTCTAGGYTCAAAATACCACATTCTAAATGGAGATGATAGAAACATACAACATTAACTTTTTTTGTGGTTGTTTTTTTTACTATAGGCCCTGATAGAAGAAAAATCAATTTATGATCGTTGCGGCAGTAAAAATATGTACCTGAATATTGCTGTGAACACCCTCAAAAAGCTAAGGAATCATGGTAGTTTTTCTTTCAACAAAGCTTTTGTTTGTTTGTTTTTTATATATATTTGATGTAGAGAAATAAGAATGAAGGAGGAATAGACTAATAAGAATTGTTTAGTTTTACTTTACTAAAGATAATTTTATATATTGTAATTCAGCTATAGATAGATATCAGTTGAAAGAAATATATTTTAATTCTATAGATCTGGTTAGAAATTCAACAGGATATCAGAATTTGAAGAAAATGTTAAAATTAACATTTCTTCTAATGTTAATTCTTCTAATATTTTTCTGCCTTCAGGGCAACTTAGTGACTGCAAGTCCCTGGGTGAAACTGGATCTATGAAGTCAGAGGAGAAGAATGGTAAAGAAGGGAGAAATATGTCACTTTTCCATTTCAGCATATAATTAGCTTTATTTTATTGAAAATGTGACCCTGCTTTTGATAAAGTTTTATATATTAACCATAGGTAATTAGCCAGGGATGCAATACAGTCTGTTGCTGATATCTGAAGATTCATTCTCCTAATAGGGAAAAAATGTCAATTCTGATTGAAAAGAGCAAGTTTTTAGTATTACATGTGAAGTCTTTGCATAATAACTAAGAATTTTATATTGTACAATCTCTTAGTTATGAGCAATATTTCCCTACTGGCCACTTCTAATTGTGCTGAGATATAAATATGCAATTTTTGCTTTGAAATCCCGATGTACATCATAGTTTATGCTTCATTTTAATTTAGAAGCATTAATATCAATATATTTAAGAATTAAATATAGTCTAATATTAAATATAGAAATTTCTTTTTATTTAGATCTTACAAATGCTGCTCTGTATGAGCTTTTAAAAGACTATCTTTTGACTAAGGAACAACTGGATGAAAATAACTTCCCTCAACCACATCCTGAAAAACATGGTAATGCTGTATTTAACGGGATTATAAAAAAAAAATTATGTGATGGTAAGTGAAACTGTCTACAAGGAACTTGAACTTGACTCAGTGGTTACATAGGACAATAAAATTCACAGATAACAAAATATCTTGCACTAGTGCTCTATATTTAGAGGTTGGACTGCAAGTGAATTGTTAAGCTTTTGTTACTTAATCCTGAGTAACACAAGTAATACACAAGTATTTTATTGAATAATTTTGTTTTAACAATAGAAGTAACTGCAGAGAAGCTTGTGGGTTTTGTGTGTTTATATGTTTTTTTTATTTATTTTCTCCCCCTCTCATTAATTCTCTATAATGGAAATTGGTCTTTTCTGTAAAATGCTTATGTATAGATGCTCCATTTTAGCAAACTGCCATACATGTAACTTATTATTTCACCTGCGAGGAATAAATGTTTCACCTATTCTGTATGTTTGAACTTCTTGACAAACCAACTAGGAAACATACTTTCTTTTTTTTTCTAGCTTTCAGAAGAGTTTGTTGTAGATGTGGCAAAGTATACACAGTTACTTCCTCAGGAAGACATACACGTAAAGAAGAATGCAATTACCATTTTGGTAGAGTATTAGAACAAAAAGGCAAGTACAATTGATATTTTGGAACACATAAGTCATAATACCTGTTCTTAAAAGTGAAGTCAGAGTATGTGCAAATTTACTTTGCACTGAGGTTGCTGTTAATGAAGTTTGTTTTCTCTGCGTATGTCTTTACCTTTGAGACCTTGGACAGTGAGGTCCTCCTCACTGGATAGAGCACTGGTAGATGGCAGAGCTCCGAGGGCTGTGATAAATTGCCTGAGTCCAGTTGGAGGCCTGTGACCAGTGGTGTCCCCCAGGGGTCAGTACTGGGCCAGGTGCTGTTCAACTTGTTCAGCAATGACCTGGATGAAGGCATAGAGTCACCCTGAGCAAATTGACACCAAACTGGATTGAGTGGCTGACACTGCAGAGGGCTGCGCTGCCATCCAGCAGCAGAAGAGAAGACTGAGAGGAGATCTGATTGATAGATATAAATGCCTGAGGGGAGAATGTAGGGAGRATGGGGCCCAAACTCTTCTCAGTGGTGGCCAGCACCCAGGACAACGGGCCATGAGTACAACTGGAAACACAGAAATTTTAATCTTAGTTGCTTGGAGGCTATGAAAATAAACACATATGACATGCTTGCTTCTGGATGCTAGAGTTATCTCTGCCTTTCATTGGTATCTTCTAAGAAACCTGATATGGGGAGGGAATGATGTACAGTTTAATGTCATGGCTAGGAACAAACTGTGTTTTAAATAGCCTCTTTCTATAGGGCTCTTTCAGGAGAAAATAGGGGGAAAAGTTTCAGTAMAGGAACAAGACTGCTACTTGCTTTTCATATTGTTAGTTGCTGTAAAAAAACTGCTGACTTTTAATCTTCTCTTTTCTTGCAGTTCCAGGTGGCTTGGAAAAACGCTATAGCTGTTGTGAGGGATTCGTTGGATCTCCTGGGTGTCAGGTTGCAAAGGTATGGTAATGCTTTTAGAGGGTTTAATGCAATATTTTGGCAATATTTTGGCTTTCCTTTTTGTGTCCATTGGACTCAGAGCTGAGTGAAATCATTCTAGGTTCCTTACTAGGGCTCATTTAAATTACATGGTAAATACTGACCAAGAAATACTCTGTATTTGCTCTCTAATCTGTTAAAGAAACAAGCTTTTTGGCAACTTGAGTAAGATAAACTTAACAAACTTGATTTTTAATACTTATGGATGGAAACTTTGCAGCTTCATGTTCATGATGGGAGACAGAAGATCCTGGAAGGTTTTGTGAGGACGCGTTCTAAATCACCTCCTTTTGATGGAAACTATGGTGTATATGCCCTGGACTGTGAGATGGTATGAGTAACTTTGGTTCTATTAACTAAATTGTGGCTTATGAGATRGTTTCCTACATGCTGCACTGACTGAGAATCATGCAGTTTTGCTCTCAATATTACTTATACTGTAAGGAAAGAGAAATTGCTTTTAAATTGTGTTAAACACCTGTTAAATATGTTTTTCCTCCCAGTGTTACACAACGCAAGGCTTGGAACTTACTAGAGTGACAGTAGTTGATCCTAAGTTACAGATTGTCTATGATTCATTTGTTAAACCAGGTGGAGAAATCATAGACTACAATATGAGGTAAGTGTATTATTAATCTGTATTACAAGATAAATCAACTGATAACTATATAAGAAGATACCTACCTCTTTAAAATCTCTTTCTAGTAGCATAAGGTGAAAATCTTCACTCAGGAAAGAGGCTTTCTGATAAATACATTTAAGACTTTTCTCTTCAAAGAAGTTTCTTTTCACATTTGAAGATTTTTTTTTCTGCTTTCTTTAACCCCGAAATGGTAATATTTAACCTCCYAGAACTTGCTAAATTTACCAAAGTAAAAACAATGCAAATATTGTGTGTAAATGTACTTCAATGAAAAGCAGAATAGTCATAAGCCATGCACTGAGACCTTCAGATTTCATAGAAAAGTTCTAACAATTTTTTGCTGAATTTAGTGCAGATCTCTTATAGACAGTATTCATATTTGGTTTTTTATCTCTGAGACAAATTATCTGAAAGAAATACTTTATAGTTCTGTAAGTTCTTAAAGACTTGCAACTGCTCATAGGTGAAATGCAGCTTTTGAGCCTCACTGTAAAAAGTTAGGAGAGAATTAGTGTAATGCATAACTGCTTCAGTGATGCTTGCTCAGAGTTCTCTTTGGTGCATGCTTACAAAGAAAAGTTAAATTGCTTATAGTGGTAGAGGTAAGTTAAATTAAGGTCATCTAACATTGTTCGTCTTAAATTATCCAGGAAAAGAAAAGAATCAAAAAAATGTCTTGTCTGCTTAACTGCAACACTAATTTCAAAGCTTGCCAGGGTCAGCCTAGCTGCTAGGGGAAATGACTATAGACTATAGATCTTGTACTTCAAAGTATTTCATTTCCTACTCACTTTGGTGAAACTGTTCAAAATATGTCCTTAGATTCTCTGGAGTAACAGAGGATGACTTGAAGAACACTACAACATCTCTTCAGGATGTACATGCAGTACTGCTAAGCTTGTTCAGTGCAGATACAATTTTAATTGGACACAGCTTAGAAAATGATTTATTTGGTCTCAAGGTAAAACATACAAGTTTTAATTGTTCAAAGCAAATTCTAAGAGGTAGCTGCTTGCTATGTTACTGTCATCTAACAAATCTTGGGAATGTTGCATTTTAGCAGATGAATATGGAAAATATAGTTAACTTGTCAAACAATAGCTTGTTAACTGTTGAATTGAATGAAATTACCTTTATGCTGTCAGCAAAGTATTCRTGTTAGTTCATCACAATTCACATTTCTGGCATTATCAATGGCAACAGTATTCCATGAGAGACGTAACTATCTGCAACTCTTCATAGGCTTATGAAGCAGGAACTTAGCCTCAGCAAAATTAAGTTATAGCCTTAACAGGGTGAATAGACTTAGTGTTTAGCCTTAACAGAATTAATTTTTCTTTTGTAACTTCCATGAAAATGGTATGGTAGCTGTCTGTCTGAAAATAGTAATGTTCACTCTATATGTACAAGTAGTGAATGAATGTGTGGTGTGGTGTTGGGAGGGGGAAGAAAACCCAGAACATAGCTTTTTACAGTTCTTGCCCCAGAGTTTGTATTTCTATGACAAATAAAAGAACACAGGATAGGTAGTAGAGTATGCATGGTTCAGGGATAAACTTGAGACCATTTCTCAGACTGGAATGGTTTTAGATGTGAGGTGGGAAGCAGGTGAAAGATTAACAGGGCATGTAATCATTAATATGCTCTCTGCTCTTTTCCAGCTAATTCATGACAAAATAATAGACACATCAGTAATGTTTCCTCATCGGCTAGGCTTCCCTCATAAAAGAGCGCTTAAAAGTCTAATGGCTGACTACCTCAGGAGACTTAGCCAAGATGATGGTAAGAGCCCAGGTTCTTATTAAGCAGTCTGTACATTGTATTATTAAATAAGAGACATGAATAATGCAGAAAAATTTCATATGAAGTAATACACTTGCCCATATTTAAGTCTTTGTAATAGAAGSAGAGAACATACCAGAAGAGTGGAGTGATTGACTTGTCAAATGGTCATAGTCTAAGGAAGATCATGTTCTCAAAATTCTGAAGATAATRTGACAAGGCTAACTTATTTGGAGTTTACTTGCCTTGTAGTACTGGTGCAAGGGCTCTTCAGTTCCAGTCGTTTCCAGTTTCAGTAGTGAAATCGGTAAATTTTATGGTTGTCTTTCACAGAACTGCAGAATGTTTGAGATTGAAAGGGAYCCCTGGAGATCATCTAGTCTCCCCTGYCCTGCTCAAGCAAGGTCACCTAGAGTGCAGGACTGTATCCAGATGGCTTTTGAATCTCTCCAAGGATGGAGACTCCACAACCTCTTCAGACAATCTTTTCCAGTGCTCAGTCAGTCTGATGAATTAGTCTGTTCTGCAATGTGTGCATTTAATAATAATTAAATAGAACATTTGGCAGATTAATTCTGAATTGACTATTTCATCCCAAATACMTGCTTTTGATCTCAGATATTCAGTTTAACTGACCTTAAACCAGCAGGTGCACTTTTTTTTCTTCAGAAAGCTTCAGTTACTAACAAGCGTTTGCTGACAAGACTTCCTTGCACAGTGTTGAACAAAGTGGGTAGCATTTAATATCCAACGAAATAACTAGGTGCTCCATGTCAAAGCTCATAATGTTCTCTGACTTTCCATTCTCTGATAATCTGATACACAGCATACAGCAGGGAGCTGGTGGGTTGGGCATGTCAGAGATATCTTAAAGATCTCTATCTGAAACTAAAGTTCTGCCTTTAGTAGAATTTTGTGCTTTAATTTTTGACAGCCTACATTCCTGACTTGAAATGGCAACTACACAGATCTACAGTTTAAGAAAATAAGGGAAAAAGCCTCACATCAGTTCATTGTGTTTTGCATCAGTTTGTACTGTTGCTTTGTGTTGTACAAAAGAAGGGCAATAACTTTCATCTAAGTCTGGGTTTGCATTATTCACAAGCATAGGATTAATAAATGAAACATCCTTCACTACCCTGCAGTGTTAGGTTTGTGGTAATTTAACTTGTCAGTGAATTTAAGCCACTAACACTTTTTCTTGATGGTCAGAAAGTAACAAAAATGAATGGGAATTGACTTTAAAGCGTATCAGCTCAAGGATTTTTTGATTTCAGAGATAACAGCTTCAACTGTGAAGCTCTATTTTGACCTACAGTATATGAAATAGTTCTGAAGTATGCATTATACGTTTCTACAGTATACATTCTATATGAATAATATAGAATAATATAATATGAATATGAATATATATGAATATGAATATATATGAATAATATAGAATAATATAATATAATATAAATATGAATAATATATTATTCATATTCTATATGAATAATAATGAGGAGAATGAGAATTGAAGAATTTCCTCAATTTCCTCAAGAAAGATAATGAGAACGGGGGACTTGGGGTGGGTGGGGAAGTGCAGAATCATCTTTTTATTATCGTAATGAGGAGTAAGTTAGTTTCTGAGTCCAGGCTCAAATTACCATCTTTAAAGTACTTTTAGGGAGAAGATAGCTAGAAACTGCAAGCTCGTTATCAGTTGTTTTCTCACTCTGGAAACAGGAAAAGTCATGAACTCTAAATAGAAACCTTACCATTCAGAATATATTACATGAATAAATTTTTAAAAGTCTATCAGTGAAAGCATTTGTGTAATGCACTTGTGTTGTGCCAGCCTGAATTGAACAACTTGTCTTTAAACATTTGATCTTTGCTTTCAGATTTAGASTTCTACACAAGAAGGCTCATTTGAATCATTAATATTTTACAAGAGAAATATTAAAAACTCGTATGTCAGTTGTGATAGTGCTTGGATCCTTTGCTGCTTTGAAAAATGGAACATCTTAAATCTTAGAACTGCGTTTTCCTGCAATCAACTTGTTTCACTTGTTGTTGATACAATTATTTTGTGCATGAAGCTGTGACTTTTATGATATGAGGAATCTGTGGAAGCCTATAATGCTAGAAACCTTTCTTTTAGCTTTTCGGCTTTTTGAGTCAGTTTCCAAGAACACAGAGTGGAGAGGGAATTTTAACACTTTCAGATGAAAATGCTGAACTGAATTTTAATTCTGCAACTTTTTTTACTAACTAGCATCTATCTCAAGACTGTTTTTTTGAGATGTACCTCTATTCAAAATATATGAGCAAACATAAGTTAAAATGTACAAGGTTTAGATTTCCCTTGATTAGTTCATTTAGAATTTAAGGACAAGACATATTCAGATATATCAGTATAAACCAAATTACTGTCCATGAATAAAGACAACTAAATACTTCAGGACTGTTCTTCACGTATCCTGGAGATGCTACGATCATGCAGATCGTAGCATCTTTCACTAGAGAGTGTTTAAACTTTCAGGAGTCAACTATTGTTTCTGGTCAACCAACGCTTTCTTAGCTTGGTTTCCTGTTAGGGGAGGTTTCGTCACGGCTATTTTCACTGTCAATTAATGAGAACTGTAGGTGTTTATTTGAATGAGGTGTCACTGTATTCCAGGAAACACATGTTAAAATCTTTCTACTGTTCTGTCAATAATTAAAAAAAAAAAAGGGATAAAGCATGCATATACTTGTATTGCAAGTCATTGATTTATGGAGTATTGAATGAGCCTACAATAAAAATGTATATATTATCTTTTTTTAAAGTTTAAAATCTTTTAACTCTTTTCTGTGGAGATATTGAAGAGTAGGGTTTTTTTTTCAGAAGTTTTCTTTATCTTTAAATGATGAAGGTAGATATTGATTGTCCCATTGCAGTAGAAATTTGTCTTGAGTTAGACTTTCAACTTGTGATTTGAAAGCACAAGCCTTGGGTGAGAATCTGGCTTTCCAAAATCAATTACTTTGGCAAGCTTAATTCTTCTTCCACTTAATACTATAGCAGGATGTAGTGTGCAGTGTAGTACTACCAGACAATATTGGACGTGAGAATATGGTATGATTATGTTGAATCCTAGTAGCAACAATTGAAACCAAAAAAACAGTTGAATASAAAGTATTAAGATGTGCAGCAGCTGTTCAACTTCATCATGAAGAGCACTGCATTTGTTTTATAAAGGTAATACATAATTTAACACTTCTTGTTTTTTGGTSTCCCTAGTTGGTGGTCATAACTGTAGCGAAGATGCAATTGCATGTATGGAACTAACACTTTGGAAGATCAAAGAAGACAAAGGAAGAAAATGGTGACAATTATAGCTTTGGAGGAGCAGGAGAGGRAAAGCAGCTCACTATTCTTAAATGCTTCAATACCAATCGTTTTTCTGGTGTCCAGAGTTGGCTGTGGGTTAATGGGAAAATCCACTTCTGAAACTTAAAAGGTAAAGAAAAAAGAAAAAATGGATGCGCTAAATACATGCAAGTAAGCTACTTGTCGTTTTTTGTGTTAAATAGCAAGCCTGTGCAGTTTTGTTAAAATAATCATGCTTCTGTAATCCACCTTACTATTGTGTGTAGCTGAAAAATAGCAAGTATAAGAAGTGAACATGAAAAACTTCTGGATCTAGCTTTAGTTTTGACTGATTTGTTCAGCATCTCTGAAATAAAATTTAAGAGCTCTAATTTCCGCTATTTGAAAGTAGAATTTAAGGTGAGTGCCCTCYTTTTCTCTTACCCTTCCTTTCTACCCTTCTTTCATCTTCTTCCACAGGAAAGAGTCAGAAACTCAYCCCTTTTAACAAATTGAACAAATGTCTTTTTCTTTTCTTTCTTCTCTTTTTTTTTTTAAAGCCCCAACAGCATTAATGTGACTAATTCCAGAACACAATAAGTTGCTTTCTTTAGAATAATTCTCTACCTCTAGAAAGTTTTAAAATAAAAAAGCAGTGACCTACGCTAGCTTCTTTCACTATAATCAAAAGTGAGGTCTCCCACGAAGTGCAATATTTCAGGAAGAAAATATGCTGTGTGCATCAATTAACCTGACTCTTCTCCAAGATATAATTCCCTATACACCACAAAAGGTGTGCTAAAACATATAATACCTTCAGAGAGGAAGTAAATCAAGGATTAAAAAAAAAAAAAAAAACCTTTTTTTTTGACCACCTCTTCCTTTCTAGGAGGGAATAGAGGCTTGGAGATAAAAGGATAAAAATATACTTTGAAGAATCAATGCAAAAACCCCAGAAAAGTGATATGGAGGGAAAGAGCACAAAAGAAAAGCATTACCAGGAAACAGTAGCTTTGCGTGACTTGACATCTTTCCCGGGTTGGAGCAGTTTGGCTTCTTTGTTGGAAACTGCTGTTTGACATATTCTGAGTTCTGCTGCTTTGTCAGAGGAATTCCTCCGAGGCTGGCAGGCATCTCTGCAGATCACCTYGTCTAACCCGTTCTTGGAGCAGAGCTGGCTAAAGCAGTGTGCCCAGGATTGTGTCTGGTCACATTTTGAACATCTCCAAGGAAGGAGGCTCTACAACCTCTCTGGGGGCAACCTGTTACAGTACTCAACTGCCCTCTCAGAGAGAGGAGGAAAATTTAAACAAAAAAAAAAAAAGAGGAATTTTTCTGTATGTCTGCTTGTGCCCTTTGCTGCTTGTTCTGTCACAGGGCCCTGTCTCCTCCATCTTATTCTCTCTCATTAGGTATTTATGGGAAGTTTGAGGAGACATAGGTAATGATCAGCACTTTCTACTGCTGTTTCAGCAAATGCCTGACCATTTTGCTTTAAATGTTTAACTTTAAGGCAAGGTCCACAGTGGTGCTGTCTTCTCCTAGGCATGAGTCCTGAGCATGAGTTTGACACCTGTATATGAGAAAATGTAGAACTTAGGTCTGTGCTGTTAGAAAAGAGGCATAGGGTAGAGTGACACAGTAAGCTCATACATAGAGACGTAGGTAGGTGGAGGCGTATGAAGAAGGTTAGGCTGTAGAGAGGTTAGGATAGTGATAAACTACTGGGCCTTGGGGGACCTTGTGCTCTCAGCTGAGTGAAAACAGAAGACTCTTTGGGAGGAGGGAATAGGAGGTACTTTGGTATGGAAGAGGGAGCGGAGCACAACAACTGATTAAGCTGAAGATTTTTCCTTAACCACCCATTCCCATGAGTCATATACTCCTGAGCTAGACAATAGACAGTAAAATCTAGCTATCAAACCTGGAAAACCTAATACGTGTTCTATGTGTAGAAGCAACTTAGTTAAGTTCCTGATGCAGCTAGTGAGTTCTTTATACAGCAGTAGCTCTGGAATATATAAATTGAGTAGAAAGGTTTGGAAGTGTTTAGGGTTATTCTATTTTTTAAAATGATGATTAAAGTTGATTTTAAAATTTTCCCACAACAGATTAGAAAATTAATACATGCTAGAGTCTTAACTAGAGATATAAAGAAGACCTTCAAGGACATATTTAAATGACTTTCAGCTAAATTTAGAGTGAGATTCAAGCACTTATTGCAGACACTAGTAAGGTGTATTGGACTGCTGAGCGAACCTGGTTCTTTCTCTTTGTGGCCTGTACGTCAAAGTAAAGTTTCCCACAGAAGAGACAAGCAAAGTAGCAGGATAGTGAGTAAGGTGGTCTGCTTGCTAAGGACTGAGATGATCTGTTTCAGACTCGAGAAAAAATATTTTTAGAAAGCAGAGCAGTTCAGCAAAAGTTATTATTAAGCTTTGTCTGACAACCTAGCCAGGGTGAGGAGGGATCCATTTGTGTTCACCTTGCTGACCTCCAGGAGCCTACTCAGATTCAAAAAAAAATAAAAATAAAAATAAAGGCAGTTCCCAAGCTTCAAGAAAATAGTCCTGACAATGAGTCTTTTATGGATTTTTCTTTCTCGTTTGGAGTTATTGTATGGGTCCAGCCAGTCCGAGCACATTTTGTAAATTCGGCTTGTAACAGCGGACTTAAATTGCCAACTTCACTCATTTCACAACTGCACAAAGGATGTCAAAATTCTTTGACCTCTTCAATAATGCTTTTAGTGATTTTTTGATGTATGCCTGCAGCATAACTTTATGCTCTGCTAAGATAACCCACCCACATATTCAGTACACAAACCAAGCATCTCTATCCCTTTCCCTTCCAACCCAAAGTTCTAGGGAGTGACCCGCATATGTACAGAGTTATTGTGATCTGATAGGCAGTTTTATGCTGCTAAATTACTGGTAATGAAGGAAATGTATGTGCAAAGCATGAGGTAAACTGTGTGTGAATTTTGAACATGTAGAGTCCTGCAGGATGCCAAGTGGTGGACTTGGCACCAGAGCCTCTGATGATCCAACCTGAGAACCAGAAGACATTTCTGGCAGACCAGATATTACCGTTTTAAAGAATTTTTAAAGAATTTTAGTCAAATGGTTTTAAAAGACCACACTGTACAAAAGTCTGCGTAGAGCATAAGTAAACCTCTCTTCTACATAATAAGGTAGTAATTTATAATCATGCAATTAACTTCTTAAATTGAATACAAATTGCAAGAACTTCATGTATATTCAGATTAACTGTAAGAATGTTTTACAATAGGTAATATTTTCTTAATCCCACGTTTCATGCGGCATGGCAGTCTCAGTGTCAAACATTAATATGTGTATATATATGTGTATTTTTTTAAGATATAGAAACTCTCATATTTAGCATGGAAACTGGCTATCAACTTGCAAAAGAATAGCATTCATTTTATTTTACCAATGTCAGAATTTTCAAATGAATAAGTCCTACTAGCTTGTTTTTACATGCAAGTAGAAGAGGCTTACATCTTGATGAGGATACTGGATTGAGATCCAAGTTACTGCTTGTAACTTGTACATTCACACTGAGCTTACCATTTTTTGTTTGAATTAAAAGGAAATGTCTGATTTGCTACAAAACAATGATTTTTCTGTCTCTCTGAAATTTTCCAAAATATCTGACAGGGCAACACATAACATTACTGTAACTAAATGCAAATACTTTATCTACATGTGCAAGAAAAAAAATTGTTCATGAAGGAGCAGATTTCATGACTTGAGTCCATTCCTACTCAAAACAGTATGTATGGTTGTGCATTCTGTAGAGGCAGATAGTACACATAGGTATCACAGAATCACTGGATGGCTGAGGTTGGAAGGGATCTCTAGGAATCATCTAGTCCAACCCCCGTGTTCCAGCAGGGACACCCAGAGCATGGGACACAGGGCAACATCCAGGCGGGTTGGGAAGATCTCCAGAGCAGGAGACTCCACAGCCTCCCTGGGCAGCCTGTGCCAGGGCTCGGGCACCCTCAGAGGAAAGTTCCTCCTCATATGGAGATGTTCTCCCACTTGCACCCATGACCCCTTGTCCTGTCACTGGCCACCACTGAGAAGAGCTTGACCCCTTCCTCCCTACATTCCTCCTTCATGAACTTATACATGTTAATCATATCCCCTTTCAGTTATCTGTAATTAAACATTATACAGTGAGAACTATACAGAGGTCAACACAGCACATCACATTTTGGGCTCCAGAAGACTGAGTTTTCGGTTATTCATTGATTGATTCATTCATTCATTCATTCTTCATTGATGAATGAAGATTCTTTTCCTGTCTTAAGCAGCTTCTTCAGCGGAGCAATCAATGCCTGCATAGGTAAACTTCTCATATAGGGTGGTATTCACATATGTCTAGGGAGAAATTTTTTTAAAAATGTCAAAAAAGCTGCAGTGCTTCAAAAACACTAAGCTATATAAACAATATTAATGCCTTAATTCTTGTCTAAGAATTCCTTCTTACCTTCCTTTCTTCTAACATCCTGTTCAGTGACACCAGTATCTGAGCAAATGATGGTCGTTCATATGGTTTCTCTCTCCAGCACTGTCTCATTAGGTCATACCTTTAAAAATCATACAGCAGCACATGATTGTTCAAATGCATAAACTAAAACTACAAGTTTATATTCACTGCAAGATTGTGTTAGGTATTCCATTTTTCAAATAAAGTTCATAGCTAGATTAACATTTCTCATAGTTTGCTGTCAGGATTTTTTCACCGTAATGCTCTCTGAGCTGAAGGTTGGTTGGCCATATTTTGCTGAGAACAGGCTATTTGGCAGAAAAAGAGAGTCTATGGAAAGGCTCATGGCAAATAAGAGTGCATACTGGCAGGAAAGGCTTTTAAATAATTACTCCCACTTCCACATCCTATTTAAATTTAATAAATTATGACTTGTATATTTTCCTTAAAAAAAAAGTTTATTTTCTTAGTTTATTCTAGAAATTGTGTATCTTTTATAGCAGATGTTGCATTGTTTTGTTTGCAGTGGTAGTAACTTACACTTCATCATCGCAGTTGAGAGGCTTTTCAAGTCTGTACCCTTGAGGCAATTTTTCATAGAGTTCTGCACATGTCATTCCACAATACGGTGTTCCACCTAAAGTAGAGCTTAGTCATTATCTTGATTACATTCTTTATGTATATTTTCCTTATGAAAACCTTATTTTAGTAGAGAAGAATTAATGACTTGGATAAATTAATTCTACATTAGGTTGTTATTAGGTTGTCAACAACTCTTTTGCTGTTACTGTTTCCACGCTGATTAATGCAAAGCAGTATAGAGAAAAAATAAAAGACAGTATACATTTTTATCAACTGCAGGGTGGCCCAAATTGCTCTGCTGTTCAAAGGACCTGAATCTGATTTAATTGAAATGATTTTTCAGTACCATCGGTAATGGTAAGTAATTCAGTTGTTCCTGAATATGGTATTAATAAGATTAGATGTGGATCTATGCATGTTTTCCCATTTTGTAGGTGTTTTTATGCTTAGAACCTTGGGTCTCCCCACTGCAATTTGCTAGTTCATACCCATTTCTAGCACAAACCTATTCTCTTAAGAAAACATGGACAAAAACTAAAGAATAAAAGTTTAGGACTAGTCCTGCATGCAATATGACCCTGAATCAGTTTGCACTGGTTGGCTAGCAGATATTCTAAGACTAGCAATAAAGAATATGTAACACAGTTGTCGTGAGTGGTTTGAGATTGTACTACAAGTACTATGAATAGTAATGTTTGCAGAACTGAGCTCCAAGTTTTATCTGAAGATGAATCTTTAAAAATCTACTGGCTGGAGTAAGAGAAGTCTGGCAAAAATTCCTTAAAATATGGATATATTTAAATTCAAGGCATAAAACTGTTGGATTAGAACTCTAATCATGTGTTAGACTGGATTTTTACATTCAGACACTGCTTGGTTTTTGTAGTACAAGGAAAATAGGGTATCTTTGTTATTCTTTAAGTCAGATTTAGTAAAATAAAAGGGAAAGAAAAGAAAGGAAATATGGCTGAAAGATATGCTTTAATAGACTGAGTGAATGGAGCATATTGTGGCACAGATTTCTTTATTTCTGCATTTTTTTCTGAAATCCAGACACTTACCTAAACTAACAATTTCCCATAATAAGACACCATATGACCACCTGCAACAGAGGGTTATAATTCAGAGTATAAGAATGCAACAAGATGTCATAGTTGAACATAGCAGACAGTTTTACTGAAATTCTGAGAACAGAGAAGTGTGATTCACTCTTTTCATGTTTTCCTATTATTTTTTGTATAATGATGCGTTTCATAGAATCRATATATAAAGTGAGATCCTCAGTAAAATAAACCTTCTTAAGTCTGTCCAGTACTGGATTGTTCTCTCATGGAAAATACTGCTATCGCAGAATTGCTTTGCAAAATACTAACCATGTTTTCCTGACTAAAATACTGTGTTCCTTTGGGTCTTTGAAGAATTCAGCAGATTTTTGTTTCAAATAACAAATATAACTAAGTTAGTGTCCCAAATCAATTACTTTATGGATTTAGAAGAATGTCACATACTTGCAATGTGTAAAATAATAATTTCTTATTGTTATTGTGCTTTTCCTTGCCATTTGTTCACACACATGCTGACAAAATTACTGATTTTTCTGAGATACATGTATGTATGTCTCATCTTAGTTGTCAAACTTTATTTGGTATCAATAGGGATTTGTATAAAAAAAAAAAGAAAAACATACTTACACATCACTGTTTGTGGTGTAAACACTATAATTCAAAGACTCAATTGCCATCCATCGCACTGGAAGCCGTCCCTGAAATTATTAATATGAGTTTGTTAGCAAGTGGAAAAAAAGTTGTCTTAATGAAAAATTACATCATGCAAGTCAGTGTCATTTAGTAGATAGACTTACTAGTGTACAATTACTTGACCTGTACATTTACTTTCCAGAGGTACATTTCCCACTAAGGCTGACAAAAACACATCAACCCAGCATCAAGAGRTAAATTCTTGAGTGATGCCTGTAGGCATTCCTGACCATAAGATGCTATTCATGGTCTGTGACTGCMTGAGGTCCTTCAGGCATCTTCTACTTCCAGAGCCCCCAAAACTGAGGGCAAATGCTTCTTTTTTTTTACATAGATTCTCTCATGCTTTTAGTTATATTTTCTGAAGTTGGGCCTCACTCGGTATAATTAGACCGGCTTGTCAGTTGAAGAAATTCTGTTGTGGCAATTTAATYTTCTTAGCTGTACAGATATGCACACATGTACAGATTCTATTCATGTATGAAATAAATACTGTACAAATTTCTATATTGTGATTTGAATCTGGTAACTAGCTTGCAAAATAAATTACTTCAGACTTCAGATATATTATCACTTCYTCATATAGTTCATATAATGTATAAAATTGGTTTGTATGGCATGTATGTAAAGGAATAAGCATTTGATACAAGTATTCACTTTAATAATTTAATAATACATAAATGGTTAAATAGGAGGTATAAGTATGCATTTTTGTTTATGTAAAAATATGTGAAAAGAGATAAGAATATAAAGAAATGAGTAAAACAAACCACAGAGTTAGATTTGATCCTTACCATGGTCTTCTTAACATAAACTTCTTGGCCTCTTGATAAACCAAAGTCAGCTATTTTTGCAACATAATTTTCTCCAACCAAGATGTTTCTTGCTGCCAAATCTCGGTGAATAAACTTTGAAAAATAGAAATCAGCACGATATTTATGAGCTTTGCACGTTCTATATGGCAAATTGCAGGCATTCAGAATAAAAAACAAAACTAAAGGAAACTCCTTAATATACCAGTATTATGAACATTTATTAACTTTAATTAGAGAAAGAAGCAGTTAGTTACCCTATAAATTCTGTTTTAATGTGTCTTTGTAATTCTCCATGGTCTGTTGAGGTTCAGTAAGCACAACAAAAAGTGTTCATCCAGTAGGAGTTACCAAAAATAAATTATAAGCTTACTTCGATTTTGTTAAAATGCATAGTCCATAGAAAATGAATTGCTGTGCTTTCAGTGTGATTGCTGTGTTTTCAACGCGTAGGTGGTTTAAAACGAACCTGTTTCTGGCTTAAGTAGTCCATCCCTCTAGCGACATCTGCTGCAAAATGTAGAAGTTGCTGAGACGAAAGCGTAGATGCTGTGCTGTTGGCAATAGCAAATGCTGGGTCTGTCTCCAGGACTCTGCTTTTCCGAAGGAAGTCCAGTAAATTTCCATGGGGGGCATATTCAATTGCAAGATAAAGGTACCCTAATGTAAAGTCAGATAGCACATCACAGGATTAGGCATGATTAATAATGCTATTGGAACAATTATACTGCTGTGGTTAAGAAAAAATATAAATGGGAAATAAACAATGTGATTACTATGTGCAGAAAAGGCTTTAGAACTACTAATGAGCATCATCATCACTGGAGGATTTATGCAAATACCATGTTTTTACCTCCAAGATCTTTTTTTTTTTTTTTTTTTTTTTTCCAATCAAAATTCTGCATGAATATGTTTGCTCAGGAAATGATGTTTCTATATGGGCTATAACATTTCTTTTTGTTAATTATCTTAAAATACATATACTTAAGAGTTGCTCACCCCGATGTTCACATGCTCCCAAAAGATTTATGATGTTGGGATGATGTCCAAGTTTACAAAGAACTTCAAGCTCTCCAGCAAAGTCTCTGTGATCATCTTTTGATGCGTACTCTGAAAATCAAACCAACATACACTTGTTTTCATTTGAACTATAGTCATGACCATATCCTTCTTAATTAGGAAGACCCTGGGCTGTCTATGGCACTACTACCAAATCCCCCATAAAAAGAGGAAAAAACTCATATCAGCTATGAATTTTTACTGAAAAAGTATGATTTTTTCAGTTGAAAGGGAAGAAAATGATGTAATGTGGTACCTTTAGCAACCATTTGCAAGGGAGAAAAAAACAATATCTTAATATAGCGAAGTAAAATTTGAAAATATAAAATGCTTTAAATGCTTTAAATGCTGTAACAGATTATATGAATCTGACTGCCTAACAATATTCCCTGGTGTGTACTGTTAAGTATTTTGGTCTCTGTACAGACCTTGCATTTTTTTTACTGGTGATCACACTTAAAATGTCTCCTAATACTCTAGAAAATGATCTAGTGAATTATAGGAAACTCTAAATTCTAAATTCTTAACATATTCTAGAAATTRTAAGTCTCTCTAAAACATGCCAGTCAAGCTCACCAAGTACAAAGAAACTTAAGTGGACCTCACAATATATATAATATACGCATATAGACATATACAGTTCTCTGAACTGCTGAGTTAGGACAGGATGAGCAAATGATGTTGCCCAAGGTTAGATTCATGCTATTATCTCTGCATCTCCTAGTGACTTCCAATTACATTATAAATTGAAATTACATTATAAATTGAAAAATAATAATAATAATACTATTAGCAATTATTATTGGCAATAACTATTATTATATATAAACATGGAGTTGCAACTTGGCAGAGCAGAAATGCGGTCCTTGCCAGGATACAAGTCTTGGCCAGATGACAGCTGATGTGATTTTATTAGTAATTTCAATGCTAAATGTTTGGATTTGTTTTAGGGCTGGGAGAGGGCAATTCAGCCTTTCTGTAGGTGGGCAACACTTGAACAACCAAACATTGTAAATCTGATTGTTACTACCTTTCATTCTTTTAATTGCAGCATCCATGCGTAAGCCATCCTTCTTAATTCGCGCCTTCAGAACTTGCCCGAAGTTGCCTTCTCCAATCACATCTTGAAATTTGATGTCATTCCACTCCAGAACAGGGTAAATAGTGGGATCTGGGCTGTTTTTGGCTTTCCTACTCAGGGTGAGAGTACCTGAGTTAAACTGTACAGCTGGCTCTTCCCTCTGTAAACAGAATTACACAAATAGCATTAACCATGGTTTATATCTTTCCAATGCTCTGATTACACTCCTGGAACACATGATCACACGTGTACACATGGTCCATTTTTTTGCTTATATCAAGTACAATAGAAAATTATGCCTAATCTGGACACTGATGGCATCAAGTCCCAAGTTCTGGTGCCAAGATCCACAAAACTGCTCAGGCTCCTTACTTATATCCAAGCACCCTTGTGATCTTGGACCATCTAAGCAATTCTGCTATCTTCCAGACTGGTGATGGGCAAAAACGGTGTGCTAAAAATACTCTTAGAGACAGTGCTAAGTCTCTATTATATATTAGGATTGACTCAATCCTGTGCCAGTCAGATTCAATAAGAACATTGAGTAAAGAGGAAACAGGAGAAAGATATAGAAAATAATTCTATGTATTTGAGGAGACACTTCAATTGCACCTGCCCTCAAAAAAAAAAAAAAAAAAAAAAAAAAAAGCTCTTTTAAGCAATGATTTAGGACAAAGAACAGGGGCTGTTCTGTGTGTCCTGGGGACAGAGCATCATCTTGGATCATCACACCTCTTTATACGAGAAAAACTATCATCAGAACAGCTCTTCAGCCCAGCTTCGTTCTGCCTCACAAGTGAGAAAAGGGAAGGCAGCGGGATGCAGAAACTCCAGCAGGGTATATACACAGCACAGACAAAGCACAGATCTTCCCAGCAGCCCTTTCCATGTCTCTACACTATATTATAGCCTTCATCAACTTCCTTTCTTCCTCATATCCAGGACTATRCTGCTGCCATTAACTGATCCCTGGTTTGCTGAAAATGCCATGCAAAGCAGTTGCTGACACTGAAGAGGAACAATAAAAAGCACTGCATTTTTCAACACAGGACATAACTTTACAGAGAGAGGATGTGCCCCCTTCTTCTCTCTAGCTCACTAGTTTTCATATATGCAGATGCAGCAAGACAGAGAAGGCAATGAGTCAATTTATTTTCAAGGCAGGCTTTTTAGCTCTAAGCTTACAAATAAGATTGCCTCAGCTCCAGATCATTAGCAGATTAGCTTTACAACATTAACACTAATTGTGCTATAAGACAAGACTGTATTTAGAAGGGCTGAAGAAAAGGAAGTGGGAAAATAGGAAACAATGGGGGCAAAATGAATAGTTGGACTGATTTGGGAAAACTGGGATCTCACCACCACATTTTGGAAAGCCTGAGCCATCCTGCGCTGGAAGTTAGCTCGCTTTAGCTGTAACATGATGAGAAAGGCCAGGAGAATTGTTACACAGGTCATCCCTGCTGAGCCAAGAATAGCAATAAGCAGCATTTTCCCTCCCTTCGATTCGTATGGAGCTGTTGAGAAAGCACAACAAAACAGTGCTTTGTTACTTCCAGGTATCTCTGCAAGAGCTAAGAGCTACAGGACCRGCCCCAGCTTGCACAATCTGGCATGCTGACCAACCTTTAGTTTCTGGCAGAGTCTTCAGTTCAAACGATGTGTTTGGGTTGCTCAAGCCAATGTTATTCTGAGCATTAATCTGTACCTGGTATACAGTGTTTGGTTCAAGCCCCTTGAGATGGTACTGAGTAATGGTGGTGTTCTTTATTACGATATCAATGTGGTTATACTCAGCCTTGCCGTAAATTTTGTAGCTGATGATTATGCAGGAGATGGAATGACCCTCAGCAGTTGTCCAAGAGATGACAGAGGACGTGTCTGTGGTGTTAGAAAACTTGATGTTGTAGGGAGCAGGAGGGATTCCTGCAAACAAAGCACACACAAAATGTTCTGTTGTATATCCATGTCTTTCTACTTCCATCAGGGTGGTAAATACTCTCCCCAATGTTCTTGCTAAACAATCAGAATTTTTCTCACAAACTATACTAACTGATTCTATTTTTTTAATTTGTTCTGCTATCACCCACATTGTAGTTCTTAGCACTTCCAGCAGAGTTTAAAGTGGTATTTAGCATGCTTATCTTCCTGGGAAAAGATGTGAATGCTCCAATACTGTAAGGCAAAATGATTGCCTTCAGTTTAATGCAGATGGGGTTTACTACTCCTTCACCAGCTTATCATTTCTCCGTGATTCCTAAGTTCCATTCTTTCCATTGCTGTAGAAAAGCAATCACCTGCCAGGCTGTTAGAATAAAGGGAAATTGACACCAACACTTCCACAGATTTCCTAAGGAATCCTTGAGCAGGGCTTAACCTTGGGCTTGTGTCCCCATCCATGGCTCCTAAACTAAGTACGTTTTCCAGCATCCTTATGTTTTTCTTAGTGCACACTGGTGTCAGAGTTCAGGAAAATGGAGTGTCTGGTGACACTCGCTGACATTTCTGTTAAAAGGATCTCAGTGGAGGACTCTTCACTGTATGGAGTAAGAAGCTTGCCTTTCCAGTGAATTGGACGGTCAGTAATGCTCACCAACCTGACATACTTCAGATAAAGCATCTGCTGAGGCATTATGAAAGGGAATGTACTATTCACTTCAGGAATTTAAGCACATTCATTGATCTTTACTAACCCACATAGTAACCCTCTGTGTTCAGGGTATTTACCTTCCATTGCATCTTCTCTCCTTCTTTAAAAGCTAACTTGTTCAATATTGACATAGCTGAACTGCAGGATCAGATTTTATTTAGTTATTTATTCATTTGGGAAGAAYAAAAAAGATTGGGTGCAGAACTTTATAAGCTCATTATTGCAAGGAGAAAAAAAATCTTAAAAAATGTTCATGTCACTATTCATCTTAAAACAGAAATCATGGCTTCCAAAGGTTTTTACTTATTTATTTATTCATTTGTTCAATTTTTTGAAAAATTACTAGTTCTTGTTAATTTCCAAAATAATATCTTTAGATAATGAGTTTATCTTCATAGTAATAGTAATAGCAACAATGACAAGTGGCCATCAGAAACTGAAAATTACTAGAACAAAAAAATACGTTTAGTGGAGTCATATATTAAAAATATGATCACTGGGGAAAAAGAGGAACAATTAAACAGCAGAAAGTGAATCAGCTACTTACTGTCACTGAAAGTCCATGCATACAGATAGTTGCTCCACTCTCCTTGCGACCTGGCGTTTACCCGTACCCTGCACATGTAATGCTGTCTAGGCTCAAGGTCCTTAATGATCAGAGTGGACATATTTCCTGGCACTTGGGTGATAACACTGCTCTTGTCACCGTTGTCATTCACACTCTTCCTTTCCACTTCAACATGAATGTCATCCTCTGTCCTCAGAGTTAAGGGATGCCATGACAAATTCAGCGATGTCGTACTTTTTGGAAGGAGGATGAGGCCTTCTGGTGGAGGAAGACCTTGGAGGAGCCACAGTGAGATAGGGAATAACATTTTATGTCTGATATGCAAACTAAAATAGGAGTACCAGTTACTCTCGTCCCCAAAAAAGGCCATAGCCTATAGTGACAAAGGTTATTCTTTTTTTCCTCCCTGTGATTTTGATAATAATCTCAGAGGCGTTGACAGGCACAAAGTATCTTATCAACAAGGTTGGCATGCATGTTCACTGAATTGGTGATGCACTTTCTAGATATTAGAAGCCAGCTCTTTTATTATCTGGTTAGATAATTACTAATGGAAATTTCATTTATTTTGTATGTCAGGATTCAATTCTGGGAGTATCCTCAAKAGTCTGAAACTTTTTTATGTGTTCAAATATCTTAATTTTAAAAGTAAACTGGTCTAATGGAAAGAAGTGATCCAGAGGAAGGATTGACATTTGAAATAAGTGATTTCTATTGCCAACTCTACTCTGTGCTCAGATAAAATATGCAAACTTTCCATTCCCAAATTTCCCACCTGTGAATCAGGCAGAATAATAGCTCTGTCTCTCATGCAAGATGCTTTTCTTCACCCATTTTTTTTTTACTTTGAGTGACACTGAATCAGAAATCTCTGATCTTGGCTTTGTGTCAAGTCTCTTCTTTGCTCAAAAGATAGTGCTCTGGCAGAGATCAGGGAGTAACCCATAGAAGAAAACAGCCAAAATATCCCTTTTGTGAGAAGGCAAGCTCCTGACATACCAAGCGCTGTGGTCGTGAAGCTGGCCTGTGGTCCAGGGTGACCTTCCCCACCTTCGCCTTGCCGGCTCAGCTGAACACAGAACTGATACTCTGTTTTTGGTTCCAGATTGTCCAGTCTTTTGGTTCTGCCTTTCACTGAGAATAAAATGAGAACGGAACAGAAAAGCCATAATCCTTGATTAAAAATGATAAAGAAGAAAAGTTTTGGAGAACATTCCTGAATCACAGGAAATAGAAGGTAAGATATTAATGTTCTTCTAGCACTCCCATGCACTAAGGCAAACTATTTAGAAATACTTATTATGAATGGATGTGGCCACTTGAGTTCAGCCAAAGGAATACTTCCAACTGGCCTTTCTTCAGGAGAGAACAAGACTAATTGAAGTAGTGTGCATTATGTATGCATATCTTGTATGCTATTGCCTTAATATATCATCTGTTTTTTACATGTTCCTATAACTATATGTTATATGTTTATATATAAAAACATATAAACTATATGTTTTTACATTTTCCTATAATAATTTTACAAGTTCCTATAACGTTTCCTATAATATTTTATATCTTGCTTGGAATACATAGTAAAACAGGGCTGAAAGAGATTGCCTAAGTCAAAGGCAAGTTCAATTTTAATTGTACTATTCCTGACAATTTTACACACACACATATATGTATATATATATATATATTTAAATGTATTCATTTGTGTATGAATACATATATAGACATATACACAAATATGCATACAGAATTATATATAAACAAATAGAGGGAATATAAATATTCTGAGGAAGTCCTATGCTGCTCACTGGCTTTGAAATCTGTTATCTGTGGGGGAGTTTTCAGCAGTTGAGCCCAAAACCGAGGCTGTTTAACTTGGCAGAGAGAGGAACCTTTTCAACACTCGACTAGACAATTTTACTAAACTGCTACTGTTGTAGCATTAACATTATGTGCTAGTGATATACACAGATTTACATGTCCAGTCATAAAAAAAAGATTAAATGTTTACAGATTGCAGAATCTTTGAGTCTAGATTAAAAGCAGAAACTGCATTTATAAATATGTTTCAACATGCAGCTAAAATACACGTTTGGCAGAGTTTAGCACAGGACTCTTACCTTCCACAGACATCCAGGACTGATAACGTTTTGCTGGCTTGTATAGGAGTTTTGTTGAAACAACAGGCCCATCTCCAAGATGTGACTCAGCATTGATATCAATAATGAGAAAATTATGTCCACTGTCTGTCAGTCTCGGGGCATACTGTGGCACAGGAGGAACTGAGCAAGAACGCAACTATTAAACCAGCCTCTTAATTCTCTAAATCATTAAATCCCTGTCACCTTCTGAGATATATAAGAAAATGGGAGAGGTTCTTCCCAATCCTTAGAAAATATAGGTTTATATCCTAAAACTAGTGGTTTAGTTCTTTCCTGTATTTTCTTTTAATCCTCGTCATCGCTCTKATTTTCAATACATATAATTAGGATGATGCTTGTAACAGACTTCTATTCATCTTGTGACTATACATTTTTACTCAAACATTCTTCTGCAACGCAGTGCAGAAAGTAGAAACTCTGCCATATTAGACTATAAAGCTGCCTAAAACAAGAACAACAAAGAAATAAGAACAACAAAAAGACACAGGAATAATTCATAGTCTCACCTTTAACTGTAACTTGAAATGGTTTCTCTGCCATGCCTGCCACAGTCTGCACACTGCAGACCCAGACTCCTGTATCACGGGGCTGGATTCGATTGATAGTAAACACAGCCTCAGACCGATTACCAGTGACCATTAGGGAAGGCTGAAATGACAAAATATACATGATCTGAAAAATACCATCATTTCAAGAAGTCTTCAWGTCACTTTTCTCACAGCTTAGGAACTTATCCATTAGTTAGTGAAGTCAGAAGACAGCCCCCACCATGTTAATTCCATATGCTTTTTATGTTCCTAAGTCCATTTGCTGTTGACAAAGAACCTCCTCCACTGACTTCTAGGTTTTACCCTACATTTCAATTCCATCCATTTAAATGAACAGCTTCACAATTGCTTTTTTTGGTGTTTGTATGTCAAATGTATCTTTGATCCACAAGGCTGACTGAATAATCCTTGAGTTTTTCAGACAATAATTAGTTTCCACTCTGCTTAATAATTTCAATGTTTTCATTTTYACTAGCTCACTATATTGTACAAAGGAGCTAGTACTAGGTGTTTCAATGGTCATATTTKTATTTTATCCAAAAATCAAGACTTCTTTCTGTTCTCACTTTTGAGAACAATTGCACTCTTAGTGTCTGAACAGTATATACCATATGTGCTGCCCATAAACAGCTGATTATTATTTTGCTTGGTTTGTGGGTGGCCCTTTAAGTCATGATGCTTCTTGCTGTGTTTTAACCTTTTTGAGCAGGAATATAACAAAGAACAGTAAATAGTGACCAATATGGTCCTCTCAGGTCACACTGAAATTGCACATTTTCTGCTGCAATGACACTAATTACAAAAAGAGGCAGTGAATGTCAGAAATAATAGAAAATAATTGATCAGGAACCTACCTTAAGGACAGTTCCATCTTGTTTCAGCAGTTTAAATTCTTCAGATTTGGGAAGTGGCATGCCTGTAGCTATACAGGAAGGCTTGAACTCTACACCAGAATTGAGTTCCACAGGATCTAGTAAGTTTTCTATCTGAGGTGAAAGATCTGCTGAACCTACAGAAGGTATACAGTATTTACAGGGTCATCCTTCAATCAGAAMTGATCAAAGGAGGCTCTAAAACAGAGGTAGGCACAAAATAAGAACATACACTGGACAACATAGACACCTTAGGTGTTTGGTTCTCCCTGCACTTACATGAAAGTAAAAAAGCATGACGTTTGCCAAAGATAGCACTATTATACCAAGGTAAAATGGTTGTGAGAAGAAACATAAGGCCTGTGGGCTTTTCTTTTCTTCGCCTTGCCTTCCCTTCCTTTCCATCATCTTACTTGGTCTTACCTTGTGTCCCCTTCCCCTCTTTTTTGCTCTGTCTGTCATTCTACGCAGGCACAATCCAGCTACTGTACACATAACATGGCAGCTATTCCATACAAAAAGCAATGGTGTCAGATGCATCTGTTGCAAACTAGCGTTATGGTGCTTGAAAACACTGCACTGCAATAGAAGCAAGAATGTGGATGTGTCTGGACCCTTGGAACATAACAGGCCATTCACAGACACCACCCTCAAGTAGAAATGCTATACCAGCATAAAGAACAGTTTCAATCACACTGGGAAAAGCCATTTACTACCGTGTTACCTTGCTTTACCTTCTTTCTCACATTGCAGACCATGCCAGCCAAAGGAGCAGATGCAGCCCTTGAATCTGTCACACGTTCCTCGATTGTGACAATTACATTTGAGTTTGCAATCAGACCCATAAAAGCCAGGTTTGCATTCTGCAAATAAGTATGTTCCTAGTTAGTATAAAGATACCAGTTTTCAATATATCCTTATCAACTATCAATCTATCTGTCTCATGAATCAATACTCTAATAGGGCTTCCTTCCCCTATCTGGGCTGTAACTGCACGTATTAATGTTAAATCATCTACAAGAGATCCTGAGAAGTTACTAGAATTAAAAAAAAAAAAAAAAAAAAAAAAGGAGGAGGCATATTTGTGTCTGTGTCTGTGCCTGTCATTTTTAGGCTAGATGCTGGCATAGAACTATCTTTAATCAAAAAATAAAACGTTGTTTCATTTCATCTTTTGTTTGGACACACCAAGGCAGTGTCATTTTAGTTACAGCACCACTGAGCAAGACCATACATCCCCATAAATAAGGATTTAATCCATGTCCCAAGGTGATTGTCAGCTGATCAACATGAATGAGACTGATTACGCTCAGCATTGTGCAGCAGTGGACACTATATCACTCATTTTGACTTGTAGAAATCATCAGGACTGTAGCTGTTAAAGAAAAAAAATCTCACCAGAACATTAATGCATTTTGCAGAATAAACTGAATGATTTGCAACTTTATTGTATCCCTCTTACGAGCACCAAAATACTCCTGTGTAGTAAATCAATATTATCCTCTTTGTCTCTCTTTTTTTTCTGTTTGTTTTTTTGCATAATGGGAAAAATACCGAATTTACCTTCCTTTATTACTTCTCTTCTGTATTTTTCAAGTCTAGCATATTACCGTCTCTTCAGCCCTCACTGTACCCTTAACTTTACCTTTGTCACATTCCAGTCCCATCCATCCTGAGGCACAAGAACAACCATAAGGATCTGGTAGGCAGAACATATAATTCCTGCAGTCAGAGTTTTCTTTACAGCTCTCCTCACACGTTCTGCCGAATGTATTTGGTCCACAAGCTGTGGAAGAGAGAGGGGAACAATGTCCCAACAGTATTAAGTTTGGAAAAGCACTAAGGCTTCCATTCAGGCAGCTCTAGACAATACTAAAGGCAAAGTAAAATGAAAAAAAAAAAAAAAGTATTAGGACTATTATTATACATAACAGGATAAACCACTGCTACACAAGGGTAAGTTCAGGCAGCAGCAGGAAACACAGCTTTCTTTCATATGAGTATCCAACAGCAAAACACATATTGCTTTTGGCATTTCGAGATAATTTTTCAGCAGTAAATCCTCTTTTCCTCTTTCTGTATCTATTTAGATAGACTGAAAGAACAGCACCACGAAACTAACACTTTCTCAAAGACGGGTACATGTCAAAGGCCCAGCTCAAGTTTTTTTCTTTTCTGTTATGATTAGTACTACATTAGTGTGTTTCAAAAGTCAAATTATTCCAACAGCTAGAGTAAGTACTTCAGTACTAATACAGTCTATTAAGATACATATTTAGCATCAAGACCCAGAATCTGCTTGGAGAGGTTAGTGCAATGTGGCATCTGCTCCAGTTACTTAATAATCAAAAATAATAGACATTCACTAACAGAAATTGGGCAGGGATATATGGTGCTTGCCCCTAAATGCAAGTAAGTAATCTTCATTACTGTGTGCAAATTAATAAGAAATCTGTAAAAGAATGTTTTCTTACCTTTCTCACATGTTTTTCCCATAAAACCAGGAGGACAGATGCATTCTCCAGTGTCTTCATGACATACACCATTATTCATGCAAGCGGGGCAGTGGAAGCTACAGGAAGGGCCCCATTTCTGAGCTTCACATCCTTTTATGCAAAAGTATAAGGGCATATTTGTTGCTTGTTTGTTCAATAACTAGTTAACCAGTATAATTCTTTCTGATTAAGATAAATAGTAAAATGTAAACCAAAATGATCCATATGTACTCTCAAGACCCTGCACAGTTTACCTACTATAAGGAGGTACTTTTTACATTTTGCGACGTGCCTCCATTTTTGGAATAAAATATTTTCGTAGTATATATTAGTGTTAGCTAACTTCAATAGTTTTCATACATACTCTTCATGGAAGAAACTGTCTTCACTTTTTGAAACTAGAAATATTCTTTTTATTTGGAAAAACTAATTTAAAAGGTGGCAAAAATCTTAAGCTTAATATTCTTTTTTCTTGTAACATCGATCCAAGATCTGTAAAAAATCCCAGTACACTGTGGTGTCATTTCACGTAAAACTAGCTAATATTCACCACTGGGTCTGCGCTTGGCATCACAGGTATTGCAATAGCCTCTGGCAAGCCATGACATTCTGTAACAAGATTTTTCTTTAAAGTACAATAAGTCAGTTTAATCTCTTTTGCATCTTTCCTGTCTTCACTGGATCTTAATGATCAATCAACTCTTTCTGGATGAATGAGGAACAATCAGATAAATGCCAATTSTAGTGCCTGTTATATATTTTTCTATTTTTTTAATAAAACAAAAAGATATTACTAGCATTAATCCTGTCAATGCAAGTTTTGACATTGATTTAATAAAAGCTAAGCTCAGAATTTAAACTTTGTTACAAGAACATACGATCCCATGCCACAAATGCTAGATCTATACCTCCAGAATACAAAATTCACTCATTTGCTTTTGAAGTTAAAATGTGCTGAGAGGACTCAAAAATTTTCAGTATTTTATTTTCAGAAATCTTTCTAACATCATATAATGTAAAGCCAGGACTAGGGAGGCGAAAATATGGAAAACCCTGAGGCAGCATCGTTTAAACTGGAGTACCAGACTTGGAACATTTTCAGATTTCAGTGTGGATTACTTCAGTCTTTATAGCATTTAGAGATCCTTTTCGTCTTCCCTCCCGAACAAAACTCTTAAATGTGGGTACTTAGGGAGAAAGCCTTGGTAAACCCTCAGGCTGTCTGTAATAGTAAGACAAAGAAAGCCAGGGCACATTTTTGAGCAGTGGCCTGTGAACATCCATTCTGTTTATTCTAAGCTTGTTCTGCAGAGCTCAGCCAAACCGGGCCAAACGGGGCCTGAAAAGGGCTACGAATAGATGAGCTGGACAAGGGCTTGGTGCTGCGGAGTGCAGCGAGCAGAGCTTATGGATATGTTGTCTGCTGTGCAGCTCAGCCTTAGAGCAGGCAGCAGAACCCAGACCATTTTATCTAGCAGTTTGGCAACAGATCCAAAATCCAAGCTTGGGGCTTACGTTGGTTCCTTTGCAAATCCTAGAAACATCCTGTGGATGCCAGCAAATAAAATATGTTTTACTGTCAAAAATAGATAATATACATACATAATATACAGCTTTGAAGAGAATATTTCACATTATTTCTTTCACCTATCTATTCAAGTTAAGAGAATATAATCTTGTTTACCTATGATAAAACTGTCACAATAGCATGACCTGTGATGGTTTGTGAAATGAAAATATTGCAAGTGGAGTTGTTTAGATTCAACCCATTATAGAGGAAGAAACCATTTAAAAAACCTATTTTCTGATATTTATGGAAGCTTGTATCTCTTCTTATTTTTCATACTTACTCAACATTCAAAAAGTTAAAATGCTGGGTAAAGAGCTATTTGTCCTGTTCCTAGATAGATGATTTGAATAAACTGAAAATTTCTTCAGATGTAGTATGATGGCAGCTTATATTAAAAGAACGAACAGAGGAAAGTAGCAGTCTCATCTTAGATTTTTTACAACTTCAAATAATTAATCATCAGCATGAAATAATGAAACTTACGTCTTACAATAAGCCTTGTATAAGCAGAAGTAAAGAGGTTTCCTCCTATGTATCTGGCAGAGTATACCCCTGCATCCTGTGGTTGAACGTGAGAACAGGACACTTCCAGCTCACCTGGCACTTCGTGCCTGGGCACAGAGTGAATGAAAGAACCTGGGAAAAGATCACACAGGCACAACAGACAGATCATTCAACTTTGACAGTCAGAGGAATTACTGAGGAAAGTAGGAATTGCTGATGGTTCTTTAGCCATACTCCAGTTTCTAATGTTTGGAGAAGAGCAAGTAAAAGCAAGGCAAAATCTTGAGTAGACTGAGTGGATGATAGGAACAAATAATAAGTTAAGCATTACTTTGCAAGGCTGTTGTTAAGAACGTAGTGAGAAAGAAAAAAAATAATTTTGTTTCTTGGCCTTTTTGGAAGTGAGGGTTGACAAGAACCACAAGACTACTATGAGAACCACAAGACTACTGAGGCTGAATGGTAACAAATARGAAAAGCTCATCATGTCTTATTTAATCTCAATAACCCAGAGATTTACTAGCCAGACCAAAGCTGGAAGAGCATAGTATGATTTTATTTTTTTTTTCCAGAATTGATATGTTTCTACCATCTCTTCAATTTTTTCAGTTAGTCGGCTTCTCAGTATTATTCTAGCCTTGCTGAAACCAGTCATATGTGCTTGCTAAAGCAACAGTATTCAAAAGCATTCAATCAAACTCCAGCCCACTTGATCACTAGTAGAGTAACAAGATTTTAAGGTTGTTTGCTAACAAGGATAAATTGAATTCAGTGTCAGAAACTTCAGGACCTATGGGAGTCTTCCCCTCTCAGCCTGCTAGGACAAGGCTGGTACCAAGCCCAGCAGTGGGGCTGAGCAGGTATCACCAGAACACACATGTGCACATACACACACACACACGCACTGTACAGAACAAGCCAGCCACCAACAGTGCAACACATACAGGAGACGTGTTCCTTCCCACACACTGCAAATGCACAGAGCACTTGTGCACATGTCAGCAGAACCAGTTGCCTGATTCTGCTCTTACTTGCCAACTAATCAGGCTCTAGACTTGCTAGCAGATCTCACAAGTCACACCTTCAGTAACAACTTTTTCCAGTAGCTACCCTGGGTCTCTGATCTCTCTGTTAGCTGAGTCTCAGACCTCTCATCCTTCTTGATGGCYATCCTGGCTTGAAATTCACTAGTGGGGATCCCATGACCACTATCATCTGTCTATAGTTGCTGTAACTCAAACCTGTTCCCGTCCTGACTGCTAGGCGTGAATATCATTAGTGGATCATGCACATGCTCACGGACAAATACAATATTCACTAAGGAAAATGGTTAGGAATGGAGTTTAACAAGATAGGACAAACTACAGGGCAGATGTTGGCCAGACAAGTATATACATACAAGACTGTAACTTGTATGAATGTAAGTGGAACCTTCAATCCTCTTATTTATTTAACCATACTTGCTCATCTCCACTTCACTTTGGACCCTCTCTTTCTTATCCTGGTCTCTATCTCTAGATATTCCATAATTTCAAACATTATCAGAGCATCCCTCAGTTATTACTCTTTCACTAGGAGCCATTTGATAATCCTGTTTCACATTATTTATCAAATTAAAAGTTCTGACTGGAACTCCTCAAAGATTTGAGCGACAAAATSAAGCCTCAAAAATTGGATTTGTCATTCTGGAGGAAGAACAGGTATAGAAGTATCTGCTCAATACTTGGTTATGACAAATGTTTCTGTTAAGGATCATTAAATGCAGAAGAAATCATGTCTCTTCCATTTTTACTGTAAGGGCATCATCAGCAATGATTTAAATGCAGTTATGTGGACTCTTGCCTAAGAGAATGACAGCTAGAAAAGGAGAAGAGAGAAGACAGGAGGAGAGCTCAGTTACCATTTTTGTAGATCACTGCATCTTCCTCTTTAGCTGCCATTCTGATGAAGGAAATATTCACATGCTCTCCCTTGTTTGCTGTAACAGTTAAGGCCACTGGGTGGAATGAAGCTGAAATCAGAACATGAAAGTGAAGTATGGGATCAATAACATACATTGACCCTTTCAGCAGCAGCAACCTCAACTTACGCCGTTGCAGGGATGGAGGAGTCATCTATACCTTGTGACAACAGGATGCAGCTCCAGCCTGGGGCATAAAATTAGGAGCAATTTGTCTGACTAACTGAAACCCTTCCTAGTTGGGAAGCCTAGTTGACTTGACAGGCTTCACAGACTAGTTGGCTGTGAAGTTGGGAAGCCTAATTGKCTGTGCAATACTTTTCCACGCTTTTTCACACTTGAGACATTTTAAAAACACTCTGGATAAGGTACTGGACAAAGTATTGTAGGGATCAAATTGTTCTTAGCAGACTAGTAGCTGGTTCATTTAAGTGCCAGCTTTATCATGTGGAGCAGTCCACACAATGCAGGAGACCGCAGTGTTGTGGGGCTGGCAGGGGATGCAGTTAAGGGGAGATGCAGTTAAGGGCAGTCCTGTGCTCATGTTAGCTCGCCATGCCTCATACAAATACTGAGTGCATTAGCCTGCACTGATAATAAAAGAGCAAAATATATTCACAGGCACAAAAATAAAAGGATAAAAATGTGACTTAATTAAAATAAAAATATTCTGGGAAGGACTGTCTATYCCAGACCATTTTTCAATTTTCCAACTAGTAATTTTAATCTATTCATTTTTAGTTCTTTTTTTCTTTGTTTTTTTTTATGAAAGCAATAGAGAAAGGGATTTTCCCAGATTTTTGCATTTTCCATGTCATTACCAGTGATGGGGGAAAAATCAGAAAGCATCCTAGGAAGTGGAATAAAAATTTCAAAAAGAAAAATAAAGTATTGTTTTGAGTCAATGAAAAATAACTAAATTTCAACTTATCATTTTAAATCAAGGTAAAGACGTTAAAGACACTTAAATGGAAAATTTCAGGATGAATTTGTGGATTGGTTTGTTGTTGTTTTTGACAGAAAGCAAACTTCAGGACATTCTAAACAGTTTTAACTCCAGAATTTTTAAGCCATAATGTAACTGATAAACAGTGTGGCAAGAAAAAATAAATGAATGAATGAATAAATAAATAAATATCTTCCTGAAATATATAATATTCATTCTCCAAATTATTCAGCTCTTTCTCTGAGAGAACACACTTTTTATACATTTGTTCTTTCAGGAAAGCACTAACAAAAACATGAACAAAAAAAAAGGCCTTTTTGTTCTTTTTCTTCCTTTCCCTTTTTCTTGGATTACCCCAAGCACTCATTTCTACCAGGTCCTTTCCCCTTTTCTGTGTGTGAAAGTGTTGAGCCTCAGAGCTCRTCCTACACAAGAGAGGAACTTCCTCTTTATCAAGTCCCTATGGCATCATATTCTTGTTCACATACCAGGAATCCCTTCAGCACTGCTGTCACTTTCCTTCCCAGAAACGATTGGGACTTTTCAGACAAAATGTCTCATCTGAAGCTCAGTTGGAGCAAATCCTTCAAAAATTCCTATTCTTGGCTCTTTACTTCCTCAGGCCCTGTTTTTACAGGTCACATTTCTTTTACAACACATATGTTATTTTATAAACACATATAAAACCATATATTGTGGCATAATTTTATTGTACTTTTTTTTTCATTTATCTGCAGTCACACTTCCCCCACCCCCCAGTATTTGCAGAAAACAAATGTGGAGTTCTGTGGCTGAAATTTGGTTTTGAAAAAAATCATAGAAATAGGACAATAAAGAAGGGCAGAAACAAGAATTAGATTTCCGTTATTTTAAATGTTCAGTAGAACTATAAAAATAAGTAGATGTTACATGAAAGTTGAAATAACTACTTATGGAGCTGAAAGTGGTTTTTCTGCAGTGCYATTTCTTAAACTCTGAGAAAAATAAGTATGATATTATTATAAAATGAGAAGAAATAAAATTTTAATATTGCTATTTAAAATACTATTTTCATTATAAAAATATTTTGTGATATAATATCAAATAAGGAAAAAATGAGGAAAAAAAGTGAAGACATTTCAATCAATCCAACCTCTCTATGAGGATTTTCATTCCTGGAGAATTTTAACATTTTCATTTCTAATTGGAAATAAGACAATTATGGAAAATTCTTTGCAAAAGGAACTTCCGTTCTTGGTGCAACTGCACAGAGTAAAGTGGTGTTTATGTTCTGAGCCTCTGGTATGCAGTTTCTCAAGTTTGTTTCTGAGGGCCATCCAGTTAGTTTCAGCAAGACTCTTCCAGCATGATGATAAGCACTGGGGGTCTACTGACATTACCTAGGCACCACGATCCGGACTTGTATCTTAGACAATCCTAAAAAAATTCCTAGTACAGAATAGTTAAATAAGGAAACATACCAAAAAAAAAAAAAAAAAAAAAAAAAAAAGGAGAGAAGTTCTAATTTGCCATGAATACCTGAGTTGATAGTTGTTTATGGTTCGTGGCAAAATGCTCCGTGATTTAAGGATATAAAAATTGAACAGCTTTCCCCCAAATCAGTTGTTAATTACAAATAATTCTAAGTGTTTCATCTGCAGTGATTTTTGCAAGTACCTCAAGTACCTCACTCAGATTTAGTGAGGTACTATTATGTTTTTTAATGAGATAACTTTTGTCTTCTTATTTTGTTTTCTTTATATGTTGTTTAGCTTATCCACAGGACATTTTTTTCACAGCATTGTTCCAATGAAATAGAATCCACATCCCCTCCTGTGCTCAGTTCCAAAGTATTTTTAGATTACAAGTTATATTTTGTGTTTTCACATCTAGAATATGACAATTCCTTATAAAGACATCRTGAATTTTGCCGCAGGATAAATGCCAAGACTTTGTTACATTAATATTTCTATTATTGTCCTTTTGCCTGCTGTAAAGAGTTTCTATAAGAGAAACTCAAGTATATGTATACTTTTACATTTTAATGTTATATGAGGAAAAAAAATCTTCGTTTTTCCTGCGAATCTGGTAATTTATACAGACTTAGGCGGATGACAAATCTCACTAAAGCCAGTGAGATTACCCAAGTATTTAATGCTTTTGACTAAATTAGTAGCTTATTAGTAGCCTCAGGACATAAAACAGTRGCTAGAATTTCAGAAGAGCTACTTCTTCCTGTGTCTCTTTTGTCTTGAAAGGGAAACTGAACATTTCAACTCTTGCTCAATATTTTTGTTTTGAAAAACATGCTCTGCTGTTGCAATAATGTTCAAACTACAGCAGTAAAGGTGGAAAAGGCCTGTTTTCCAACYATGTTGGTGTGCCAAGGCTCACAGTCCTTCGCTGACCTCTTCTTCCTCTTTCTAAGGACTTTAATAGCTTTGAGAATTTCTGTCACACCTCTTTCTCACCCATCCAGAACAATTAGTACAAGCACATTTGCCGATGAATTGCTAGCTCAAATCGTGTCATCTAAAGCTTTTTCCACAAAAAGCTGAGGAAGAGATTGAGGACCCAGAAATGACTCACAGAAGCCTACCTACTGCTGGCATGAATATTATGTTATTCCTGGTTAGGAAAACAGACCCTTCTTGGGTCTGACCCAACCCTCCTCATTTGATTAGAGAAACCAGAAGCCAAAGAAAAATCTTTTTGTCCTGTTCACCTTGCTTGTAACATTTCCATATGAAAAGAAACAAATGGAGAGCAGCTTTGGCTCAGAGGAAGCCTCTTTCTCTAAGATTTCTGCCTGGTTTTAGGAGAYATCAACAGTTTGTCATACTAGAAGTTTAAGAAGAAGATAGGGGTAAAAATGGACAGTTTCCTCATGACCAGCCTCCATGCTGCAAAACTTCATACTATAATAAATGCTGCTAAAGATTAGTTGCAGTTTGGAAATTTTTTTCTTTGCAGATAATTATCACAAATTTCTTACACTTAAGTGATCTCTTTCCTCTGAAACTCAGCCTTGACGCCTAGTAAAGTCTGGTAATGCAATTCTGGCCTTATTATCTCCCTGCTGGTTTTGGTTTCCTACAAACAGCCTTCATAGCCTTACAACCAAAAATCAATGAAATAATCAATAGTGAAATCCATAGTGGATCATTATGGATAACTTTCTTAGATTCAGAGAAGCATTTTTGGCCTTTTTATAAGTGCTGTGCTGGATTTGCTTCTCTTGCTGACACATTCTGTGCAGATCCAGTGTTGTCAATCTGCAGCTTCACTGAGCATCTGAACCATATGCACCATATGTTTTGTTTAATGGCATTAGGGAGGCAAGAACAACTGTGCTCACTTTATTTACCACCTGCCTTTGTGTCCGTGGCAATAGCCAGATGCAGGCAGAAAACCTACGTATGTCTGACTAACTTCCATAAGGAAATGACTAGCTACTATCAACCAACCCTCCCTGCACTTTAGGGAGAAAATAATTTAAAAAAAAAAAAAAAAAAAAGTTGGTAGGGTGAAAAGCAGGAGAGGGAAGGGAAGTTGGGCTTGAGTCAGGTCTATTTTTATTTAACTTGTCATTGGAGCCACTTTTGCACTAATTCTCCCAACCAAGGGTAACACACTACCTCCTAGCGGCATCTTCATAGTATGTATCCTTGTCACCTCGTCCTTGAGTTTTCCTTCACAGTAGTATGCTCCAATAGTTTCACTGGCCTGCTCCCTTTTCCACACCACTGTTTTGGCTGTTGCTCTCCTGGAGTCTTCATTAACTTCCAGGGGCTCTCGGTGCTGGTTCGTGACATCCTCCTGGTCTCGATCTATCGTGATAGACTCACGGGAGCGCCATTTGGAGGTGATGCAGATGAGGGATGTCTCTGAGTTGCCCACCAGAGGGAATGAATTGATCAGGATCAGATCCAGGGCTGCTTCCACTTTACCTAGGAATAAAATCAGCAAGTGATTATTTTTATGCAGAGTTTAAGTATATTGTTATTCAAATCACCAGAGACGYTTTTTCACCCAGCATTTCCCTGGATGGTGTCTTGCACAGCTTTTATGCAGATTAAAAGAAAAACTATTATTTTATGCTGTCTGTATGATGTATTGCATTTGCCATAAACAGAAGGGGTTGTTTCTTCAGTGCTTTCCTATTCTCTGCAGATGAATTAAGCCTCCTGAACAAGCAAAGCTTCATTTGATGCAGGAGCCCAAGGAAAGTGTTGGTCCACTGAAGTGAGTAACTGCTTGGATAGCTCAGCACTTATATATACACCTGACAGCATGTCAGTTAATCACAAGGTTTTTGGTGTARTGGTGCTATTTATGTCTTTTAAGAGTTTAACAGGTTTCCTAAGTAGAGATCACGAACCACGTGTATATTTATACATGAAATACTATAAAAGTTTATTTTTTAGCTATAGGAATTGGTAATAAATATTTTGGACATACATAATAACATATATTTGAAAATATATTTTTCAACTCTTTAATGAATTTGGATTAATTTGGAGTTAAAGATGATTTGCATGTTAGTTTACTCACTGCTCTAATAGACTAGAACAAGAACCACAGCTCAAAAATATTATTTTCTAAAGGATAATAACAAGTCAGGGGCAGGAGTAGAGTGACTTTTTTATATAAGAATCAGCTTTAATCAATCAACGAAGTTCCTTTTGAAAAATAGAACCACCAGAATTAAATAGTCACGGAACGCCTCTGAAAATCACAGATATAAGCCAGCTTAAAACAGTTGCTTTTAAAGACTGTTACACATTTTGGTGATTCAAATAGCTGAAGGGAAACACGGGTCTCCTATAATCAGCTCTTCGAAAATAACAGACATTTCCCTTTACTTCTGATGTTCAGGGTAAGGAGAAGGGAAACAGTAACATTCTTTCCAGCCATAACAGGAAGAAAAGTTGATTTCTTTTATGTATTGCATTTATTTTCCTASTTTGGCTTCAAATATATTGTGTATGTACATGCAGCAACTTAATATTTAGTGAAACATTTGCAAATGTTTCTTTGATAGAAGAAATGGAAATAGTCTTGGATAGAGAGGTCAAAGGGACCTGATGCATCCTGCAGCCTTTGCTGCGTGTGTGTATTTAAGGGCTTGGGCCAAGGGAGGAGGTCCTTTTCTGCACTGAGTGCCAACAGCCTCTCTGGGGACAGGAATATCTTGACAGCACACTGACAGTTACCACACCCAGCTAGTTTGCTGCAGTTACTGCCCTTTAATGTGCATACCCTGACAAATCCACGTTACATACTGGAGAAGGGAAACTTTCTGGAAAGGACGCAGTGTCTATTGGAGTAAATATTGCGTAAAAGTAGAGGTCGGAGAAAATAACTCATCCTGCTGCATGTTACATGCTGCATGTTACAAAAAACAAATGAATTCTCTGAATAAAGTTAAAGAATTATGTGATATAAATCAAGTAATATTTGTGCATTTATTTTATAGGGGCTGAAAGTCTTAAAGTTTTGCTTTCACTACAAGTGTGACACATCAGCTCAAGGCAAGTTTACATWATAAGTTTATATTATTTATATTATTAGGGCATTAGCCAGTATTCAAAGGGGATGTGTCCAATCCTCCACAAAAATGTGAGCCACACTCTCGCATGCCAAGTGGAGAGAGTGTCTTAGATTCCTATGCTACTCATGGAAGAGAGGTATCATATCAGATTCGGGACATTTATTGTGTAGTGTTTTCTTTGAAGGAATGTGAAACAATATGTAAAACAATTGTAATTATATAGGGCCTGTTGCTTATTTATACTGGTGATTATCCCAGATGAATTAAATCTAGACACTGGTGTATGGATGGTGTTTTGATTAGCTGAATAGAGGTGTTTTATTTCATACTAAATGTGCAGAGAARTTCAGAAATCTGCATGAGGCCGATGATACAACATGAATTGAGCACCATATCCTTCTGAAGAAACCCCAGGAGACCCTTGAGAGTCTAAAAGGGTGTCTAGCTGGCCATTTAAATAACTTCAATGCTCACTGAAATTATGAGAAGCCTTTCTTTGTCTCTTCTCGAAATTACTATCCTTACATTATGAAAAAGAAGGCAGAAAAGTGTAAAGTGTACTTGTCGTGCACGCTAAGGTATTCCCTATATCAGTCCTTTCTGGTAAAGCATCTTAGACTAATCTACTTGTTTGCTAAAAAGGAACTTTTACTACTTAGTCTGGCAAAATTTAAGCAAATCCTGTTCTTGATGATAATGAGGACTTTGCAAGAACTGATTAAGGGCAACAGGATTTAGTTCTCTGAGAAAAGCACAACAAATACAGACAGGAAACATCCTGTCTCTGTGAAGCGATGATCCTCTGTGTTTTCTTGAAAGTGTCCTTTGACTCCTGCCCCAGTTCTTAAAGAAATGACCTTAACAGGAAAGCAATTTGCTGTGTGTGCAAATGGGCTTTCAGGCTTTCAGAGGAACGTACATGCAGAAGGCTAAGGCTGAAAATGGGAGAGGCCACACAAACAGCATCCACTGCCCCATATTTATAATATACACTCGTTGTGCCCTGTGCTTTGTGCCCTTCTGGTACAGGAGAAAAATGGAAACTTCTAAAGCAGAAAGTTTAAATTATGTTTTCTGCCTGTGCTCACCATAACCCACACAGCAATGTAAGCACAGGCAGCTCTTTCCAGTTCTCAGCTACAGGAATGCGCTCTTGTGAGATGGTGCATAGCAGTCCTGGCCTGAGCACCCCAGAATCATCTTGTCTCTGCTCCCTACTAACTCTGTAGCGCATACTCATGTGGGGAAACCATGCAGAGCACAGGACAAAAGTACATATCATGCTATATCTGCAATGTGTGATCTCACTCCCTACCAAAATGCCACATTTATACAGATACAGAATCTCCATTTTCTCCATGCTATATTCCTCCAGCAAAATCCAGCCAAGACCAGCTTAGAGAAGCATCTCTAAGAAATCCCCTGGAAAACATCCCAGACACAAGTCTGTCCCTCATAAAGGATAAAACATCATTTCCCTAGACCAGAACTATCATTGGGCACTAACTCAGGAGTCAAACAATGGGGCAATCTCAGTTTGAGACAGCTCAATGTCATGGATTAACAGATACAGCATGTGCATAACAGGAATAAAAAAGTTGTTATTTGTCCTTTAATTGCCAAAAGTCCCTACACAGAAATTTTCAGATATATACTGTTAACCCTTGCCTGGATCCCTGGAAATGTTCATGAAAGGCCTTTGCAAAGTTTACTTTTGCCTAGAAAACTCAGTTCAGGGTTGTGGTATGGCTAACTGTAGTGATCAGTCAAAAAAGTGAGCTCCAGCAAAAGAAAGTACTAGTGAATCCCAAACACAAAGTTAATAACTAGGCATTATTTGCAGAGTGTATTGAGAATGAATAGTGCTGAGTTCTAGTTATTTCTTAATAAGCAAAGAATTTATGAGGCTGGAAATTTAATGTTAAATTTGTTCCTCTTATTGTTGTTCCCTTAAGCTTTACAGCTAATTGTCTGATATGACCATAAGCAGGAAGCTGTTTTATTCGCATCTGGAGAKCAAAAAAACAAACAAACAAACAAAAAAAAAGAGAAACAAACAATCAAAAGGTCTGTAGTAATAGGTGAGTAAGATGCTTTTAAGATGGAAAGGGTATTTTGCATATTCCAGGCAGGAACCAAAGACCAGGAATTTCTTTGCTGTTTTAAGTAAACTACCATTCCTATCACTCCTTCATTCACATACTCAAGTTCAACTCTTTCCCACATGCTTTGTTGAAGCCCTCTGACTCATACTCATCCTTGACCTTGCTTTCTTATGTATCCTTGCGCTAAAGGAGTTAGCTTGGGACCTGCAATTTGCCCTTCTGAGTGCACTCCAGACACGCCCTCTAGTTAGCRGATCCTTATGTTTCTTCGGGCCCTCCCTCTCTTCTTGGAGTGAGAGATCTACCTTGCCGTGATAGGAACAGTATTCAGGATATCTGAATGCTTCCACAGTAAACAGTGGAAAAATACAAGCTTCTCCAGACTTATTCTGCAATTAAATCTTATCCTCACAGGATAATTCCACTCAGAGGAAGGAAACATGGGCATGATCAAGTAGGGATAGACAGACCTGCCCAGGCATGCCATGTATTGAAACATTTGTCCAAGTTTGGATGATACCTGATGCCTGAAAGGCTACAGATCACCCAGATCTGACATTCAGCTTCAGAGGAAACAATGGCAAACTTCCTAGTCTTAAAAAAAAATGTTCTGCAAGCAGGAAAAAAAGAAAGCAAAACACTATGTTCAGATACTAATCTGAAAAACCTCTTCTAGAAACAGCACACTGTCTCTGTGTGGATTTTTAGAGCAGGGTAACTGGAAATTACTTGCTCTTTTTCAAAAAAAGTAGCAGTGCTATCTGCTGAGCAATGCCTGCTAGTGGACTGCACTCAACCTCAGAGCCCAGAAGAAAATCTACCAAAGGTACCAAAGGTACTTTTACCCAATAAATTCCATTTTTTTTAATCATAAATATGGGAATGCCAGGTGACAGAAGTTTTAAATTATTAGGTTTTTTTTAGCATTTATTGCTTGTTTCTTGGAAAACAATTTCTTCTAGTAACTACCCGGGAATAGGAATATAAATCATATGCATACTATACAAGCAGGGATAATCAGTGCTTAGTGTAAGTTAACATTGCCTACTAAGAGTAAAACTATCAGTTACACACTTCCTTTAGATACTTACTGTGAGATTCAATAATTATTTTGAGACTGATGGAAATGCATATCCCTAGCTGCAAAGACACCCATCCTTCCTCTTTCAAGTCTCTTAAAAAAACAAGATTACTTGATACACTTCCTCTTCTCGGAAAAAAAAAGTTTTTAAAAACAACCCTAACTCACTAAAGATCCTATTTTACAGAATTTATCATTTTTGTCTCATTCTGATATTTGCATGTTCAGTATCAAGTAACCAAGAATCAGAAAATTCACATACCAAAGAATATATCTATTTAAGAAATAGAAATAATTGCAGAATTGTGTTGTGAATCTGTAGTATTTAATTAATTCTTAGCTAGATACTGAATCAATTTCTCTGAAATTTATTAACTAATTAATCAGTAAAAAAAAAAAGCCAGAAAGTGAGTAAAAATTTTGTATATTGTGATGGAGTATTGACCACCCAGAATTTGACAAGCCTTTTTTTCCTTTTTTCCTTTTTTTTCTTACTCAATATGAAATTTGTTTTCTTTTTGTTTTTCTTTAATTTTGTTTTTTAATCGTTTTTGGAGGAGAGTTTTGAAATTACATATTCATTTCATTTTATAGTCTCAGTAGTCTCTTGCCCTAATGTCTTGGCCTAACTTCAGTTACGCAAAGACAGCGACAGCTGAGGCAATTTCTCACAGTGAAACAAGTTCTTCTGTAGCAGGTCAGCCCTCTCCAGAAGGCAATGCAGACATATTGCTTTACAAAGCTGTCGTGAAATTATTTTTTCCCAAAGAGATTAAGATTCTCTGCCAGCACACAGCAGAACAAGCAGGTGGGAAAAAAACRAAAGAAATAGAAATACTCTTGATAAATAACTGGTATATGAACACCACCACCACCACCAAGTCCCAGGATATTCCCAGGATATCTTATGAAAAGTGCTTTTAGAGCTTGCAGTCCAAAGCAAATAGCAAGTCTCTTCCATCTCTGCATTTGCCATTTACTCATTCTCCTGCATTAAGTTGCTTAGCTGTACAAAATATGGATATGGATCTCACATCATGCCACTGAGCAGCCTTGGGAACGCTGGTAACTTGAGTACCAAAGACTCTAGTCTTTAAAAATAACACATTACGTGGGGGGAAGCGAAACAATAACTCTTGCTAGTGGTTAAATTAGCAAGTTCACCCTTGCTGCAAGTAAACAGCAAAATCATGTTCCTACTAGTAGTTAAACTAGCAAGAGATAAAAGTAAGTAACAGATCATGATTCTGCTGTTTAGTAGCAGAGAAAAGACGAGAACGCAAGTTTTAAAAATGAAATTGTCACAGCTACTAGGGCTGATGTTTCCTTATGGGCCAGTGAGCACACCAGGAGCAACTGTCATTAAGGAAATTCAACTACCTGCTAGTAAAATAGAATAAAATTGTATTCGCTTCATTTCATATGTTTTAAAATCTACCAGTATAATCTTTTAAGTTGAAAATAAAAACAGAAAAAAAAGAAATAGTAGAAACTTGGTCTGAGATTTGCCAGTGAAGTTGTTGTGTGTCTGTGAGGAGTAACCAAGATACAGAAAGAATAAAAATGCTTCCACATGACATCTATTTCATCTTGGTTGACCATAAGCAAACAAAGTGGAAAACGAAGAACATGCAGAAGTGTCTTGCTGGGTAACAAGCTGCTAGTGCACTAGGTAATACTGAGAAAAGATTAGGAATCTGGCTGGAGTAGAACAGGGCTGCTGTTCAGCTAAAACTGGCTGAATTTGCAGATAGCCAAGTAAGGCTCCTAGAGTCAAAATTTTCTTGCAGGTTAGAATATGTCTGTAACAGGATGTTCCTTGCCACACTGTGGAACTATTGGAGTATATCTATCATGTTTGTTTGCGTGCACTAAAATGCAGAAAATTAAACATGAAACCTATTAGCCTCCATAGAACATAACTGAGCGTGCAAGGTAAGCAGTGGCTGGAAGTATCTGGCAGATTTGGCTGCTGGATTCATATACTCTACTGACTTCTTGTCTGTTCAGTGCTTACTGTTTTGTCTGCATAAGGGAACCCAGCAGATGATGCTGGTGCTGGGCAGATGAATTTGACTAAGGAGACTAATGTTCCCCAGACCAATGACGAGGCTGGAGTAAATAGCCAGAAAACTAATACGGGAAAAAAAGATATCAGCAGATGGAACTGCATTGAATAGACAATATTGTTAAACTCCGAATACAAATTTGGACAGGCTGATGTGGAACAATACAAATATCTCACAGAAACAGCAGCTGTTTTGGTCATGTTCTGTGCCTACTTCTTCCTCACCTCCCACCCCTGAAGACTTCTTAATCTTTCCTAGAAATCTGAACAGGGTTTCCATGTATTTAGGAATCAGTTTAGGCCAGAGAGGTTCAAATTAGTCTGAGTTCCTGAGAGCAGTCCAGATACTTCTCATGTGAGCATACGAAGGACCAGCTCTGCATCTCCCCTACATTACAGCTGCACTCAGCCCATATACTGAAGCTCTGCTGCAGTCAGGCTCTCTGACTGTTTTTGCTCCCTCCTCTCCACCTAAAGACTTCCAGATGATATTTTTGTGGGGATCAGATCATCTCYGCAAAATGCTGCAGCAATAACAAAAAATCAATTTAAAACAGCTTAATTATGATACAATACCAAACAATATAATATATACTTACATGTTAATATATGTATATGAAATATAAACAATACCATATGTTAACTTTTGTGAAAATAGTGTGAATTCATTTTGCCCTTTAGGTTTGACTTCTTCAGATCTGATGTAATGCCCTTCACCCTGACTGTTCCCAGCAGTTCGAATGGCCTTTGGGAATACAGGCTTCTCCAGAGCTGCTCCCACCTTACACAAGGGCTGAACCAGGCACAAACCAAAAGCAAAATCTAAAGCTAAAAAAGGAATGAGGGGGAATCAGGCCATTTTTGTAACTCCTCTTATGGTAGGTGCACGTTGCTGCCTGCACAGGCTGCAACTGTTGTTTTTGGCTGACAGCAGCAGGCTCAGAGAACAATTAATCTGGTTACAGCTGGATCATTTTTCTTTTCAAACATATATTCAAAAATGTAATTAAAACAAAATAGCTCTCTTTTGTCTCAAAATAGAGCTCCATTGGTTTTGCAGTGGTGATCATCTGAATGAATCTGTGTAGAAATTTGTACCCTGCAAACATTCAGCAGGGTACAGACATTCAGCCAGAGTTTCCTGCATCAGGCTTTTAATTTATGTAGTACATGAAAACTATATCTAATTAAAAGCTAATTAAGAGTAAACTTAAGGTCCATGGGTCCAGGCGTGGCAGTCAGGTAGTCACTTGCTGGATCTCATACTTCAAATGCACTTCAGGAATAAGAATTGGAAAACTGCTTTAATCTCTCCTTCAATTCAGTTTAGCAGTTTTATGAAAATGTAGCTATCATAAAAGTACTGTTTAATTAAAATAGTCCCGAAAAAGGTATCATCAGCTCAAGTGCTTTTTTTGTGAGCTGCTTTAGCTGTCAAAGTCTCAAAGAAAAAAGAAAAGAAACAGAACTGTAGGCATTGGAAAAAGTCAGAAGTTCAGGTGAAATTTCAATCTGACAACAGTGTATTTGAAGAAAATCACACACATATTCTCTACAATTATGGGAAGAATTACATTCATATTCACTATTACAAGTATTAATTAACCAGAGAAGGTAGCTTTTCTTTAATTTCCAACTTCACAAAAGGGAAAAAAAAAATATTGAAAAAGAATTACTAGGACTTTCCTGTATGTATGTAAAAAGTACCACTTTGTAAATTTGAAGAGTCTAGAGTGTAGTAATGATGTGGTGGGCAAGTGGCAATTATTTTGATTGAAGCTTTTAGCTTAATAACTATGGAAACGAATCGCATCGTAATAACAATAATAACAATTATAACAATAATAACAATATTATTATTGTCTTATAGATAATAAAATATATCTTTTTCTCAAGACAAGACATTATTCTAGACAATCAGATCAGACACAGATATTATGTATAGTTAGTGCTTGATTTCTACTGATTGTTACACTGTCAATGTTTCTAAAAAGGCTAAAGTGGCCATATGTGGGTCCAACAGCAAAATGAACAAAAATATAATTTCCATATTGTTAGAAACTCCCCGGATCTAACGTCATTGGTGCACTGCTATAACACAGAAGATTATGCCTGTATTTGGGAATGGAAACGTATGATAATGTACGTTGCTGCTGTCGATCACGCCTTGCTGTCATCGCAGCCTTCAAGGCAAAAGGTGAGTGTTTAACACATCCTGCCCAGGAGTTAAAAGAGATCTTGCCACAACCTTACCTTGAATCTCTGCCTTTGTAAATACCAAGATCATTTTCATTCTACAAAACGTTGACCAGCACAGAATGAACCAACAGGAAAAAAGTGATGATGGTCTGTTTGCTGCAAGCGTTTTACCCACATCAAGTTCAGATTTTTGTAATTCATTTGAACATGACAAAACAATGATTGTATATGCAGTGAAATCGGGTATGCACTATACTATGTACGCCACACTTTTCAAAGGCACATCTTTTATCTCAAGCAAGCAATGGAGTCCTGTTGTTCAAATGTAAGTAAATAAACTATGGGCCSTTTCTTGTAAGAGGAGACAAGGCCAAGGTCTTGCTCTGGAACAGGGTGGAGCAGATTTTGTGCCTTCCGAGCAGCACACCCTGCCCAGAAGGCCCGGTGTGGTGTCACCGGGGAGGAGAGGAGCTCAGCTCCCTGCCTGCCAATGGCCTCGGCCTCCGTGCGGCCGATGTGAGCGCCGCTTTCCTGGACCCCGCCTGTCGCATCCCCACCAGCGCGGCTCGCATTGTCCTCCGCCACTGGCCCCAGGAAACATGATATCACGCTGGAACAAAAGCGGGAAAGCCGCAGATCTGCAGGGATGGGTGTGACGGCCACGCGCGCCTGTGGCCTCGCGGGGCTCTGCTGTGGGACAGGCAGGGCCTGGCGCTGCCTCCACTGCCCACCTCCCTCGTGCACAGACCGCGGTTGTTCCTCCCGTGCTTGTGGGTTCAGGCACCTTGCTGCATTTTTGCTGGAACTCACAATATCTTATAATGTACAGTGAGAGGGAACACACAGGGAAACTACTGGAGTATCTGGACTTTCTGTTCCTCTTACAGCACCAGGTATTTCACAAATAGTGAAAATCAGGGCATGATCTAAGGGCTATKGATAGGTTGAACACAGCTGAACAACAAATAAGCTGCAGCTACATATTTATTTTTAGTCATATTTCATTTTGTGAATCATGAAGATCTGCAAATTGCAAAGAAAAATACACTATAATGAAGACATTTATCTTTTCTAGCTATGTTTGGTTTTCCACTGCTGCACAATCTGAAGTTTTACAGCACCTTATGTTTTGTCTAAAGATGGACCAGGTGGACACACTAATTAGACCCCAATTAAATGTTTGGGACTGAGTAAGAGTCTAAGGTTGTTGTATCAGTTGCTGTTCTCCGTTACAGAGAGTATGTACCCTGAATATTGTTTACATTTATTACATATTACAAATATATATGTATATTATACATATATAGTAGTATATATACTAATTATATTTTGTCGGTATGTGTGTGTGTGTATATATATCATATAATACATATATATATATATCTCAAATGTATTACATAAATGTATACATTTGTATGTTGCCCAGAATAATCAGTCTAGAAATTTGGAATATGGGTATTACTAGCAATACTTAAAACACTGAGCAATCCAGAATACCATGAGAACAAGCCTCATCACGATGTGATAGCTTGTGATAGCTTAAGTAAAACATCTCTAGCAATACTGTGCTGAATGCTGTGAACTATATCTACTATATCTATGTTATTAACATCCTAACTGTGTGCCTACCTTTCAGGAGTTCTGTTCTTYGTGATTGACAATAACCTTTGACTCGCAAAACTTCTTAGGGCATTTGGTGATAATAATGAAACTTTCTTCAGCTGTATTTGAAGTGCTGTGAATCATGTGGATTTTCCTGCCGTTATATCCACTGACATATCTAGAATCCACAATAAATGGCTTGTCTAAAATCAGGTACAGAGTATTGATGCTAAAAATGCCACTTTTTCTGACTGCATGGGCTAGATCACAACAGAAGTGCATAGAAAAAGTCCACATCTAATCTRTGTTTAGAATAGATTGTGTATATGTGTGTTGTGTGTGCATGGGGGGGACACATGGGTGATTTCAAAGTAATATTAGCTTTATGGAAATATTAATGGAAAATTAATAAAAATAAAATAGCAAAGAAACTTTGTTACAAAGTGCCTATATGCTAAAAAACGGCTTCTAATACTAAAAAAGCTAGCAGCAGATCCTAAATCCTAAATTCTCCCTGATAACTTTGACACTATCTTGCTCCCCACTCTCACTGTGAGCTTCAGAAAAATAAGTGCTCTTACTGAAGCAAGCACAAGTATTTAAATTAGCAAAGATAAGTTATAGAGTAAGGAGCAGACAAAGATGTGCTATATCTGCACTTAAGAAGCAAGAAAGGCAGGACATTTTGATTACAGATATTAAAGCAAAGGCTTACCTGAAAGCATCAGGGTGAATCCATAGATAACTAGATGTGCTAAAGGGTCCATGCTCTCCGAAATACATCCATCCAGTTCTTGCAGCTGCTCATGGGGTATCCTTTGGTTGGGGCAGAAGGTTTACCAGTTCCTCTCCTCTTGCATGGCACCCTGAATCTTGTTTACAAGTCACTGGCAAGGAACTGCAGCATGGGAGCAAGCGGGAACAGCCTCATTGCTGTCTGAGTACAGGGAGTTTTAAGTTCCTTTTCCTGTTTCCTATGTAGATTAGGATGGGAAAGGCAGGATCTTAAAGGCATGTTTGTATCAGCAGCAGGACCGCGGGGYAGTGCAAATCCTGCCCATCCAGCAATACATCAAAGCAGTTATCTGGTGCTGCTGGAGAGGCAGAAGATTGCTGTGGGTCACAGTCAGCAAAATGGGAACAATAATGTCATCCTCCAGCAAGGGAGAGAAGGCAAATAAAACCCCTCCATCCACGGAGGTGGATATAGACATTCACTGCTCACCGTGCAGATCTGCTAATTGCTCAGGATGCAATCGTTTTGATTATTTACTTAATCCACTGTAAAAGCTGCTGACTCCAGAGAATCTCATCACCTTATAAAGAACATATAAAACAAAACCCTAACACAATAACTGGTTGAATGCAGTATAGACAAAAGCCAGCCCCAATCCAACAAACTACCTCATTAGTTCTTATGATTTACTGAAAATATTTTTTTCCCTCCATCTGATGATTGTAAACAGACTAAAAACTTGTTGCAATGTTAAATCACAACCAGAGTTATGACTTCAGTGGAACCAATATAGCTCAAGAGTATCTCAAAATGAAAAAGCACAAAATCACATTTGTGATGCACCTAAATGACGGATGCTGATACTGATTTTGCAGGATGCAAATTATCTAGGTTAGCTATGGTGGAAATTCAGTCTTCTTTGAAGAGCTACAGTGTGCCTGCTGGTCTGCCATAGAAAAGTAGCTGTCCCCAGGATAAGAGTGCATGGCAAGACTTCAAAATACCTTTTTTTACAATTGTTGTACAACAGGTACAAGAAGAATGTAAAGTTCTGCATAGTTATGCAAGCTAGAATGTGATTAGGGTATGAGTCTCAGCAATGTTTCTGCTTCATATTTCATTTAGAAAGAAAAATAGCATCTATGATCCAGGAAACATGTAACTTATGAATAATTTTGAGCTTAGATCTATTTGTATTTGGAAAACAGAAACAATGCCACAATTGGAATGTTTTTGTAGTTGAAATCTAATCTAATCACAGGCTAAACTTAAGCTGAATTGTGGAATTAAAGGGATTTCATCATCTCTCAATCTGTTATTTTCACATCAGACTCACTTTTTGTATTTTGCTCCTYACTTTTCATGTTATCAGAAAGTTGACCTTCCTAAAAGTTGCCTATATTAAGCTCTCTATGATGACATTTTTCTATTTGTGTAACAGAAAAATGCAGCAGACTCTCTCACCCTCTGCCACCACCCAGTTTTTTACCATAGCAGCATCCCATGTAACAGAGACGTCCATCTCTAAGTATCCAGTCATCTGCATGTATTGTCTGATGCTTTCAACACAAGGGTCACATATCTCAGGCTGCTTTATCAATTAAGGATTGAAAAAAAAGCTGCTTTCTGTCAAAATCAGATTATCAGTAAAAAGAAACCTGACCTTCTGAAAGAAATGGCATTTATCTGCCTGGAAGGAAGAATGTCCCTAATAATGGTATTAGGGACACAGTGCAAATGGAGATAGTTCATATCTGAACTTGAAACTGCAAAATGGGGTGAAATGTGGCAAGTTAAAACTAAGTGTACTCTCATCTAGATATTAAAAWTTATGAGGATGGCAGCAAGAGCAAAGTAAAATACTGCTTTACTAGAGACTAACAGAAGTTAATAACTGGTCTGGCCAATTGTTATGTCCTCCGGTGGGTTACTAGCTGTATTTGGGAGTACAACTGCTGGCTACATAGATCATTCCACAGACTAAACACGTTGTCTATTTTTTTTTTAAATGGTGAGATTCAGAAAGATTGTCCAATCCCATCGGGTTTCTAAAATGCTCTCCTCTCAGGAACATCAGTTTTRTAAGTGGTTGCTGCTGATTAATTGGTTGCTGATTAATAAATCTTAGCATTCACATTTAGTTTAAGACCCATCAAAGTAACATACAGGACCTTTTAAATCAGCTACAGCAAGTAGATATATTCATATATCTAATAATATTTCAGCATGTAGATAMAACCGTGGCATTAAATATGACTTTGGATAACTCTGTTTATTGAAAGCTGACTTTATGACATTCCAAGTGCCTTGAACTTCTGACACGAGGCTTTCCTCTTTAGATAAGCAGCATGCTTGTCTCAAGGACAGCCCATTCACACATGCTGCAGCACATGGAAATATGTGAGGAGRAAAGAGAAACAATGCCACTCTGCATTTCTTTAATCAGGTAGATATATTAGCAGAAAGGACATATCCTCTTGCAGTGCCGTGGTATATTATGCCGTTTTGGAAACAAGCCATTGCTTTGGCCTTCGACATGATAATAATGTGTGTGTTTTCAGGCAGCAAAGCACTAGGGATTAGAAAGAGAGAACTAAAACTTAGGACTTATCACCCAGTGCCATCAGCTAAAGTGAAGCAGAGGCTCAGCAGCTGCAGAGTCTAGGCTTCCTTCCGCCAGGTCCCGTCCTGCACGGTGCTGTGYAGACCGACCCCAGCCCTGAAACCCAATGGTTTTGGGTCACCTGGAAGGGAGAGGCAGCAGTGGCCTGGCCGCTCTTTGACTAACCACTCAAAGCAACCCCCAGGCTCCTCCCTCCTATATATATATATATATATATGTATGTACATTAACTCAAATGGCAGCTCAGTGTTGCTAAAATACAGATATGGTGAGGGTTTTTTTCACCCTCAGCACTTTTTTTCTTTTCTTTGACAAAATGGTGGAGGTGTTGGCTTTTTCGTATGGAAAATGGCTGAGTGCTGATGCGTGCAAAGAATACTCCTCTGATGATGCCAAACAAGTATGTGAAGTCTCATGAGTGAGAAGCAAGCTAGTTTTAGTCCAGTATGTCTGTATGAAGGGAATAAAATTGCATTGTTGATGCTCTCTCTTTTTGATCTCATTGTTTTCCTGTTTGGGCACAGGTCTGCTTTGGTTTTTAAACAGTGTGCTAAAAGAGGTAATTCCGAACACACGCTAAATTAACCCAAATTTAACCGCTGGTTTCTCTTCCAAGATTGGAGCAGGTTCTTGGAGAACAAACTTAAGGGTTGTTTACACTCCTCCTGTCCTGTGATCGATACAAAGGCTGGAGGTGAATGAGCTTTGGAACCTGCCAGTCTGACAGCAGAATCATCCAMCATCGGCAACCTGATAGAGAAGCTACAGAGTTCATATTATTCTTCTCTGTACATTCTTACTGCTTTTCTACAACAGATGCTGGGGGATGGATAATCTGTGTGTTTATATTTAAATGCTAACAATTTGAAATCCAAATGTCCGTGACATCTATAATGTCTGTAACACCGAGTCATCCTCCACAGTGCTGGGCAGTAATACTAGTAACTTTAATTCGATGACTTGTTCACATTGTTCAACTTCTGATGACTGCATTGTTTAACTTTGCAGTCATCAGAATCATGCCAGTACTTGAATAGATTTTTACTCATTTTTTAATGCCATATAATTTTCCCAAAACACACATAAGCATTTATTTTCTTTCAAAAACTGAGTATTTGTCACTAGSCTTAAACAACTGCACCTTAGCAAGAGAATTGCTAACTACCCAGCTTTTCTTCCAAACACTTTACACCGAGATTGTCTAAGATCATATACTAATATAGGACAGTCACATGCAAACTGCTGGTGAGCTAGTTCCTTCTCTTAAAAGACACAAAGCTCCTAGCTCTGTATGAAAGGAGGAATTCCAAGTGGTAATTTTTTGAGACCTTGAACAATACAATTTTAGTCATATTTGAAATAAGACTGAAGGAAATAGGGAAATACACTTCTCATCTTGAGACATAAATCTCATCTTGAGACGTGTTTTTGCGCAGGAATAAGTGACTATCAATATTCTACACTAAGCTAAATAACTAAGCTAAATATTGCCAGTTTGGAGGCACTGTGTATAATGGAAACAAACATACAAACAAAAAAGCCTGGGTACAAAGACCTGTGCCATTGAATTGGTGTCTTTATGTTTGCACAGGACCTTTAGCAGAAAAATGTTTATTCCATGCACATGTTCAATACTTAATTGACTAGCAGATTAGAGTGTATTTGTCTTCAGGCTCYGGCATTTAGATAAGGATACAAATTACTTGGTTCACAACTGAAAGTTGCTTATTAATGAACACACTAATCTTCTGAAGGAGACTGCATACCCCTGCAAAGGTTTTGCAGCTCACCATTTAGGTTCTATGAGGTTCTCAGCCAAAAATAATATGACCATGATTCAAGATGATGAGGATGAACTGTAAAAAGAGTGACTGAAGAGGTTCTCAGCCTAGAACAGGTGATCTGAAGACTATCAGTAGAACAGCAAGAAGAACATAGCGTTGGAGAGAGTGTTTTGTTACACACCTGGAGTAAACAAATCTTTACCAGGCAATCTCACAGAATCAGTGACAGGGAGCAAAACCAGCTATTGTCCTGAGTGAAAGAGAATTTAAAGCAGCTTGTTAAATGATTTTGCAGCTTCTTTCCATTTTTCATTAAAACATTTTGCTATAGGACAAGTTGCATTCAGAGGACAATTTTACTGGCTAATGAATGGTCTGAGTGGTGAGAATGTTCGAGTTAATTTCTGCAAATAACAGGCCCTCTACAGACTAACCAGAACTCTGAGAGGAAGGAAGAGACATCAGTGGGAATTTCCCCTAGATAACAGACTTAGGTTTGCAGAAATCCTGTTCCATCTTCTCCAAGTATTACATGAATAATATAGAAAGCAATAGTATTTACTGAGCTGAACATGGAACAGTGCTCCCTGCAAGAATATTCAATATATTTACTGTACTCATCTTTCCCACATATTCAAAATGGCAATCATAGATGTGGAGAAACTGAGAGACAAAAACACATAATTTAGATTTTAACAAACAACACATTTTCAAACTACCTGTCTAGGAGTAMCAGCTATAGTGTGTTACGCATTTTTTTCTAAATGACCACGACTARTTTACATTATATGGGGCTAAGAAAAAATCAAGAGGGAGTTTGCATTACTGGCAAAATATGAGGCAAATAAATATACAGGGAAGTTTTCTTGCTTTCTTCCTTTTTCCCTCTCTTTTTTCTTTTTTTTTTTTTTTTGAACATTTCTTTTTGATGCAGCATGCCAATACTTCTGTATTAGTCCTGTTTTTGGTCTATGTTGAATGCTCTTTTCTATGCATTTTTCTCAAAGAAGAGGTCACATATGACACTGCAGCTTGAAGCCTCAGAGGAAAAAATAAAAACAGAAAAAAATAAATGATTTTACTTTTTATTGGTGAATATAAAGCTAAAAGGCTGTGCTCAAAGTCATCAGCTATGTGCAGTTTTACTRCACTACTTTAGTGCAGTTCTGTCCTTATATTAACACAGAAAATTAGACAATGCTCCAGAAACTAACCAGTTTTCCCTTAAAAATTGAAAATTCTTTGATACAGCCTTAAAAAATGTTTTTTTAAGTGAGATTTTATAATACGAAAGATTTCTGACATGAGGTGCTTGTTGTCCTTAGATGTTTTCCTTCGTTTTTATAAATTGCTGTTTAAATAAGAGAGCACTTACAGCTGCTAGTAGAAAAAAAAAAAAAACATTTTTATTCAAGATCAATGTATATAAAAGCCCAGACAGTCCTTTTCCAGGGAGGATTCCATTATGTTTTACAGGAGTAGGAATAGAAGACAATTACACAATGCCRTTGTGCAAGGCAGACTGAAACTTCAACCTTGGGTAGAAATCCAGCCATGRGTCTAAGTAAAATTTTCTAGGATTTTACACCTAGTATGCACTATACATTTTACAGATTGCTAAATATCCCTAAATATTCACATCACTCGCTAGCCCAGCTGCCCACGATACCTGGGCACATCTCCCATTGCTGGCAGCAACAGGAAGGAGGCGCCCGGAGTTCTTCAGCTCTTGGTGTTCTGCAGGGAGTCTACGAGAGCTTTGTTGTACTCTGTGATCAGCCTTTTCACGTTCCTCATGACTGGCTGGTAGTCACTCTCCTGACTTTTCGTTGCTATGACTGATTAAAAGAATTAAGGAAATGAATTAACAACATAAYGATCAGTGTAATTAAAGATTACAGGAGAACCATATTACAATAAGTTTCCCTCTGCAAAAAAAAGTCAAGAGTTGCAAATAGTGGGAAAAAAGTTCAAATTTGATAAAAAAGATTTGCACTAATCTAGATATTAAGTCACACTTGAAATGACAATAGTCTATTGTAGTTACCTTTTGTTTTTATGTGCATTGCTTCTTCAGAAAGACTCTCCCTCAGAAAAGCTTCTGCTCATTGTCCTGTGCAAACAAATCCCATCCAAAGTATTCCAGCCACGTAAAGCTGTATGTCTGCACACCCAAGAACTCGGGCTACAAAAATCCCAGGCCAAGAAAACTGGATCACTTATTTTCACCAGCCCAAGAAGGAATAAAATTCTGTGCAAGAATCTGTACTTAGATACATGATACATCACAGCAAACTAGGAGGACCTATTAGTACTATGATCTTTTTTTTTCCTTTGATTTTTGTTTTTTTYCCCCCCCATTAGAACAAATAACACTGACTTAATAAAATATTCCTGTAAAGTCTTCATAGTGCAGATGGTTCTAATTCTATTTCTTAAATGTCAGCAGCCTATTCTAAAATTTTCTGGTGAGTTTATTATCTACTGAGAAGTGATTTCAGTCATGTGGAGTTATGGTGAAGTTTACCAGAAGGTTTCACATCAATAAAAAAGGAAGGGCTGTAGGATGCCCAAAGGTCAAATATACAATATGCATAAGGTAGCGAGTCTTCTGGTGGAAACATGAAAAGGCATACACAAAAAATAATCCAAACATGTATTGTTAATTCTTTCTCAATGAGGAAAAACAAAAAGGGGGGGAGAGGCTATTTCATTTGAATTATTACATTCTACTAGACTTTTAAGAACTTATTATCTCCACATGATAGTCTGAAAGAATAAAGAAAAAAACGTATGTGCAGATATACATACACACACACACAAAAAGAGCAGAAAAGCTCACTACTATTGAAGCAAGTCTGTCCAAGATTTCCATTCCTTTTTCTTTTTGGATTAGAATATTAAAAAAACATGAGAATTGTGATATTTGGTACATGAAAAAAAATACTGCTTTATGTAGATCTTATATATTTCTTTTGATAGATAGGGCAGAATTGCCCTGATAGACAGATAGACAGAATTGCCTGAAATATATCTTTGTCTTTCTCTGAGGCACTGAGTACTGTTCATTACCTTACACACAGAATTGATCTACAGTTGTGAATATGTGAACATGGTCTAGTTTTGCTATTACTTTTATAATTTATTTGTTGTGTAATTATAAAAAGTGATTTTAGGAATCTTTGGCAGTTTGCTATTTTGGTCTCCAGGATAAGTGTGGAATTTAATGCAATGTTTTCATAATCCTGGAGAATAAATGTTACAACTATGCCTACTCAGATCTCTACAATTACGGTAGATATGACAAGATAAGGAAGAATCACAGACTCTAAAAGCTTCACTGCTTTTGTTAATTTAAAAAGTTGTATTATGAAAGTCATTTGCAGCAAATAAGATTTTGCCGATTAATTTGGAAGGTTTTAAATTATTATTGGGGAAGATAGTGGAAAATACCTCTTCAATTAGCCTCATGTAGTGAGCAAACAACATCTTCATCAGCCCAGAAGACTCTGCAGTCAAAGACTCTCTGTCATATTTGACTAGATTTTTTTCTCTCCAGGGTGTAATTCCTCTTTTGTTTAACAAGAAATACATAAAAATGCATAAAGTTTACTGTTTACTTTTTCATGGTCGGAATTGTGTTTTTCATCTGCAAAATACCTGGAAAAATCACCATAGTGTATAATACAACTCTGGCTGGATAGYTTGAGGTAAGAACAGATAGAGACACGAGGATAATGTTTGAACAGATACAAGCCTAGCAGCGAAACTGATGCAGAAGCAAGAACTCCAAACTGCGAAGACAAATGCCAYGATTTAAGACTCCTAAGATTGTTTAATGTTAAAGAAGCAAGTTTCATTGTATATAACACCTACTAACGTGTAAATTGATATTTTCAAAGCTCTGCTTTTTCCCCTCCTCACGTCGCCAGCTCCCCATTCGGTCCTGTCTTGTTCTGGTAGAGGAAATGCACTTTTTCCTTAATTACTACGGTGTGAGAATTTTACTGTATTTCTTAAATAAAAGGATACATTCCTTCATCATAAAGTTATTTTGCTCATGGTGCTGCCACTTCCTCTCCAAATTTGTAAGCTGATAAAAACAAAAAAGAGACTTTAATAAGAGCCAAAAAGGAAAATGATTATTAAACACCTAGAAAATACGATAAATCTTCCCCAATTCTTATTTCAGAACTTTGCATTCTATTGCCTGGTAAGTCAAGTTTATTCCACAAGAAAATTAAAAATCAAAAATACCGAGAAAGACGTTTCTGAACCTGTTGACAGTTATTTCATATATTTCATACTGCTGCTTTCTGGTTATGTATGTAAAAATATTGCATGCAACTGAAATGGAACATGGAAAAAAAGACAGGTATTTGAAATTTTTGTCCTGCAGGGAAACATCTAAGCACAGCATAGGAAAAAAAGATACACACTGGAGGGAAACATGAATCCCATTAAGCTTATATCATTTAAGTGATTTATTCTTAAAATCACTAAGACTTAAAATCACCAAAGATACAGTATTTCCTGGAACTGGCCTGGACTCAGCTATACAGAAGAAACTTCCTTACTGCCATAGTTAAGTTTCCTGTCTGATGCCAGAAGCTGTGATAAGAACAGACCTGCAGCAAGAAGATTGTAGGAGTGTGGGTTAAGTGTTGGCACTTCTTCAATTTTTTCAGCATCAACAGGAAACTAATGTGGACATTATATTGATGGCTGCTTCCTCACAATACAACTTTATAACATTAAATTGTTCTTCTGATGCTACTGTTCAGAAGTTTGCATTTCAAGATATTTAGATGTTTTTAAATAAATGTTTATGCTTAAAATATAAAAGATGAAGAAAAGATGAAAATCATTCCAAAACTATTTTTTCAATGAAAACTACAGTAATATTTTAGTACAATATTGCTGTATTTTACTTAAAATTGTATTCATAAACTAGAAGGTATGACAATACTTGCTCCTTTACAAAAAAATACATTTCATACTGGAGAAACATTACCTAGTGTTTTGATTCATCATAAATATCATGACCATTTAATTGCAAGAAAAGGTAATTGTATAAATTTTAATTTTCACTGCATGCTATGTGGATGTTTCTATGTGCAATACAGTTGGCAAGGGTGCCTAGATTTGAGATCGTTTTGATACTGACCAAACAAAATATTCAGTACAGTTAATTGCTTATAAAATCACTGTTTCCAAAGATTTAACACTTCATGATGTGCACTCTCTGCATTTTAAAGTGGATGCGTTATGTCAGCTGATAAAGCATTTTAAGTGAAATGAACAAATGCAATACAGTTAGTTATGCAGAAGTTATACAGAAGTTAGGTAGCTATGTAAAAGTTAAGTAGAAACTTTTAGCATTATTTWGTAAATATCTTAACACTGTGTGGCTGTCATTTACATCATCTCTATGAATGAGAATCTGATGTTGCAAGAACAGAACTTTGAAGACTTACAGACTTTGACATGACTCTTTGGAGTCTTGTATCAACATCTCAGTTATTCCATGGTAATCATACGCTATATGTACTTCATTCAGAAGTATGAACTCTCACTCTTGTAATCCACAAAGTTCACGACACATGACAGTTATCTTAAACAAGTACAAATTCCCACCTTCACCTTGTAACTGAATTAGAAAAATCAATTGTTCTAACATAAGAGACAAAGATCTCAGTAACCTCAAGTAATAAAAGCAAAGAAAAAATAAATGAATCAATTCACACTCTGTCTTGGCCCAACTTAATTCAAGTTATCCTATTTCTGTCTGTGCATACATACTTATATGCCTTATGTTGACAAAATTTCAGCAGGTAGTCGTAGGGAGAATAAATGCTGCTGTAGACCTTGTCCACATTTACCTTCCTGATTCACTTTGAAATGTAAATGTAAGTATACTCATATACCAAAGTGATGTTGGGTTAAAACAACAAAATGAACCCTTAAACTTCACTGGTTCATAGAAAGGATTGAAAAAAGGAGAAAGGAAATTGTAACATGAGTTGCAAAGCAGGGACTTACCACAAATTTTTAAGGAAAATTGATCTTACATAATTAATAGTGAGCCTATTTCTTCCTGTAGTTTCTTTCTCAGCTGGTCCTCAAAACTTAAGTCATCCCAACAAGATTAAAGGGAAAAAGGGATATTTCTGAGCAAAATTAATGCAAATATTTAAACAAAAGATTTTTACAATTTTAAGCTCAAAAAGGCCTGTACTCAGTAGGTCTCAAATCCAAAGCCAAAAATAAATTGATGGCATAGCATTAACTTCTACATTTGAATGTAGAAAATTTGACTATATATGCCTCTAGGCCATGTAACTTTGAAAACTCACTCAGAAGGATCTAATTGATTCATTCCAAACATTGCTTCATGCATATGAGAAAAGTATATTCAAGATAGCAACTGCTCAAGAGATAATATGTATCTTGAGCAATACCTGAGAATGAGTCTCATTCTCCTGCAGTTGACTCTTCAGACGCTCATACTCTGTATTTAAGTGTTCCATTATTTTCTTGAAAGCTCGGCTACGTTTTGTCAGTTTTTCTTTGTCATCCTGTAGTTTCTAGTTGGGGAAAAAAAAAAAAAAAAAGCACTAATATTTTTGGATGAATTCATCCATTTTCTGCCAGCTAAAAATGTGATTCTCAAGATGCTTCTTCTTCTTTGAACATGTGTATACACCTAAAGAATCCACATTTTTCTGTTTGTTTGCATTCTGTGATTAGCTGCTAAATTCAAGCTTATAGACTGTTAAAAGTTAGAGCAAAAAAGGACAGATGGCTCAATAAAGTGGCAAATTTTGTGGAAGAAAGTTACAGAAAAGTGCCCAAATGACAGGCTGGTACATGAGGATATATAAAATCAACATTTGGATTCACCTGCACTGCTGTACAAGCCATTTTTCAGCCATCATGATTCTCATAGTATAGGGGAATTGAGATCTAAGTCCTGTAAGAACACAAACACCACACATCTTCTGCATAATTCTAATTTTCATTCCTATTATTACCTTTTTCTTCTCTTCTCCTGCTGCTTTCAGTGCTGGTAAATTATTATAGATCTCCAAGTCCTTTTTGGTTTGCTCAATTTTGCCTTTAAGAGAAGCCAGTTCATCAACCATCTTCCCCTCCAAGAGTTCCATCTTCTGCAGATCCATCTGCAGCCTTTGACTCTCTTAAATTATAAGATACAGAATCTCTAAATAGTAATGTTTTTAATGTTATAATACGTTACGCAGTATGTAAAGGTTTACGCTTCACAAGAGCAATGCAAGCAGCTTCTGCGTTTCCTTTTGTGACATGCATGTTAATGTGAATGAAYTTCCTCACCTCCTTCCCAAGCTCCCCACCAGTCACACACCTGTATTACAAGTACTGTGTTATACTCTGTGAGGAATAATGCAAACAGAGGTTGAGTTCATACAACTCAGTGTGACACTGCTAATGGGGCTGTATATACTTCAGTCAAGTTCAAGTTTTCAGGCAACAGCAATCCTTTGCAAAATGCTGATTGAAGTAATGCAGACTAAGAACAAATCTATTCTTCTTAGGTTTTTAATAAACATTTGTGGCTTTTTATAGTAAGTGTTTGTCTTACAGGAGTAAATCTGTATCTATTTTTTCTTTAAAACTGTTAAAAAAGAAAGAAAAACCCTATGGATAGTTTTCTGGATCCTCTCTTCTATATCATCTTCATAATCCCAAATGCTCAAACACTGGATAAATAACTGTAGCTTTAGGAGCTGTATATAACTGAGAAGAATGATTCAAATAACACATTTTCACTGAATTATTTGGTTTCTGAGGTTTCTTTCTACACTCGAAAATGAGGAGAACACACAAAGAAACTTCTCGGAGCATAGACAGAGTTATTAAACAGAAGACAGAAATACTATACAGACAAACTTAGGTTTCCACATTTGAGAAGAACACAGTTTTTTCCCCAATTTTCCATGACTAGAGAGGTTTTTGGGTAGAAGACTGGATATGCGTGTGTGTGTGTGTGTGTGTGTGTGTGTGTGTGTGTGTGTGTGTGTGTGTGTGTGTGTGTGTGTGAGTTACAGAGAGAAATAGAAAGAGGAAAGGAGAGAGAAAATTCTTCTTTCCAGAAAATGCAGATTTGGCCATGAACTTGACATAAAAAGACTTTGGTACTTATTTCTCTTTGTGTATATATTTTTCCTATTCATTTTTTTTTTCGGAATGGAAAAGTGTTCAGTAATATTTTTGACTTCTTATAGAGCCAAAATCTTTAGAGGGCTCAAAAATAATAAAAGGCAAAAGGGTTTTGTGTCCCATATGTAGATGGAATATGTGTGAGGAACACATTCCCATATAGTTAAGACTTAAACAGCCTGCGTATATAAACAACATTTATATATTCACTACAAATTTCCATTACTGTAAAAGGAAGGATTTAAAAATACAAGATTCAGAACTGTATTACATACTTCTGAATCAATGGTTAGGCTGCATGTGTTCATAAACTGATTAAGAGAACACTTTCCTTGTGACCTGAGTATTTTGTAACCACCCATAATTTTTTGCTTTGAAGTAGGTGGTATTGGCCAATGTCAAATACTAAAACCARACTGAAGAGACCACTGCTCTACTTCTAAAACATAAGCATAAACAATAAAATTTAAAAATTTTTAAAAAATCAGAATGAAATGTCTGCAAAAACATCTTTCAATTTCTGTAAAGACTTATACCTTATCAGAAGGTATAAATACTATTTATACCTTTTATTGGTGCTATTCTAACAATGATATTATTATTTAAAATACATAAGCCACACTGTCAAAAGACATTGACTCTTCAATCCATATTTTGAAATAAAGGTACAGTAGACAGGGATGACCTATTCTATCCAGTCTTACTTTCTAAAGGAAAGGGAAGAAACTAKAATTTTATCCTCACCCAGCAATAGCTGCAATGAAAAATAAATAAAAACATATAAAACTTCTCTAGGAGAAGAGACAGGAAGAGGATGCAGCCCAGTTCCTTCTGATATGCCACAAAGCTGCAGCATCTAGCAGGCAGTGTGCGCACAGTAACAAACTCTGAGACCAAACTGCTTTGTGACCCAGGGAAATGTTTCTGGGAGACTATGYCATCCGCACTTTTGTTTACTCTTCATAGTTTCCTTTTCTTTCTTTTTTTTTTTTTTAAAGGGCTCTGCTGATGGACTTTTCATGCTACTATTACAGCAAGGAAATATGAAAATACAGATTTYAATCACAAGAAAAGAATTTTGAAGATGACTAACCTGTAATTCAAGGGTTAGGAATAACTCCAGCTGTAAAAATTGAATATTCATTGTGTTTTTGCAAGAATCTAATTCAACACCTGTAACTCCTAGCTTTAGGAATTTTATTTAATAAATCATTTAAATTAACTGCTGAAAATCATATGTTGCAACTTTCTCCTCCCCCCTTGCCAAGAAAGAGCTACGTCTTTCAGTAATGTATGTGCTTGTATGTATGTGCTTTTCTATGTGCTTGAGTAAATTCTTACATTGCAAAATAGAAACAATTCATGCAAAGAACATACAAAAGAACATACTAAAAAAGAAACACAAAAAAAGAAAAAGAACAAAAGAGAACATACAAGAACAAAAAAAAAAGTTATTTGAACCTGTAATAGATAATCTAGCTTTTTAAATTATGTTAACACAGCAAAATGCAAATTTGCAAAAAAGTAAGTGAAGAACAAACCCTTAAACTGTAAACAGAGCAATTTTCCCTAGTAGTGTTTTTTGCTTATTTGCACATAAACACTTAAAAGTCACAATATCAGTTCCTATTTTGGAAACTACTACCAAGTACAGCACATAATACTTTTCTAACAAGAAGATTTATGGTCCTTCATTCCTGTTCCTTCCTTTCAGTTAAAGCAACAAGAAAATGCTTTCTGAACCAATAATGATACTGGCAAAGGTTTAGAGTTACGTGAACAATTCCATTAACAACAGAGCAAGTTAAAAAAAATAGACACCTGTTACACAAATGAAAAAAAAATACTGTCTGCTTTTGAAAGTACATGCAAGAAAGTGCATGCAAGTACATGCACGCAACTTCACATGCTTAGGATTCAGATTTAGGTTGAGCATTCTCAAATTGAAGTTAATACAGACAATAACTATGCAGAATCAAGACTGAGAATTTAATCATGAGGACTTTTTACAGTGTAGTCATCTCCGCCATGTGGTGCACACCTTTTGAGAAGGACAAAATGTAAAAGATACAAGAATTATCTTTGCATGTATGTATCGTTAATTAACTGAGTGGCTCTCTGCTTCTGTTTATTGAACATTATTTTAAAATTGTGGATATCTTTTATTTTGAAGCAAATAATAATAAACTTCCATGTCAGTGAACAATATGCCTCTCAAATAATAGTATGGGAAATAGTTATCAGGAATATATACGATCTGTTATTTATAGTTGTTTTAGATGGTCAACTTGCCAACTGTTTTTTAATACCCAGAGATCACTGATGCTGTATTTTGTTATTAGTGTAACAAATCAAGTAATTTCAATYTTTTTAAAGGAATTAATTTGAAAATTCATTGCTCATCTCACCTGTACTGAGATTCTTAGCAGTGCTCTGTGATTTCTGCATTTCAGATGACTTGAAAGTGAGGTCTTCCTGCATAATCTTCARCTCTTGATTGGTAACAGATGAAATTTGTTTCATACGATTCACATTCTGCATGTTACCAATAACAACAATGAAATGTTTTGTACCTTTGAAATGATGAATGCAAACTGACAAGAAAGAAGCTCTCCTAGTACATTATCTGTTATTTGGCTTTTCTACTAGAAAGACTGAAAATAGTGTCAATACTCTGATGATYTAAATGCAGTCTGGCAGAAGATGCACTGATGTGCCAGTGAAGATAAAGAGATCACAATAAGCACTGTTGCTACACCTGTCTTGTCTWAAGTGTCACCTGCAGTGCTGTGTCCAGTGCTGGGCTCCTCAATACAGGAAAAGCTTGGACATACTGGCGTGGGTCCAGCAAAGGGCTACAAGGCCCACGTCTGACATACAAGAGGATGCTGAAATTGCCAAGGCTGTCCAGCTTGGAAGAAAGAAGGCCCTGAGGAGATCTTATCCATGATTATAAATATTTGATAGGAGTTTATCAAGAGGATGAGTTCAGAATCGTCTTAGTGGTGTCCAATGACAGGATCAAAGGCAACAGGCACAAACTGAAACACAGGAAATTCCTCCTGAACACGAGAAAACCCTTCTTTGCTCTTAAGATGGCCCAASAGAAAGTATTCTCAGAGAGACTGTGGAGTCTCTTATTTTGGGATATTCCATGGCTGTCTGAACATAGCTGTGAGCAGCATTCTGTACCTGATCATGCTTCTGCAGGGCATTCAGATAGGTGTCATCTAACCACAACTATTCTTTGTGATTCTGTATCATTACATAAGATGCTATATAACATAGTAAAACAGCTTAGGGCAGTTTAGGACACAATCAAAACACTATAGTGCYGAAACATTTCTGAAACAAGAAAAAGACTACTGGAAACAAAAATGCTAACATGGAAAATATTTTATAAATGCAAAACCTGACAAATATTGAAAATGTGAACAATATTTAAAGTGTTTATGTTAAATTTGGGTTGGGTTAGGTGTTCCAGACAAAATTTTTGATTTTATCAGAAGTATAGCTGAAATATTGTCAGTTACTTAACAGACCTCATGGCATACCCATTAAATGAGGTTTGTAGATTTTGTATAAACAAAAATTTCAAGAATAGCAGCCTTGTTTGCAGTATTCTGACATATTTTAGCACAAATGCTCTTTATTATAACCATGATGGTGAGTTATAGCAATGGCACTACACTATAAGATGCAAATGATACTACCATTTCCATTTTGTTATCTAATTTTCAAAATGCTTTCCTTAGCAATAATGAGAAATTTTTTTTTCTTTACAAGTGAACATGGTATGTTTTTAATCTTCTTGAAGTGTATTATATAAATATGTACTGGATAATATATAAACATCATCTTCCTGCTTATCCCTTCCGCTCCCTGTTCTGTTTCTATACTCCTGATTTACCACAGCAGGAAGGAAAAGCACTTACCCTACTTGAGCGCTCCAAGAGTAAAATAATGTTGGCTTCTGTTTGGGCCTTTCGTTCTAATTCCTGGCTCTTCACCTCTTCAAAAGTCTCAAGAAAATCTAGAGATCAACAAACAAGATAAAGGAGGGTGCTATTTAAATGGGTACAACACAAGCTCTGGCATTCCTCAGCTAAACTAGAAATAAAATTGATAAAGTGCAAAATTTCAGACAGACTGCAATTTGAATGTATTACTTAAAAAGACACTGAAACTTGTCAAGTTTAGGGTTGAAATGACAGACATGAAAAATTTTCCAGAGACTCATATTTGACTAAGGGAATGAGGTAGCCACTCTCTTGGAGATTATGGAGGAGTAGCCATTCAATGGGACAGGAAAAAGCTGCATCACCATTATCATCATTTCTAACACTCCTTCTGAATACTTGTCCCAGCAGCAGTTGCTGTTATTTTTTCTGAAAGCCACCAAATCATGCTACCAAGCAAAGAAAACAGAAAGAAACTGAGATAAAACTCACCATCTCTAATAGCTTGAACTACATGACAGATACCGCATAATCATCTAGTAACATTTTTTTTTTTTACATTAGAATTTTTCTGCTATTTTCGTGCTATTTTTCTGTATTTGTGTCCTAAGCATACTGAATTGAATTCTCGGTTAGGGAAACATTGATGCTAGACACATCACAAATGTCAGAGGTATATGAAGATTCCATCTACAGCTATACATCATGCTCATCCCTTTGCTGCTTGCTCTTCTCCTGGAATATCACCAGGAATATCTAATGAAAATATTCATGCACAGTAAATTAATACAATAGCTGACTGACCTCATCTGCAAAGCTGCCTGTGAAAGAGTTAACTGAGAAGCTTTCACAGAGTACATAGATTTTCATAGGCAAAGATATATATGATTAGATTAGGTGGTCAATAAGATTCAGAATAGAATCTCTGAGGACAGATAAGATCATTGCCATATCTGTTTTTCTCTAATATCTAAGCTGCAAATGACAATTGCATTAGAAGTTTTCTTTTTGTCATGTTCTCTTCCTTCAGCATAAGCTTGTCACATTTTATCTTAAAGATAGAACCCTTACACTTTGATAAAATGAGCAAGAATAAAAGCTTCAGAAACAGCTCCTTCTCCAAAGCACTCTTAATGCTCTTTTCATATATTTTATTACTGTGAATTACAGTTAGAAAGGAATTTTCTTTACTACCAAAATATCTGAGTACAATATAACAGGGAAAGGCTGTAGAGAAAACAAACATATTGAAATTCTTACTTAATAGTTTGTATTATAAATATTTGATCTGTTCTTTCCT
>NW_020455723.1:105983-177828 GCF_003342845.1 Nothoprocta perdicaria
AAAAAAAAAAAAAAAAAAGAATGGGTCATTTGTATAAGCTGAATAACTTATTGCCTTATATAAAACTTGGAATCTCATTTAATTGTTTAATATTCTAACAGGAGCCAAGGCTTCATTAATCTCTCTCACGGGGTTCGAGTCACTTCTCAGCATAACAGATGATTCTATAGCCTTTGATGCATCTTATCATGAGAAAGTACATCTATGCATTTTGCTTTAAGTGGCTGACTGCAATCTGTCTTCATTGACCTGCTGTAGGCAACTGGGATACTAATCTTACAAAGTCTGTAAGTAGGAACAGCAAAGGAAAGAACTAAAAGTGTGAGGGAGGGAAATGCTTACACATATTGATTAAAACACATACAGTGAGAACTTTACTAGATAGCAATTCTTCACTGAACAAAACCAAATCACTTTATATGCACGAATACATCATTTTACAAAACAAAGCCTAAAATTGTGGACCTAGAACTTCAAAATTCTATCTAAATTATTTCAGTATTTTATTCTCCTTGGGCATTGTGGGTATTTCCAGACTTYTAACCTTCCTTGAATTTCTTAAAAAACATTATGTGAGGTATATATTTACATCTCATGTTTTCCTGTAAGCCCTGTTTTCCTATTTATCATATAYGTTTGAGAGACTCATCTGAGCAGTATCTATTTCACAGAATCAAAAAACTGAACGGAAGGGACAGTCACCTAATTAATTCACCTGCTCCAAGGCAAAAGAACTGTGTGTATGATACTAATTCATGTTGGCCTATACCTTTCTACACCCTGTCTTGTAAAAGACAGCTTGTGATAAAGACTAAATAACCTGCTGAGACCTCTAAGAAAACCTTTTAATAGGAAAGAGAGCTTAAGTAGCACTCACTTTAAATAAATCAATGGAAGAAACTTTAATTTTCATGGATTATGTGGCCTCTGTGCATGCTTATTTAAAACTTTTCCTTTTATCAGATACAGAGCAGCTGGTTTGGAAAGAGAAGAAAACTTTCCACTGGTCGAGGAGGATTGGGTTAGAGATTATTTAGRCAAACTGGCCACTCATAAATCCATGGGCCCGGATAGGATGCACCCAGGAGTGCTGAGGGAGCTGGCAGAGGTTCTTGCTCAGCTGCTCTCCATCATCCTCAAGAAGTCCTGGAGAGCATGGGAGGTTCTGGAGGACTGGAAGAGACCAACATCACTGCAGTCTTCAAAAAGGGCAAGAGGGAGGAGCTGGGAAACTACAGGCTGGTCAGTCTCACCTCTGTCCCTACACCATCTCTAGGCATATGAAGGTGAAAGAGGTGATCGGGAGTAGTCAGCATGGATTTACCAAGGAGAAGTCATGTCTGATGAACAAGACAGCCTTCTACGACTGGATGACTGGCTGGCTGGATGAGGGGAGAGCCATGGATGTTGTCTGCCTTGACTTCAGCAAGGTTTCGACACCATCGCCCACAGCATTCTCATAGGAAAGCTCCAGAAGTAYGGACTGAGCAAGTAGACAGTGAGGTGGATCAAGAACTGGCTGGATAGAAGAGCTTTGAGAGTTGCAATAAATAGGATTAAATCTAGTTGGAGGCCTGTGGCCAGTGATGTCCCCTTGGGGTCAGTACTGGACCTGGTGCTGTTCAACTTGTTCATCAATGACTTGGACAAGCACATAGAGGACACCCTGAGCAAGTTGGGTGGAGTGGCCGACAGTCCAGAGAGCTGTGCTGCTATTCAGAGGGACCTAGAAGGGTTAGAGAGTTGGGAAGAGAGGAACCTGATGAGGTTCAACAAGCACAAGTACAGGGTCTTGCATGTGGGCAGGAATAACCCCAGACACCAGTACAGACCCTGGAAAGCAGCTCCACGGAGAGGGATCTGGGAATCCTGGTTGACACCAGGTTAACCATGAGTCAGCAGTGCCCTCGTGGCCAAGAAGGTGAATGGGATCCTGTCCTTCATCAGGAGGAGTGTTGCCAGCAGGTCAAGAGAGGGGATCCTGCTCCTCTACTCCGCTTTGGTTAGGCTGCACCTGGAGTATTGGGGGCAGTTCTGGGCTCCCCAGTGTAAGAGGGATGTGAAGGTCCTAGAGAAGGTCCAGCAGAGAGCAACAAAGATGATTAAGGGACTGGAGTCTCTTGTATGAGCAGAGACTGAATGAGTTGGGCCTGTTTTCTCTGGAGAAGGAAAGGCTGAGAGAGGGGTTGACTAATATGTCTAAGAGACATCCCCCTCTAAAGGGGGAATGTAGGGAGGAAYGGGCCAAGCTCTTCTCAGTGGTGGCCACTGACAGGACAAGGGGCCATGGGTGTAAGTTGAAACACAGGAAGTTTCATTTGCARGTGAGGAAGAGCTCTTCTGTGAGGGTGACAGAGCCATGGAACAGGCTGCCCAGGGAGGTTGTGGAGTCTCCTTCTCTGGAGGTCTTCCAATCCCACCTGGATGCTGCCCTGTGCCACGTACTGTAGGTGTCCCTGCTGGAGCAGGAAGGTTGGACTAGATGATCACTAGAGGTCCCTTCCAACCTCAGCTATTTTTTGATTCTGTGAAATTCAAACTATATTGAAATACAGTTTGAAATACAGTTTGAAATTGAAATTCAAACTATCTAAAACATTTTTTTTGGTAAAAATATTTTTATTATAAAATATAGCAGTGTTCCAAAACTCTTCATGTTTGATGAAAAGCCATGAAAGGCTCTCCAAACATCTATGCATATTTTCCAAGTCCTAAAAATACCATTAGCCTTGTTTTGCTATAGCCTTAAATGAAATCGCAGAAGCTTTACAAAATGATCTACAAATGAGATATTTCCACCTCTAAATTAACTGATTTTTTAGAATCAAAGAAAACCTCTGTCTTACTGGAACTAGGATTAATTAATGTGTATTTGACAACTTACTATCCATGCTTTCTTCTCTCTTCTTCAGTTCCTTGTATTTCCAATTTTCTTCTCCTGCAACAGAGGTAACATTTATCTGACTTGCTATATACATACATACATATATATATATATATATATATATATATACACACACACACACACAAACATATATAGAGATTGTTGATATACAGTTGATATCAACTCAATTCTAAATTCCTTAAGGCCGCCAAAATGGTAGTTTTAAAAATAAAATTCTGCATATCTACAAACTACATGATGCATTTCATTTATTTAAGACAATTATTAATAAGTCAGTTTCAATGACATTTTATAACACTTAGAGATTAGGATTTTTAATAAGGAAGTGAGGATAAAYACTACTTCTAAAAGTTTGCAGAAGTTTATCATTAGAATTTTTGTTTAGGCAAGGAAAGTTGGTAGAATTTTTCTGAAGTAAAAAGATTAAAATATAGAAAGGCTACATTCATGTGTTCAGATACCATGGTTAGTTAAAAATTTCTGCAATTCTTTTTAACCATTTCAAGAACTCTTTCCSATAGCTTAATATACTTTTATAATTTACATACTTTTATAATAAAGCTTTATAAAATAGTAATGAAGGACAAGCCATTTACACAGTAATAAGTTTGAAAATTGTACAACCAATGGAAACAGGAGAATAAAAGGCAAAGCTTTCTCTACAGTTATTTTTAAGAGCAGATCTCTAGTATATTCTTTATAGTGGTATTGACATGAGTATAGAATAGACAATATGGAGTATACTATTCAGCCCATCTTTAAATGAAATAATCTCACTTTTTTAATTGTTTGAGTCTTGGTCATTGATTAAATTTCAGCATATGCTGAACTTTAAGGAATGGAAAGGAAGAGAATAAAACACGTTTAGCAGAGTAAGCATATTTTCTCCATGTCTCTATTTCCACATCCTACTGATTTCCTTTTTATCTAGTACATACAAACAATAATAATGCCAAGGGGCCCTGAGGGGGCTTTGATTTTCCTTTAGCTTCCTTGCAGCTGTACGTCTGTTCTTTGCTCCCTTTCATTCTGAAAGGCAGGTCTTCAAAACCTATAACCCCATAACTACCTATAATTTCCATTCTGAGTAGCCATTTTAAGGTAGCTTCCTAAATACGGATCACAAATAATAACTTGATAAGTTATTTATGTCTTTAGATTTTTGTAGCTGAAAAACGAATTTCTATTTATGATGTTTATTTTTGATATTTTGACCACTGTTTCTAGAATGAGAATAGTAATATTGAAACATGATTATCTGCATATTTTTCCCCCATAGGCTACTTTTTCTAAAACCAAAAAAAAAAAAGACATTTTGCTAGTGCTTTGTGACACACAAGTTAAATAATGAGACAGAAGTAACTAAAGTAGGAAGGACACTGGTAATCTCAAGGACTACAGCCCCTGCTAACCTGCCCCCTCGGATAGACTGCACTTCACCACGGCCAGATTAGCACAGGACAGGCCCAGTGCCAATCACATTATGGAATCTGCCATAAAACCTGCCCTCAACTCAGAAACATGAGTTGGCCTCTCTTTCTTGTTAAGAACTACTCTGATTCAATCGCTTCATAAACGAGTGTAGAAGAGAGCATCTTCTATGTTCAGGAATACTTATACTAATACTTATACTAATAATAAATATATATATATATTTATTTATTAGTAGTAGAAAATAGTAATTCATATTTATATATATGTATAATATATATGTATAACTAATGCAGGGTAGCCTGCATTGTCAGAAGACAGTTAGCCACAGGGAACCTCTCTATAATCTGGATCTATCCTAATAGATATGCCCTGATTCTTTTTTTCTCTAGATCACAAGAAAAACAAACAAATTCAATGCAGACTTCCAGGTAAATTCACAGGATGACTCTTCTGCACTCCCACTGCCTCAAACACTTAATAGATGTCTTTTTCTAAAATGGTAAAACAGCACAAAAGTAAGGAAGGACCAGCAACAAACAACTGGGTCTAAGCAGAAGCTTAAATCACAAAATGCAACTCATTCCTTACCTTCTGCACTTCTCCAAAGATAACAAAAATGTCGCAAAGCCAATGAAAAAGTAAAATAAAGGCAAAATAGTACAGTTGGAAATACTATCTGACAACAAAAGAACTAACAGAGCGGCTTTAATTAATTATCTGTACAAAAATAAGAATCTGAAGAAATACGGAATTGATTTTAATTAAAGAAACAAGCAGAGAAATAAAAATATTAAGCACTGATTTAGGGTCAATTTCAGAATTATTTGTCTATTCTGATGAAATTCACAGTTATATTTCACACCGAATGTCCCATGAATAAAAAAAGGTACAAAGTTAAAAGGTCACAAAAACATCAATATGTGTCATAGAGAATTTAACTGTTACAAAATTTTCCAGAATATATACATATTTATGTAACATCTGTCTAAAGAGAAGAGTCTATCATCAGGAGATTTCTCTTGGGACTGACTTTCATTTTCAACAGTCTTTAAAAACTATGGCAGGCTCATCCTTAATTTTTTCTAAAACAGTAACTTCTAGTGCTAGAACAAATCTAGTGCTAACCTAGTCTAACATTCTACAGAAGCTATTTGTTCCGTATAAGTTTCCAAGCTAATTCTATTTCTAGACTGCTCTCAACATTTCCTTGCAGAGACTGAAAAAATAAAATGCAGAAAGAAATATATCAAAAATGAAGATATTATTATGAGTAAATCTTGCTGCTTCCACAAACAGTGATGACAGAATTTCAGAATATAAAAGGTAAAACAAAATAAACCTTTTCTAAAGCTGATCTTGTTCTATAATGTTGACATTTCTGCCTATTTCTCAAATAGTCCTCAAAACAAAATTGCGATAAAAGACTAGTCAGCTGTACTACTTACATCCTATTTCTATTAGTCAATAAAAATGTGAAGAAACCCAAATATGAGAGCAGGTATTTGCAATTTCTCACATTCAAAGAGAGCATGCTTTCTTCCTGTCTGCTTTGGGTAGTCTGCTAGAACTCTAATGACATTACCTTGATGATCCTCCAGATCCATATCAATGCGTTGAATGACTTTTCTAAAATGGTTTGTCTTTTCCTTGACTTCTGTTAGCCTAGTAACAGATAATGAAAACTGAAGTTAAAAAGAGTTGTTAAATACATTTTGGAAAGCAATGAAGAGAAGGTTCAAAATAATAATAACTAGCCTAAGTTTATCAATAACAAAATAATACTAGGAAGATTACTGTTATTATAAAAGGTATGTGTAAATCATTAGTCACTGTAGTTCTTATACCTACTAAATGCTGATGTTCTTTCATTAAAAACATTTCCTTTATGAATCATTGGTATTTGCTCTTATCTTACTTAATTAGTCCCTCTGCTGGTTCTTACACAGCTTTGCAGCAGTACAACATGGCAAACTACTAACAAGAAACTGTTAAGTAAAATTACCTATGTATTCCTAAAACTAGTTAAGAAATTTCCTAGTAGAACAATATATTACATAATGAATCAAAATGGGAAATGAAATTACCTCAAAATGATTTTTCTGTAAACTATCAAATACAATTAATTTCTATTGTTTTTTATCAGAAATTATTTTAAGCAAATTATTAGCCAATCAAAAGATGCCAATGCAGTTAAATACGATCAAATGATCATAGCTGGAAATCAGAAGATTCAAAATCACGTTGTATTACTTTACTTCTCTTTTAATACAGCACTATTTCTTATGACATTAACCAGAGCTTCTGTCAAGACCAGTACTCACTGTCTTTCCATGCTTGCTATTTCTTGATTATCTTCTTTAACCTATAAAAAAAACACAGCTTTCTTAACATAAATAAAATTTAGAAAATATTATATGGAATAGATACTCATCATAAAAATTCACAGAAGTTTACACTGTTCTGCAAGTTCTTCACTGAAGTGACATGTAATAGTGTTCTCTCTTCCACATACTTTCTTTCTCAATACACATATAAAACTTTAAAACACAGTCATTAAAGCATTTCAACAACCTGTACAGAATATACGGGTTGTTGGCAGCATGGACCCATCTAAACAAACTAAATTACTCCCAAATTACTACCTCTCTTCTATTCCCCAAAAATGATACTGTCTGGACCTACATTGCAGAGCTCTTAAATATGATCAGATTAATTTTCCTGTTCAACATGACTGATAAATTGGTTTAATTTATCCCATCTAATTTAATAGCTCACTGAAAAACTTATTTTGGCTGAACCAGAAACATCCTTTCCAATGAATCCATCAATTGTAATCAATTTCAACTGACTTATACATCTGAGAGAACAAGAGCAAAATTTAAGAACTTTTTTAAAAATATTATCCCTTATAGTACCAAAACATACTGTATGTTTTGTATGTATGAGAATACTGTAAAATAAATTATTTCAGGTTCTTGCCTGCTTTAGTAATCTCTCTCTTTCCTCCTGTGGAGAACCCATATTCTTGTCCTCAGTAACCATTTGGTTTCGATGTTCCTCAAGCTCATGGAGCTTTTCATACAACTTCACGGCCTCCTGCTTCACCTGGGAGTGTGCTATTTCCTGTTGAAAAATCAAATATCAATTAAACAATTGGCAAGAACATTGCAGAAGTTATGTTTTAGCTGAGCAACATCTGTATTTTAAAAGGCTTGTTACATAAGTATAATGAAGATTGTACAAAAAAAATCCTTACAGTCTGCAATATCACCATGCCTAATGAAATCATCTTCAAATAAATTCTATGAGGAAAGTTTCACCTTGCATTTCTAGGTCACCAGTAATACCTAGTATTCACAAGGGCTACAAAAATGTTTACTAGCATTCAGATACTTTCCAGAGATGTTTATGACTGTGTGTTTTAGCTCAGGGATTCACATTTCTGTAAGAAATCCAATATAAGAAACTTATCTGTAGGAAAGTGACAGTATGCTATGTTTATGATAGGAAAAAGTATTCCTCTGTCAATTATCACTTGTGTTTGGAATGTCATTTACTTTTGAAATGGAATGTGGAACAATAATGTCTTGCATGCATAGTAAAAGTTGATAACATGCAGAGCAATAAGATCTCACAACTCCTTTGAAAGGCTCTGAATGATTATTTCATATTTATGTTTACAGAATTCCCTGTCAGTCTAATGTCAAATAGAACATTTAACAATCCCATGAGTAACTAAAACGAGGAAACTTCATTTATCAATCTTGTGTACTCAAAAGCTGGCAGAAAATTGGTTTTGATATTAGAGAGCAAAAGAATGTTATGATGACCAGTTGTTGTCATACATACAACTCTTAGAGACTCCTCCTTTACATTCAGTGCATCCAATTCCTGCTGTTGGACAACTAACTCCTAAAGAGGAAAGAACACATATTCTAGTTAAGATTCAGTGAGATTTACCTTCTTGTTCTACAGCTTAGAATTTAAAATATCTCATTGACGTCTCATATAACCAAAAATTGCTTGCACTTTTTTGTACCTACTTCTTAAAAGCAGTATTAATAGTGGAATTCATTGTTTCTACTTTAGATTTTCAAAATCAGATACTTAAAGATCATCTAGTCTCCTCAGTTAATTTACAGTTGATAAAGGGACAGGTTGCTCCCAACTAGTGATTCTGCTCATCCTAAAGCAGGTGTGAAGCATTTACCTTAGAAGATGCCTATTTCTTTATATTGGCTATACACAAGAGTGCAATTAAACATGTATGTCCGAATTTACATGAAGTTATAACAACCCCAGAGCTCTTGTTTCTTTTGTTAGTTATTAAGATTAGTGAAGCCAAGTGGATTTTAAAAAGTCCATTTTACTTTTATTCTTCATCCAGGCTGACAACTACAGTATCAACAGCAAAGTCAGATCAATTTTAATACACCAGAAGAAATATTTCCATTCAGAGTGAAATAAAAAAAAAAACTGCCGGGATTGCATCATCCTTTGTCATGTTTTTTGACACATGCAACTAAATATCTAAGCAGCACAGAGGTTCTTAAGAGCTGTATGTGTATCAGTTTCCATATTTGAAAGGAAGAAAATGATGAACATTATTTTGCTTTTGGTCAATTGCTCAACTTTTTTTTTCCAGGCATTCCTACAATACACTAATGATTAAGACACCAGCAAGCTTTCGCATGTTATAACTCATCCCTCAAGTTCTCCAATATTTAAATGCGTATGGAACTTATGGAGCTGGATTCAGAAACATTTTAAGTAAGTACTATTAAACAAACCAACCTGGCAGAGTTTTTCATTTGCCGTCTTCATCTCCATATATTTGGCTTGATTTTCCTGAGACATGTCTTTTATTATGTCGTCTGCTACTTTTTTTTGACGTTCAATATCTTCTTCCACAGCTTGAATTAACTTTTCTTTGCTGTAAAAACAGCATATATTTGCAACTTTTATTAATTGATGATTATTTTAAGTACCCATTTCAAACTCTGGTTTGAAATCTGGCTTGAAAATGATCCCTTAATTCATCAGACTCTTGGAAGAGGAATAATCTTTGTGTAYTTATCTTCTTGAGGCTGTATTAGCTATGTGAACACTCTTACCACGCAGTACAGCAAATGAAGACTTCTTTGCCCTCACCGTACCCATACTGTATTTCCCAATATCTTCATGCCATCAGCAAGCATAGTCCCCAGAAATGAGGTGGAATTTTYCCATTCAGTCACAATTAGTGAATTCTTGGAGTCAGACTAGGCAGTATGAAATAAAGACACTGAGATATGATTTGTGAATGCTTACAAAGAAAACACATTGGAAGAAAACAGAATTGGAAGGATGCAAGAAAATGACAAGGATGTATCTAAAAAACATCTCCTCAGTAAATATAACTGTTCTGGAGAGAATGTCACCTGCTGACACTGTGACAGTGAGTTTGCCTCCAGTACAAACAAAACAAGTGCCTTTTTCTGGAAATCCTGCAGTGTTCAGGGAGGCTTACTACATTCCCCCTGTATTCCAAAGCCTGCACAGCAAGTTGTCACTACTGAAGCCAGAGACAAAGCCAAACTACACTGAATTCCCCTGATCTGTGTCTGAGACTCCATGTTTGTTTAGCAGAATAAGGAAATTGATTTAATGTGGGTGAGGTCATGTTACTGAGGAGCCTCCTTACCTGATGCAAGTCTTTCTTCGTATGTAATGTGAACACAGAGCAAGATCCCTCTAACTAATCTGGTACATCCTTCACAGAATCACAGAACGGTTGAGCCTGGAAGGGACCTCATCCTTGATACCAAAAATCACTGACCAGGCACAGGTTATCTGCTAGTTTACTTTCACAAAAGGAAAAGTGTTTTTTTTTTTCTGACAAGCAACTAAAAATATTAGTAATAATAAGCATAATTACTACTACAGATAACATAATTCTTTAAGACTACTGGGGAAGCTGAACCAAGGCTATGGCCTGGAAAAGTTCCAGAACATTCTTATTAAAAWAAGCTCTAGAACATCCACATTAAGAAAAATCAAAGTGGCAAAAACATCAAAGAAGACCAGTTAAGTCAAATACTTCCTGCTCAGCCAAGCATTTGGGAGCAATGAAAAGGAACAGCAAGCTAAACACATATGTAGTTTCCTGGTGTGCATTGGAGCAAATGAGGCTTAGAGAATAAGTACTAATACAACAACAACAACAAAATCTATCTATACTTTATGTACATCATTATAATTCCTTTGTGAATGTGTATATAAATATGTTCTCCATGTATTTTTTTCAGATTTTCTTCACAAAATATCACCCATATAACAGATGCCCCTAAATGCCTGGAATTCTTTGAAGATTACTAACTTTGATTCATGTACCAATGCAATGGTGGATCACATGAAAAGAATTAAACCAACCAATCAACCAAGTTCCTTTAACTGAGCATAACCTCGCTTCCTGTAGTTCCCCACAGCATTATACCTCAGTGCTTCCTGGGTGACCTGGAACTTAACACCTAAGCATAACTACTACACATTCCTATTGGCTGCAGATCCAATTAAATCTAAGACCATTATAAGGAATTGCTCAACCTAGTCAATCTTTTGCTAAAGATGTTCTAACCTTTTTTTTTTTTTTTTTTTAAACCTACCTGCTTATTCATCAGGTACAAAGGTTAAAAAAGAACAAGTGCTGTTGCACCATATTACTGTCACTGCACAGAAAAGCRCACTCCTATGTACATATGCTGTCCTCTAAGAAGCAACACAAAGGTAAGACACTCAGCGTAAGATCTTTCTCAAAAAGTAAAGATTTCCTAGAATATGTTTTTCTTTTTCTCTACTTCTTCTTTATGCAAGCTCCATTACTTCCCAGAGTCTGCCTTTTGCTTTACAAATATGAGAAAAAAAAAAAAAAAGCAGTCATTTAAATGAAACAATATTTAAAGCCTCTCTAAGGAAAACTTGACATGAAAGTAAAACTTGACTCCAAGGAAAAACAGTCACAAAAGTAAAAGCCCAGAAGTATGTTTTGACATAAACATATGTTACACGAATTTTTAAGGGAGAAGGATTTTTGAAGTTGATGTCATCACTTTCATTCAAAATTATTAACTTTTGAACTTTTTTTAAAAAGATTTCTGATTTACTTAACTTTTAACTTGGTTAATTGGTATAAACTTACAGACTGATTAATTTAAAATAAGCATTTTCCCCATTCTATTAACTAGAATATTTTCATTTAAATCTGCAAACTAAAACAATGCTGTTAATTTGTTTCTAGACTGCCTGGTTAAAGCCTACTGTCTTTCTGAATGTTTTGGAAGAAGATATCTATGAGCTCAAAGTATGCCACAAGTTCCATCTGTAAATACAGTCTGCATCAGGAATGTCTGTTTTCATCTATTTCATCTGTTATGATATGAATTAGTGAAGGGTTCCTAGCGCTCTTCTTAAAAAGTGGTGGAGATATTTTGTAATCTGTCTGACTTCCCAGATTTGTTATTATTTTTAGTTCATGCAACTGAGCTTCCTTACGCATTTCTTTAATTGTCTCATAACTTTTCTTATGGTGTCTGATAAATTCAGCAAATATACTCTATTGCTTAAGATGCAATAAGCATTTGAAACAACTGTTTAAATCATGTCTTTTTTTCTAACTTTTTGTCTTAGAGACTGCAAATGCTTAAAAAAAGTCCAAAAAATACCACCAAAGTAATGTTCTACTTTTTACATGGCATTTTAGTTMAAAGTTGCTGTAAATAGAAATCACTTTAGTATTTGGTGGAAAACATTGAATATTCCTGTTCAGAATGAGTAGATCTTGAAAAAATGATTTTTAAGAGAAGATTGGTGATTTAAACTTCCTTTTTTTTTTTCTCCTGAGAGAAGTTAATCTCAGAAAAACTCTCCTGACTTTCAAAAAATAAGGTACGTATCTCTTCAAAAAATTACGGTACAGACTGAATCATGTTTCCTTAATTCTAAAGATTAAAGTAACCAGTAGGCTTTTATACTGCAGGGCTGCATGTTCACACAATATATAATATGGACCATAAATATCATAAAGATGGTACATCTATATATTATAAATTCACAAAAAGAAATGCTTAAGAACATGGATAAAATGCAGAGATGTTTGATTGGACTGTTTGTTATTGGATTGGATTGATTCTGCCTTTATCAGTGGCAACAAGAGAARTTATTTGGAGAAAGCACGGAAGCCTGGATACTTTCTGCAGTTTATTTATCTCATATTCCTTTAGTATCTGTAACTGCTTTCTCAGGGATACTAATGAGTTCATCCCTGCCTATTCCCTTTATCCATTTATGAACCTGCTATTTACTAACTTGARTAGCCTCTTTTTAATCTGCAGATTCTATCTGATCACTTGATTTTAGGTTTGTCAATTTTGTCTAACACATTAAGGCAGTTAATGTAAGATATTATTCTTCACTTTTTATTTAACAATATAAAATTTTCAGAACAAAATAAGTTATCACTGAAACAACTATATCCATTAGTATTTTGAAAACCTACACTATAAAAGTGACAGAAATCATTAATATATCACTTAACATACCAAAAAAATGTTCTTTTTTGCTAGATTCTGAACATGAAGCTCTCTTGGCTCATGCTTTATGCTGAAATACTGTTTTTGAATCCAGTCACAGCTGACTGCAAGGTTACTTCTAAAATAGTAAGTTTTATAAGTATATGAAAGGCATGCTAGCAACTAAAACAAAACAGAAAACAAACAAACAAACAAACAAACAAAAAGCTATGAACACCTAGTACCTGCAGAAAGCAGCACTGAGAAGAATAGAAAAAAAAAAAAAAAAGGCATGTATACACCTTGAAATGCTTCTATATCTCAGACAAGTCTCACTGCAGACCACAGGAACATACCCCTTGTCTTTACACAGTTCTGAATAGACCTAAAGAGCAAATAAATTTTTTTTTTTTTTTAGTTTTGTTGCTGTTGTTCAGTTGTGGAAAACCTAACTACTACTCAGGCTAAAGACAGTTACTGAGATAGCAGCTGCTCAAACTCAACTCAGTCTGTCCACAGCAGGAACAAAAAGAGCATGGGCTAATTATACTGCAAGAAGAATAATATAATTGTATACATTACTCAAGAGCTAATTTAGAGCCTTGACACTTCACTGCAGCCTGCAGTGATGCACACATACACAAAAGGAATTCAACTCCAGAAAATACTAAGGATATTGGGAGTTAACACTCTCCGGACTAAAAGGCTACAGCAAATCTTAATCCAGAAATCCAAAGCAAAATTCAAGTGCCTTATTTACAACAACAACATGCACTCAGTCTTTTGTCAAAAGTCTATTCCAAAAATGCTTCTAAAAGTGAACATTATAAAGAAAAAAAAAGTTAACATTCCTCTTTGAATACACTTCCCCCTATGATACCTCCTTTACACGATTTCCCAATCACGTAAGGAAAAGGAATCTTTTTCATACCCACACAACAGCACTACTAATTCAAAAAGTATGCCAAACTGGTTATGTTTTGGCTGATAATCACATAGAGAACTTTGTAACYCAAAAAGACTTTCAGTCTGTGTGATTCAGAATCTCAAGTCTTTGATACAGTAAACTAATTAATTCAATTAATTATGAGTACATTTAGAAAACCAATCAGAATTGTAGATAGAGCTTCTCTTTCAAAGTACTGACAGTTATAGAAAGGATATTCTTTTTCCATCAGTAGTTAGTCATTGGAAATCATTCATCACCATATTTTTCTAAGGTAGTTATTTTAATTCTCGATGTTATCTTTTTTTCAACAGGTCACATGTGATGAGTCCGGAAAGAAACTGCATACTATTCCCATTAGCCTTTACCAAAATGTTACAAAATTAAGCCTCAGCAACAACAAAATAACTTTAAATGATACTGACAGAAAGGTTCTTCAAAGGYTTACTAACCTCACTGAACTTTACTTGAATGAAAATATAATTACTGTACTATACAATAACAGTTTCTACAATCTGACAAAACTCACAATTCTGGATATCAGCAATAATTATATTACCATAGTACAYCAAGCAGCATTTGTAGGCTTAAGTCAGCTGTCAAAGTTGAATCTATTCCACAACTATATTACTCAATTAGATTCAGATGTATTTACATCATTAAAGAGTTTGACAGTTTTGAATCTACAGAATAACCTATTGAAAACTTTCCATATAAAATCACCTTTTAAGTTGATTACAATTGTCTTAGCTGGAAATCCGTGGAACTGTTCCTGTGACCTTCTTGATCTACAGAAATGGCTAACGACTTTCAATGTGACAATGGGTACGTTTTTGTAAAAGTGGCATTTCATAACTGTTGATGTTGAACAACCTTATCTTTCATTGTTGTTTTTCTGATCCAAATAATACTTAGCACCAACTTACTCGAAAATCATATTTTGCAGTGATAAATTAATTATCCACTGACATGTTTAAGATCAGCCAATTAATTAATATTACAGTTTTTTCATTGTTTATATTCACAGAAAATGAAAAGAGCACTGTATGTGCATTTCCAAAAACCGAAAAATCCATTTCTATCAGGACTGCAGTTATCCGAACAACAGACTGTGGTTTAAAAACAAAATCCTCAGTAACCACTGTAACTTCCACTTCTGCCAATAAGCTTAAAAGCTTTGCCTCTCAAACACTTCTGGCTTCTTCAAGCAACGTCACTGGAAACAACAGAACGCAGGCAGGTAATATATTGATGCTTCCCTTTATTGAGCTTATGCTATTCAAGTTGCTGTCTGATGATTCAATAGTGTTCTACATTCCTAGGGTATTGTATGTTCTCCATAAAAGCTAGGACTATGAAGAAAGATCTATTTCCAGATTTCATCAAACTACAAGCACATCATAGTAAATGTTCACATTTACTCAGCCAGCACTCAGAATAAATAAACCACACCTCAAAGCTCAATACTCAAGCTATATCTCCATTCAAACACACTCAAGCAAAATCTCAAATTACAATGATTTGAAAATTTCAAAGGATTAAATTCTGACAGTTCTATAGATCTGCCTAAAAAAAAAAAAAAAGCAAAGCACTTCATAAAACTGCCACCTCTTCAGCTAAACTAGAGTTGCGCTCTTAATATGTAAAACAGCAAGCTCATTAATTATAGCTCTACCTTTTACTACAGTTGAACATAAAAGATGTGGACTTGCCTGCTCTAGGTTCTTTAACATCTTTAGCTCTCAATACTAATTTCATCATCACACTGTAACACTCTGTCTTTCCTTTTGGTTTAAAAAACAATTATTTTCTTCCTCTTCCATTCAAATTAATGTTTTTCTCTGCTCTTCCATACTAAAATTCTACATTCCTTAAGTCCAACTAAGGCAGAAATACCGATTTCCAGACCTAGAAATAGAGTAAGTCATCACAAACTCCTTTTGCTGTTGCAACTGAATGTATTCTTAAGCAGTGGACACTGCATTAAGAAAGAAAAAAATAYGTAAACACAGACTATAAGCATCAATCTGCTAAATGAACAATCTACTACAATTTTATTACAGAAAAAGTCATTAATCCTTTAGAGGTACTAGTTGCCCTGTAATCTTCTATTGTGTGAGTTCAGCACAAATATGAAAAAAATCATACTACAGTTCTTCTAGATATTATACAGGAAGATTTTTTTCTTATGCATGAAGRTTTTTTTTCTTTTCTGTTTTAAAGAGTTACCTCTTCTTGGCAAAAGTTGGACGTTTCTAGGGGGTGTCCTAGGGTTTGTCCTAGGTACTACACTCCTGATCTTTACTGCTATAAAATGCCCAACATGGTATSGCTATTTGATCAGCTACCGTCACCGACGTCTTGAAGAAAATGACTCAGAGATGTTTGAACAAGAGTTTTCAGCTGACATGAATTCTTTTCCCACTGCATCAGGTACAAATGATGAACATTCCATAGTAATATTTGAGAAAACTCATGCATTTGTTCCTGAGGAAGATGGATTTATTGAAGACAAATATATAGATACTCATGAAATGCCTGAGGAGAGCTGATTTCTTATGTAGTGGATTATCTGACTTTCAAAACCGTAGTAACCTTGTTCAGATTACTTGCATATTATGTTACTTATGTATGACACAAAATGACACTGAGCAGTCTATCTCTTTCTATTTCATCTGGTCCAATCTGTAACAAGGTAATGAGGTGTGAATCAAAGCCAAAAAAGAAAAAAAAAAAAAAAGATGTAACAAGCATTACTCTCATAATATTCCAAAATACATAAGAATATAAATCATCTATTGTACACTGCTTAAAATAACAGCTGCATAACATAATAACTGCTTTGTAAATCTTTACAAGGTAGCTGTTAGCACTGACATTATTACTGATTCTTTAAAGACAAGGAAGCCCAGAAATGAAAAATAACTTATCTAAAGTGCTGAAGCAGACTGTAGACTGAATCCAAAGTACTAGTATCACAGCTCAATAGCCTACTAGGAAAACTAGTAGGCTATTCCAACTACATTCCAACTACAGAGTGCTGATCATTTTTTTTTTATTCACCTGAATTAGCAGAACAATACATTAACTTTTCTGCTAGATTAAATGTGTTCACATATCATGTGATAATAAATTATCATTACTGCCTAGTTAATACTTTTAGGTCTTATTTTGCTATTGAAACATTTTTTTTTTCTTACTGTTCTATTAGCACTTGAAAATACATTCMAGGGGATAAAATAGATACAATTAAAGGCTGTTGAAAACAAAGTATTACTGTAGAATTGCTTATTATTACACAGCAAAATGCTATTTTTTAGAACACAATATCCTTATTGAATTACATATAGGAAACAACAAAAAATGTTATTGCTAATGTACTTTTTCTTTCAAAAAAGTGAGTATAGATTAAGTGTGCAACAATGTACTGCACTGCACAGTTTCATCCAAAGTAATTTAATATTTACAAGAGGAAAAAATAAGAATCCCAATATGATTTTAATCTATTTTTGTAAAGTCAGTAGTTGTATTACAGAAGTATACACAGAAAAAATCTCACTAATCGTTTAAAAAACATATCACCTTAAAACCTTGTGTACCATGAAATATGCATGTGTTTTATTATACTTAAAGACTCTGTAATTAATTTTCAATATCTTTATATGTCAGCTGTGAAGATCAAACCACACTAGCAAAGTTCTGAATCTAGAACCATTATCTAAGAATCCCTGAGGTATCTAACCTATGCAGGTACCTCATTTACTGATTTTTAAATTTTACAGACAGCTAAATACAAATGTGCCTAKGTGTATGCATAGAATCGCGCAGTGATGACAGTAATGATGATATTCAAAATGTAAGTATCCCTTTGTCTGCATATCTAAAGGAACCCACTCTGATGACAGCTCAATTCAAGTAGAGAAACAGGATGAGAAAACACAAATAAATAACTACCTCTTTAATGTGAGTCTCTTAGTAAGTTAAACTGTTATACACAGTCATGTTGAATAAAAACATTTCTGAGTGTTTCGTCTAGTTACAGACTACCATCATTGTTAAAACATATGGTAAATTATTTTAAAAATTACTTTAGAAGCCTACTGGACACGTAGAAGTTGCCTGTACTRTAGACTATACCATACAGAACCACTATAAAGTGCACAAGCGGTACATAAAAATGWTTAGGTGAATTTTCCTTTCTTAAAAACATAATTCAGTGGCCAAGGCAGGCAAATAGCATGTATCCAATTATTAGATACAGTTTAACAGAGAAAGCTACCACATGTTAGTTAAACTAGGAATTCCCAATTACGATATGGCTTGATGATTCTAGGGACAGGAGGTGCCCTTAAAACATCAATGCCAAGAACTTTTTGCTTTTTTTTGTATCAAAAGGAAGCACAGGATGTTATGCCCCAGTATGACAGCCCTGTGGCCTTTGTAAGGTAAAGGTTTTTACTACTGACATTAATACAGGGAGCATCAAGGGAAACATTTGCAACAAAATTAATCTTCTGCTTCCTCCTGTCAAGTCTTCACTTCRTAACTTACACATCACAGGCCAACCTCCAAGAGTAATGACTTTTGCATTTGTTCCCCAAAACCAAAGAATCTCTACAGGCTGAATGAGATGGTAAGCCTCCCAATGAGAGTTGGTGAGAAGAGTAAAAAGCCAGAAACTCCTGCTCRTTGTACACATAAGCACGTTAGGAAACTTCCGAATTACATCACTTGAAAAATCACAGAAYGGTTGAGGTTGGAAGGGACCTCTAGAGATCACCCAGTCCAACTTCCTGCTCTATCAGGGACACCCAGAGCACGTGGCACAGAGAGGCATCCRGGCGGGTTYGGAAGACCTCCAGAAAAGGAGGCTCCACAGCCTCCCTGGAAAGCCTGTGCCAGGACTCTGTCACCCTCACAAGAAGGAAGTTCTTCCTCATATGGAGATGGAACTAYCTAGGTTTCAACTTGTACTCATTACCCCTTGTCCTGTCACTAGTCACCACCGAGAATTTGGGCCCATTCTCTTTACACATCTTGATCTTCCCTACTTTACAAAGGTCAGATGTAATTTAACTTCAGAGAGGCATACACATCGTGTACTTACGCTTGTTTTTCTGTAAAAATTATATCCACGCTCTGAGCTTCTCGGTCATTCTGAACTTTCAACTAAAAAGAAAACAAACCCAACAAATTACACACAAACAAAATACAAATTATATGCACAAATGTAAGGCTGCGCTTAAATGATCAAAAGGCTGCTCAGAATGCAGTGGAGTGAGGAGCAGCTGAGGCTTTTTGCTCCAGATTTTTTTTCCCTAGTTTTGAATGGTTTCTGCAATCATATTCTTCCACTGAAAATCAAGTGAAATAAGATGGCATTCACTGTGTCTATATTTAAGAAAGAAAATACAATTAAGTTTGTAACAAATTAATTCACCAGCTTCTACTGTGGAATTCACTGATGGAGTACTTCCTGGTAAAACATTGTTAAACCTACTGACAAGGTGACCTTTGCAAAGCATTACTGTTTTTATGACATGGACATTGTGACTTTATTTTTCCATTAAATCTGATGGCTAAAAAATACTTAGCAGGCTTTTCGTTCTAACAAAATGATCCTTTCTACCATTAGTTCCTTTTGCTTATGCACAAAAGGAGCATGCGGAATGGAAAAAACTTAATGCCTCTTAATGCTTACAATCACATTATTACTGACTTTGAAAAACCAAGAAAAACTTAAGGAAGAGCAAAGTTCATAGTTTCTGTTGTTCGTCATCCATATACCTACTTAATGATTATTACACTGGAGTAACTCAGAGTACTAAATAAAGCTCCAAAAGCTCTGCCAGCTATGCATGGTGGCACAGTCCCGTGAGTTTGCCTTKCAGAAGATCAGTGTTCTATGCGTTCTACACAAACACATTTTAACTCTAGTAAATTGTGTTGGGAAGACAGCCTTCTCTGATGTGAAACACACAAGCAASATCATGGAGCTCAGAAGATAACACCTCAGACAATTATCTAATTACTTGCATTTATGTCACCAAGGATATGTATGCCACTCAATATATATGGGAAAAAATACGGAAGTTTTAAATTAGATCTATGTTTTTTATATAGGTCAGAGAATAACATATGTTCAAAGTACCAAGATAGCTTTCATTATATGTTGAAACATAGCAAACCCCCTAATTCTTACCATATTGAAATCACTAATCATTTCTGCTGTATCGGTATTGGTGTTTAGTTTATCCACGAGCTGAAACAAGACAGAATTCCAAGCTATTAGTACTCTCTTTTAATTACAGGACCAAGAATCAGACAAACAGGTACCAATGCACAGATCACTCATGAAATGACAGCAAATTTCTAGTTTTGCAATTTAAAAAAAAAAGTGAAAATCTGAAGGGAATCTGAACAATTTATTTTTTCAGAATTAATCATGTTATATATAATTGTACAAAATAAACACTACGCACTTAAACATATACACAGCTGCATTTCCAGTATTTTCTTCCTTCATATTTTCCCTTTAATTACATTTTCCTCCCTTTCAATAACTGCAAAGGGGAAGTACTAACTAGTACATTTTTACAGATATGTTGAATTTGAGCAAAAACAGTACAAAGCAGAGAACAGAAGAGACAGGGTTGAGTATCAAAAACTGGTATGAGCATACCATGTTGTAGTCTGCTAGCTGACCTTGAAAGTCTTTGATTTCACCAGCTAAGGCCTCTGCCCTAAATACAAAGCAAAAAGCCAAACTTACAAAAGGAAGCACTACATATATAAAAATAAATACTATTCTCAAATACAGTCTGTGACTGMAAGTTTTCATTCCAGTAGCTGAAATACATCTCACCTTTTCTCATATGACAGATAGACAGAATTCTCTTGCTTGTACATTTCCACTTCTTTTTGCAGCTTATTAATTTCTGCTGTAAGATCATTTATTTTACTTCTGCAAAAAAGCATGAATCAAAAACATTACTTAAATTTAAATATATAAAYGAAACATAGAAGTAATATAAATTATATTTTATTACTAGTTATGTGAAATTAGTAGCACTTTATCACATTGTTATGAGAAGCCTCAGACAAGAATTCACCCAAGGACACAATTTTTGCTGCTCTTGCTGGTGTATCATGAGGGAGTACAAACAAAACAGCAAAAAAAAAAACAGCTGAAAAAGAAGATAAGGATCACTGCATCTTCAAGCAACCAGCTGAAACTGCACAAAAGGGCCAAAACACCTACCCCAGTTGAGGCAAAATGAGACCATATATAGAAGTGAGTTACCAGAATTAGGGAAAGGGTGCCAAAAAACGACCACCATGGATGTCAAAATACTCCCAGGGACCACCAAGAGACAGAGGGCACACGCATGTATTGTAATTGATTGCAGRAAAAAGAAGGATTATGTATGATCATTTCAAGAATTTAATGCACATGTTGATAAAAGAGAAACAAAAGCATTTGCAAACGCAAACTAGGTAATGCAGGAAGGGAGGAACTATCCCTTCTGCATCCATGGCAGCAATAAAGTGAATGGCTACATTGGTTTTAAGAGGTTTATTCCTCACATGAGAGATATGATGAAAAAAAGCAGAGCAAAGCATTCTATCAAAAAAAAATCTAGACAATTAACAGAAAACTTGGATTTGAAATAAAATATTTTGCTTTTTGCCTCATCACTAAGACAGCTGTGAATTTGTCTCTGACTGACTTGGGAAAAAAAAAAGTATCTTTTCACAAAACAGTAATATGACTTTTTTTAAAAAAAAAAAAAACTCTCTTAAGACTATTACTCAATATTGCAATGTGGTCAAGTCACAAAATAGCATAAGCTATACAGTTACACAATGGCTTTGTTTTACTGCCTGTAATCAAGCGAAGTACACATGTGTTTACTTTGACATGCTGCTTTGTACAACTGGAGTTGTCAGATCTATCAGGAGGCATAAATATAAGCTTAAAATGTCACACTCATGTTACTAAAACTGGTGGAGAGTTTCTTTAACTTAACATGATAAATAACAAAATGGCAAAAAAATCTACTTGCATCTAAACATAAACTTCTGCTCCCCTAAAAAGTATTCACATAATGATTTTCGTAACTCTTTCGTAAAGATAGCCTTCTTYATGAATGAACCTGTATTATAAAGCTCTTAACTTCACATTGCTGAGTTCATTCTCCAGTATTTCAGAAGCAGTATCTCAGTTGTATCTCATTAGTRTCTCAGTATCTTTAGTATCCCAGTAGTATCTCAGAAAGCGAATGAAACAGAACAGCAAAGTTCCTATTGTTAATACATACCTCAGCAGTCCAAGATAATAGGTTTTATCCATTATCTGTCTCTGAGGACCTGTCAAAGGAAAACAAGTGATGTTTAGCTAGAGAGCTATTTCTTCTGATGACCTGTAAATTATGGGAGAAAACAAACAAAAACAAAGAAATTGGCAGTATTTTACAATCAGAAAACTGCCACGGTCTTAAGTGTTTCCTGCATATGAAAAAATGAAGTCAGAAATTTATTTTAAATGTTTGTGATTTTTGTGAAGCTATCTGAACATTTAGTATGTAAATAAATATTCTATCTATMTTGTTCCATAGTGTTGCAAGAAGATACAGTTTACATCTCTCCTTTTCAAGGACTTTGAATGAGTTGTAAACATCATAACAAAGCTTAAACATAGAAAATAATTCAGAGTATTTTCTTTCTCCTATTGCTCTTATTCAATAGTTATTCACCTTGCAATTTGTACAGCAGAGAGAAGCAAAACCTTTATTTTCCTTTAAAATTTTAAAATATTTCTTTTAAAAGATCTCAAACATACTGATAACTATTTTCAGTAAACAATACCTTTTGTTCCCATTTTCATTCCACTTAATCCCTGTTGTGTCACTGGACGGTCAGCAACTTTAATCTGAGATGACAACACCCCTGCGGTACTTGTAGAACCACCACGAGAACCAGGTCTTGATGTATTAGGAGGCATCTAGATGCAAACAAACAAAGAATTTCGAATTATGATTTCTTTATTCTTATGTGACTACCAAAGCAACTAAAATCTTAAGAGTGAGACTCCTTCAAATTTTTGAAGGTTCATCTAGGAATCTTTCAGCAAACAAGGCTGAGTCTGATGTCCAGCTGTAGGAAGGTGGGAAATGACCACTAGGCAGCCTGCTCATTGCTGTCTCTATCTCTGACTTAATCTGCTTTTAAGATATGCCAGGAGAATTGTCTATGCAAGGGGCCTCTTTCTGTCAAAACTGCATGGTCTAAAAAACAAGAACATCTGCATTTCTTCCTGAGAATTTACCAATCACATCATGGTGTGAGAAATAAATAAATAAATAAATAAATAAATGAGAGAAAATAAAACCCAAAACAGATGGAAGTCACCATTTTCTCACACACAGACCCCTGTTCCGATTCTGGTCGCTGACGGCGTCCTCAGAGAAGAGGTGGGCCTTGCTGCCATCCCCACGCCTCCTCTGGAAGAGGGGCGCGCTGTGGGCGGCCGGTGGTTACTGGACATCTCTGCTTGCTCCTGGGAAGCAGCACAACTGTCTCTGGGGTGCTAAAGATCACTGGAATTTCATAGATCCCGCAGCTCCCAGGGCGGCGCCGCGGCCTCGCGAGCGGCCGTTAAACCCCAGCAACGACGCCGGTATCGCAGCAACGGACGGGAGGACAGTTATCGCGAGACTTAGAAATCCCGCTCCAGGCSGGCACTGCCTACGGGRACTACATCTCCCAGCGTGCCCCGAGGCGCGGCGGTGCCCGCTATCCCTGCTGTTTTTGAGCGCGAGTGCTGCCGGGATATGAAGTCCGCGCGCTGGCGGACGCGGTGATGCCTCTTCCGGCGCGGCGGCCGGCGGCGGTTGTTGCTGTGTCAGAGGCGGCGGCGCCGCCATGGCGGGTGCGGGCGGCGTCTACCGGCTGCGCTGCTCCCTGGTGGGGCACGGGCAGGACGTGCGCGGCCTCACCGGCGGCCTCTTCCCGCCCGGCGCCTTCGTGTCCGTGTCGCGGGACCGCACGGCCCGCCTCTGGGCTCCCGACGGGTGAGTGCCGCGCCGCCATGGCCGCCATGGCGCCGCGTCCCACAGCTGCGCGGCGGGAAGGGGCTGCCCGCCCCGCGCCGGGCCCGGCCGCCTGCGGCCCCTGCGCCCGGCCCCGCTTCGTGCCGCGCCAGCCCCGCGGGCAGCGCGGGATTTACCCGGTGCTGAGCCGCGTTTAGGCCTTTCGGTCAAAAACTTCCGTCTGCGTCGGTGCCGGCGGCTTCTGTGAGGGTAACGGCTTTGCTTTCTGAGGCGTCGGTGTCGTTTTCGTCTGACCCTGCTGAGCGTCAGAGTGATCTCGTCTTGTAAAACCATTTCGGTGTTGGTAATAGGACACTTCGTTTTGGATGCTTTTAAGAAGCCTTTTCTCTCCTTGCTGAGAAGACTTTTAAGAGCGTGGAATGAAACACGAAATTATGATAATAAAAAGGCAATTGCACAGCAAGCGTACAAAACATATGCAAAARTATACAAAGCATGCAAAAGCATGAAGAAAGGGAACCTGTTTTCTCCTGCGTTCTCCTAGCTTGGTGCTGGTGCCAAGTGCCTCTGCCGGTCACTCCGTCACCTTTAATTTTTATTCTATCTTGTCTGTGATCTGGATACTGCTCGGCGGTGCAGGCGTTAGGTGCTGGCCATGCAGGTCACTGCTGCAAGCTGTGAGACATGTTTGTTCCCTTATCCGTAGCTTCCAGCAGTATCCCAATGTTGCTAGACAAGTGTGGGTTTTTTGCTGCTTCTCAGTGAAACAGAGATAACCAGCAACTTTGCCTGAATGCCTACATGTGCTTTTTATCAAGTGGATTTAGGCAGTTCTGCGATTAAGAGCTAGGAAGAATAATCTAGGTGTGCCTCATGGAATCGCTTCTAATTAGAGGAAGAACTTTCTAAAATGCTTGGATTTATTTTCTTTTGCAGGGAAGGAGGTTCTTAATTGTGACCTCTTTTTCGTGGGTTGTGAGAAGAAGATAGAGTTAGCATAGAGCAAAGGGGTTAGGTATGGATCTCCTTTGTGCTATGAAGATTGTATGATTACAGAAAACAGGATTTGGTGAATAACCAGGTTTTTGTATGTATTATTTTTGAACGTACAATTTTAGGAGWAGATACGTTCCCTTCACTTACTCTATATACCTCTAGCAGACAAGGCATTTTAGAATCCAGAAGAGCATCACAGTTTCCCTACCTCTTCTAGGTTTTAAAATGTAAATGCGAAAACWTAAAATGCTACACTTCTTTTTCCTTTGGAGGAAAAAAACAAAGGCTTTATTGTGTGGGGATAATTACCACTTTTATTATTTTCCTTCTAGTGAGTGCTTTGCTTACTGGAGTCTCGTTTGAGATGGAGAAGTAGCGGTGCTTCTTTAGTTAGCTATAATCCATTACTTACTAATCCCTGTAGTGCTTGTAACTGAGAATCAGTGAACAGATTTTGCAGTCAGTAAGCTTTCTTCTCCATTTTCTCTAGCACTCTTTACATACTCTGGCATTGTTGAAGTGTCCTGGGATAAGCATTTAAGTCCTTACACAGCCAAGAATTTCTTACAGGCAAATTGCAGCTGCTTCTGGTGTCTGTAGGCATGATGTTTGCCAGTGAAGGAAGTACRAAGTTGAGTCCCTCCAAGCCTACCTGTTTTTGATAAATAAATGGTATACTTATTTCCTAATTGGGCTAAGCATTCAGAATTTTTTTTTTACTCTTCAATTTTAATCTTTCTATGCATAGTTTGCTCTTCAGCCCACTGTGAGAATGAATATTAATTCAATAGTTGGAATATCAAACACCTGTTATATTTCAGTGCCTCAAATAAGTAATTTCTGCTATGACTCTGAACTGATTATTGCATATGTTTAGTCTTAACAGGGGTTTTACTGAAATACACTGTATGAGTGGCCACTCAAATTTTGTATCTTGTGTGTGCATCATACCTCCAAGTGACCTGTATCCTCGTGGGCTGATTGCAACCGGTGGCAATGATCATAATATTTGCATTTTCACAGTTGACAACCCAGCTCCTCTTTATGTCCTGAAGGGCCATAAAAACACAGGTACAATCTTATTTTAGTTTTTATTGCATGAAAGTTATTGATGTGTTAGGATAATAAGTTGAATCTTTAAATTTTGAATTCTGTGGTAATTCACTGTAGCGAAGTATATTACCATAAGTTTTGGACTCTTCCTGCTTTAATAAAGATTGTTGTGGGCAGCAACCTGGGAACATCCTGGGCTTCTCAGCAGCACCAAAGATCTAAAACAGAAATTATGTATATTTAAACCCCTCAATTTGCTGTGCAAAAGCAAGCAAGTAACTTCATTATGCAGGAATAACTTTGGTGCTGGAATGGGTGAATTGATTATGAAACGTGATGTGCTCCCACTAGAGTTGTAAATATCAGTGAGGTCTTCTAGGGAGGTTGTATGCTGTACCCAAAACCTAATAATGAAATGTTTAGAAATAATTGAAAAATACGGTTTTTGAAAATGTGAAGCTCAGATTATCGTGAGGATGACAAAGCTCTAGYACAGGCTGCTCAGAGTGGTTGTGGAGTCTCTTTCTGTGGAGATCTTCAAAATCCACCTGGATGCCACCCTGTTCTATGTGCCTTAGGCGTCCCTGCTGGAGCAGGGGGGCTTGTTAGAAGTATTCTAATCATGTGAGAAAAGAATGGGAGCTAAGAGAAATTTGAAAAATAAAAAGAGCAAATTTTTGTCATCTAATGTGGAGAGATTTTTAAGCAATGATGAATTTGCAGTGTGCCTACAGTTTTAATTCTTTCTTAAACTTGTCAACATTGTATGTATGCTACTAATAGAACCAAATCTCCTGAAATAAATCTGCTTAAATTGCTGATCTAAGACTGGGGACAATGCAGGAAACTTGTCGATATCAGTTTGAACTTTTGTTTCAGTTTGCAGCCTTTCATCTGGAAAATTTGGCACATTGCTAAGTGGATCATGGGATACAACAGCCAAAGTGTGGTTGAATGACAGATGTATGATGACATTACAGGTATGAAGTCCGGCATGAGTGTTAARTTGATGCTTTGATTTTTGTCAAAAAATAAACCACGATGTTGTTTTTTTGCAGGGTCACACAGCTGCTATATGGGCAGTGAAAATACTGCCCGAACAGGGGTTAATGTTGACTGGTTCAGCTGACAAAACTATTAAACTGTGGAAGGCAGGAAGATGTGAAAGAACATTCACTGGTAAGTACTCTTGTAGTTGACAGTTTTGTTGGCGAGGGGGTGAGCAAAGGTGGGATGCATACTCTAAGAGAAAAAAGTCAAAAACCAYGAAGTTGCCTCGAATTTTTCAGTTATTTTTCTTTCTTCTGCAAAGGGCATGAAGACTGTGTGAGAGGTTTAGCTATTCTTAGTGAAACAGAGTTCCTTTCGTGTGCTAATGATGCTAGTGTCCGAAGATGGCAAATCTCTGGCGAGTGCCTGCAGGTGTATTATGGACATACAAATTACATTTACAGCATTTCTGTCTTCCCTCAGTGTARAGGTAAGGTTTTCTTGTCACTATAACCCGACATTCTTCCAAAATAAAACAAGATACTCGGTTCTGCAGCAGGACTGTGGAGTTGTCATAGCAGAAGAACTCAATTGGCATTTCATTTACTTCATTTGCTTGCTTTTTCCCATTTGCTGCATTTTATGTCAGTAATAAAAATGTAGGTGATTGAATTCAAACCCATTCTCTGGCAGAATTGCACTGYAAATGAGATGAGTAAATTCTTGATTTATTGAAGCACAGACTATTTCCTATACTTATGTAATTTGCATATTGTCACTGTAGTAGAGTAATGGAATGGTGCRTGTGAGGTCAAAGCTGTAGAGTGTTGTAGAAGATGTTCTGAGCTGCTGACTGTTGTGGTGCATGTGTTACTTCCACATTCATTTATTAGGCGAATGGGTGTATATTARTGGATGCATAGGTCACAACTCTCTTCCATCTGAAAACTGTCAGAGAAGATTCTATAAGTTAGACTTTGAAGGGTGCTTAATGTATGCTTCCTGAAAAAACAGAAGCTGCTCGGAAAAAAATCTCAGATTTCAAAGAACGATGAAACTCTGGAAACATAGGGGTAAGACAAGTCTGTGATAGTCTCAAAATTACTCTTAAGTTCTGGTTATATCCTTGAAACAAGGAAAGAATCTTTTGTCTGCCATGACAGAATTTCATTCACTATCTGTCTGATGAGTCCACAATTTATGCACATTTCTTCATAAAGGAAATTATGCATGATTTTTGCTGTCTTCTAGTTCTCTTCTTGTGACTTGAAATACTAAATTATAAAAAGTTTCTTCTTACACTTTTCAGTGTTAGATAGGCAGTTCTAAGAATCCAGACAATCCATTGTCTATCACAGTTTAGTGAATAGATGTATAGTTTTAAGCTTTTTTTGTCTTTTTTCTTCCTTTTTAGATTTTGTAACTACTGGAGAGGATAGATCTCTTAGAATTTGGAAACGAGGGGAATGTGCTCAAACAATCAGACTCCCTGCTCAGTCCGTGTGGTGCTGCTGTGTGCTGGAAAACGGTGACATTGTAGTTGGTGCAAGGTATCCTGGTTTTACTGTCACCATGATTGTAGATCTAAAATTGGAGAATCCTTGATGAAGTTGTATGCATTCTTTTTAAGAGAATTAATTTTGACGTTGAAAAAAAAAGCCACCAAGATGTGAGAACAGTAATTGAAGTATGTGTTCTTGTACTTCAGAAAAAAAAAAACAAATCTTTTTTTTCATGTAGTAGGTACTAGTACTTCAATGATAAAGAGTGAATGCTTTGGGGAATGGGCCTCACAATTGAATGCAGTGCTATGGGTAGACTTGCATGTTCTGTAAACAGTACGTATTTGATTGGCTCGAATTTGATCGTTTCCTRCTGTGCTTTTAAAATTATACTGTGTTTTGGACTTAAAGTTAAGTAGTTAATTCTTTTAAGTTGTTTTCATTAGCAGACTTGGATTCTTGGTCTAATAATAATTTGAATGCTTTCTGTCTGCTCAGTGATGGAATCATAAGAGTGTTTACAGAGTCATCAGAACGCACAGCAAGTGCAGAGGAGATTCAGGCTTTTGAAAATGAGCTTTCCCAGGCATCAATTGACCCTAAAACTGGTGATTTAGGAGACATTAATGCTGATGACCTTCCAGGAAGAGAACATCTTAAGGATCCTGGTAAGTTATTTCACTTCTGTTATGTTACAGACATCTCCAAATCTTGATTCTGAGGCATTGAAACTTTTAGTATCTTTTAAAACTAAGACAACCTTGATCTCTCTTAATAGAGTTTCTGAAGAAAACAGCTTAATTTGCTATTGTTTCATTGATCCTTTTTGGAAGGTAGACTGTAGTTTAAATGTATAGCAATAGKAGACATATATGATAAAAATATTTCTCGTGTGAGATATTTTAAAGGATAGTTTTCAAGGTGGTGGGATGTTTTGAGGATGTGTTTTGGATCTGGCAATGCCAGCTACACCAGCACTGTAAGAAGAAGTTGTGTAAGTCGTGAATGGACTATTTAATGTGGATTTCTTTTTTCTTAGAAGTAGATGTGTTCTGCTGTTTGTTTTCTTTTCCCTACTTTAACTTTCCGTCTGAAGTTTGTCTTAATTGACTGAATGTAGTTCTTACAGGTTCTCAGGACATTACTAAGAATACGGAAGAAACAGTGACAGTTAAAATTATTCGTAAATAGGGTTTTTTTTCCCCCAGAATCAGCACTTGGTGCTGACCACCAAATAGTATAAATTGCCAGTCACCTTCGTTATAATTGTACGAACCTTCCTGTGGTGTTAGTTCATGAGATTTTCACCTCTAGTTGTCATATTCACAGGAGAATGATGAACTGCTGCGGTGATTGACGCAAGGATTACTTTTTCATCTTAGTCTGGTGGCAGATACCAGTTTGTGATCGTAAAATGCTAGTGTGTGGATTTCTCTTATAGCTGTAGTACACAGTACAAACAAGCCAACAAAAGCACTTGTATTTTTTTCTGTAAYGTAACTTAGAATCTTCTTGAACTGTCTTTTCCTCTTAAAAGTTGAGTGCCACCAATATACTTTTTTCCCCCTAAAATAGGTCTTGTTTTTAGATTTCTTAATTTCTTCCTCAAATACTTCTGTCTACAGGCACAAGAGATGGACAGACACGTCTCATTAAAGATAATGGGAAAGTCGAAGCCTATCAGTGGAGTGTTAGTGAAGGAAGGTGGATAAAAATAGGTGATGTTGTTGGTTCTTCTGGAGCCACACAGCAAACATCTGGGAAAGTTTTATTTGAGGGAAAGGTATGTACCCTTAAGAGTTTTGTGTTTTAATTGCTTCAAGTGTTATGTGCTTAAATAGCACATTTTTTAAGAAAGTGCAATTTTTTTGCAACGGCAAAATACCTATACCTATACCTTTCTATACCTAAAATATAAATTAGAAAGCAGGGATTTGGTGGTAGTAAAATTCAGTTCAGACTAAGATACAAGTATTAATCCTGGCTTCTGCCAGGATTAGAAATATTAGAAATGCGTTTTGTAAAAAGTTARCTGACATGAAAAAGTTATTTTGCAAAAAAGTAAACTATTAGCTAGTAAAGAAAGGATCAAGTTCTTTACTGTTTATTGTTAATACCTTGAAAAATTAGTTTCACTTCCTTTCCAAAGAGAATGAATCTTAAAATTTATCTAAGAATGATTTAATCTATTACTTACTAGATTTCTGTGCTCCCTTAACGTTTGAGCTGAAATGCAGGTGATAATTTTACAGACAAGTATGTACTTTAATGATGCTTACATAGAGAAAAGTCTGTATTTAGTGACACCACTAAAAGGATGTTCTGGTCATAACTGTTAGCATGCTTCAACAAAACCTAGGAGTTGTCCTTTTTACTATTAAAGTATGCTTCTAAGCYCAAAGCTTTTTTGAGGTAGCTGACTGTCTTGAAGTTTTGCAGGTCACCAGATTTGTCCCTGCAGCGTTATATCTGATGCTGGAATTGTTTTTCTAATACGTTTGCATATGTATTGGCAGAATCTGTTGTGTTAGCCTACTCTTTCTTGAGGTACAGCATTCTAGAAAACACAGAWTATGGTTTGTATATTTCAGACTTGCGGTCTACGCAGGGGAGTATTACTGATACAAGTTGCAAGTTACGATAAAGACTAAGGGCTAAAATGAAATTCAGTTCATGTTGTATGTATCTGTATACCAAATACGATGACAAGTTTCTCATTTTCCTGAACCTGAATATTTATTTTGCTTAAAGGAATATGACTATGTTTTCACCATTGATGTAAATGAAAGTGGGCCTTCCTACAAACTGCCATATAACATCACTGAAGATCCTTGGCTGACTGCATACAACTTCCTGCAAAAGAATGATCTAAATCCTATGTTTCTGGACCAGGTGGCAAAGTTTATTATAGACAACACTAAAGGGCAAACACTTGGGAATACAACCACTCAATTTTCAGATCCTTTTACAGGTAAAGGAATTAATTTCTAGTGCACAAGTATGTTAGATATCAAGGAGATAAAGATGCATATTTAAAWAAGAATGTTGTTCCAATAATGGTTAATTGTATTTTTTTTCTGTAGATGTATTCCTTTGCAGGGATGGAGCACAAATTTGGCAGAATGATATRAAGTGTAGTATAAGCCTTATTGTTTAATATTTTCCTAGCAATGCTGGTCACTTCACAAGGAGACTTCAGAGTCCTAATTTCTGTACTTTAGTATTGGTTATTTCATGCCCTCAAGTTATGGAGCAAAGGCATGGATAGATTTGACAGAAAAATAGGGAAGCTTAATAATTTTCATAAYGTTTGTTAAAACTAATCTTCAACAAAATACTTATTAACCCTGTTGTATTTTTCAGCTTTCTTTCTCTGGTAGTAGCAGATTGAATAGGGGGAGAAAAAAAAAAAAAAMCCACTTTGTTATTCTGCTAGGTGACAAAATGCTGTTATGGAAACAAAACTCAACATGGAGATGAAAATAAGCTTTTTTTTTTTTTAGGCAGGAAAAGAAAACTATGATCAAGCTACTTTCTCAAGAATTGAATTATATTAAAYATTACATTAACCACTTTTATTGCAGCCATCTTCATAACGGTTAAATTAGTAGTGCAAACTCCATGAATATGATTTTCTTTTTTTTTTTTTCTAGAAGGGACTAGAAATGAGCATATAGACTTTTACCAGGTTTAGGTAAAACTGAAACTATGGTAATGTGAACTTAGGCACATACAGAGTTACACAGACTCACTGGATAGTTGAGGTTGGAAAAGGCATTTGGGAAAACAACCTAGTCCAACTGCCTTGCTCAAACAGGGCCAGCTTGAGCAGCTTGCTCTCATCATCCGGCTTTGACCATCTGCAAGGATGGTGACTCCACAGACTGTCAGGCAGCCTGTTCCAGGGCAGTAAGAAGTTTTTCCTCATGTTCAGATGGAACTTCTTGTGTTTCAGATTTAGTCCATTGCTGCATTTTCTGTTGGTGGGAACTACTGAACAAAGTCTTGACCCGTTCTCTTTACCTGCAGCTATTTTTACGTGTTGACAAAATCTCCATGTCAGTCTTCCCTAGGCTAAGCAGGCCCAACTCTCTCTGCCTCTCCTCATATGAGAGATGCTGTTGTATGTCAATCGTAATGACCTTTTACTGGACCCTCTGCATGTCCAGAACTGGGAAGTCTTCCAGATGTGGCCTCACCAGAGCTGCTCAGAGAGAGAGGATCCCCTCCCTCAGCCTGCTGGCAGTGTCTTTCCTGCTGCAGCCCGGGATACCAGTAGCCTCCTTGTCCACCAGGACAAATCGCTGGTACTAATCACATACTTCTGAGCTACAGCATTAGGCGCTTCTTAGACCACCTCACTGTCTCCTCAGCTAGTCCATACTTCCTCAGCATTCCATTCACTGAAGCTAAGGAAGTCAGCATGCACTTGGCTCTGCTCCCACCAGTTACTCCATCTTAGATGGCTGTGCCTATGATTTAGCTGTGCCTAGATTGAATATAGAAGCTTCAGAAGACAGAGAGCTTACCCAGAATAGTTAGGAAGAATCCTGTTTTAGTGTCAAGGTAAAGCTGTGCAGCAGATCAGGCTTATAGCCCCACGATACTCTAAGTTGTATTTGATATTTTGCTTTGTTTTGTGCTACTTCTGCTTGAAAAGTGATGAAGCAATAGTAACAGCTATAGCAGTTATTTTTCTTGCTGTTTTTTTAGGTGCTGGACGTTATGTCCCAGGTTCTTCATCTGGATCAAATACAATATCTTCAGCAGATCCTTTTACAGGTAACTTATCTGTATTATTTATTTCAATGTATCTTTCAGGAATTTAAAGATGTGTATTTCATGCTCAGTTCTCATCAGTGTTTAGTTCCAGTTCCTCTCAGTTCTCCACTTGGACTAGGTATATTCCACAGCTGGGAGACTTAAATGTGAAAAGTGACCAGGCATGTTTGGATTTGTTCGGAAGAGGAGGACGCCTCTCTGTAGATGAGARAGAAAAACAGTTTATGAAGGAATTGACTGAAATTATTACTACTGTTTTGTAATTCTTTCCTGTGCTAAAAACATAGAATTACTTAGCTRTTTGCATAAAAATTTACTTTTTTTAAAAGAGATTTTGCTGTGTCAAATGTTTTGGTACATTGCTGAACTTGTCATGTTATCTTTATAATAGGAATGGATGCCTACAAATCACCTGCAGCTAAAACTGAAAATATTTATTTTCCTAAGAAGGAGGCAGTCACCTTTGATCAAGCCAATCCTACACAGATAATGGGTCAGTGTTTTATGACTTTGAGTCTGTCTTTATTTCTGTTCCATTTGAAATGGTAATTTCATTTTTAATCTGTCAAAAAAAACTGGCATCTCAACTTTCCTACTTCTTTAGTTTTGACCTTTAAAATCACATTCATCAACTGGATCCAGTTGAAGGCATAGGAGTGCTTTTTACTGGAACTTTAAAGAATATATAATGTATCCAGTCTTGCTCACCCATAAACTTTCTTTTGTTTGACATTTTACTTACTAAACTGGTAAGTAAACCTAGCAATTAAAGACTACTTTTTTTCCCCATCCTGGTGGCTCAATAGGCAGGTTATATGCAATCTCTTTCTGAACCTGCTGCTAAAAACTTCAGTTCACCAGGAGTTGTTGGCAGTTTCAAACCTTGAATAATAAGCAATATCAGTCACAAGAACATTGTAGGTTTCTGTTTGTTTTAGAAGCTTAATTCTAAAAATCAGGCTTACTGTTTCCTATGATCTTGTAACAATGCATGGTTAAATACAATTGTAACTCTTGTGGCCAGATTGGACTAAATTTAATAGCTCTGGGTTTTGTTTTGTTTTGTTTTTTTTCCACAGTAAGCCCTCAGTTAATTTTTATTTACACTAGAAATCTTCTAAAATGAATGATACTGTTTGCTTATGGTTTTATTCACGTGGCCCATAAGTTTTGGAAGAGTTGTGAAGAGCAGGTGCTAATTCTAGAACCATTCTAAGCAAAATGCAATTAGTTCTTGAAAACTTTGATCTTTAAATTGCATTCACATTTGAATGCAGGACACTGAGTTGTCATACCTTACGACATTCACATCAAAATCAGAAACAAGATGAGTGAGGGAGAAGTAATRTTTTAGTGTTTAAAATAAAAATTTCTACAAAATACATCTTTTTAGCATTGTTCATAAAATGCTGTGTAGTATGTTTAAAACTATTTCAGTGAAAAGTTCTGATGTCAGAGAGCTCTGGTTGTGAGGCTTTATGGTTCTTGGTCACACAGGCAAACTGAAGGAGCTTAATGGAGCTGCATCTGAAGAACAAAAGCTTACAGAAGATGACTTGCTAATCCTTGAGAAGATCCTGTTCACAGTATGCAACACCTCTGCAGAAACACCTACAGCACAGCAACTTCAGACTTTATGGAAAGCAGTTAACTGGCCAGAAGGTAGATGATGTTTGCATGTTTTTTTTTTTTTCCCTTTTTTTTCTCTTTTTAGTCATGTCATCAATACTTCACCACAAACCAGAATTCTGTAGTCGTGGGCATTAAAAAGACGGTGCCTTGAAGAATTAGTAACGCAAACAGAAACCAGAAAACGGCACACTGGCACCAATAACATTGTACAATACTGGTCATCAGTGGGGGCAGCAACATAATCTGTAAAATTTGGTAATAGGTAGTCAGATTTTCTTGGTGATGGAACAGTAAAGGTGAAGGAGGAACTTGATTTTAAAAAAAGTTGTAGTTTTTTTTCATTTAAAGAGTATCTCCTAAAAAGAGCAGTGAGACTTGTTTCAAAATGAAAGTGGGAGACTGGAGTCCGGAAGTCAAATAAAATGTGAAATTATGAAAAGTTACGAAATTATGATAAGTTATGAAAGATTGAAGAAAAAAACTCTTGTTTCTGCTCCTGGTAGAAAAGGGGTGGTTACTGCAGGRTAGATTATGCAGTCAGAACAGCATTGGTGAAAAGTTTTTGATGGATGTTACCAGAGATAATGTAATTTTGTTTCATAAACGTAATACTAAAAAGTCAAGAAAGGTGCTTGTTCTACTTGAAGACCAGAAAGAGTTTATCTTGGCTTTACTTTAACATCCTGGAAAAAACAKATGCATTGCATGTGAGGATACATTGGTATGAAGTTTAGAACAAGCTGCTTGTTTTATGCAGTTATTTTATGTTTTAATATTTTTTTTTGTTCCCTAGATATTGTCTTTCCAGCGCTAGACATTCTTAGATTGTCTATCAGACACCCCGTTGTGAATGAGAACTTCTGCAGTGAAAAGGATCATGTGCAATTTATCATCCTCCTCCTTAAATTTTTGAACCCCAAAGGAAAGCAGGCAAACCAGCTGCTGGCACTTAGAGCTCTTTGCAATTGTTTTGTCAGCCAGGCAGGCCAGAAGCTCATGATGCAACAGAGAGATGAAATAATGACACAAGCCATAGAACTGAAATCAGGTGGTAATAAGAACATTCATATTGCACTTGCTACGCTCACGTTGAACTATGCCGTTTGTTTACATAAAGTCAGCAACATCGAGGGCAAAGCTCAATGTTTATCAGTAATCAGCACAGTTATGGAAGTTGTTCAAGATCTTGAAGCTGTTTTTAGACTGCTTGTGGCYCTGGGGACACTGATCAGTGGGGATACAAATGCTGTGCAATTAGCCAAGTCCCTGGGAGTTGACTCTCAAATAAAAAAGTATGCCTCTGTATCAGAACCGACTAAAGTAAGCGAATGCTGTAGGTTCGTTCTTAATCTGCTGTAATTGTTATTATTATTTGGGGGAGACAGTGTATTCAAAAAAAAATGATGCTTTTGTGCATTTCATGTGACAGTGTATAATTGAGAAAATACTGTGGATGMGCTAAAACCTTGATATTGTCAGATGTTACACAGCAAATAAAACTTTTTACAATTGTCATGTGACTGCCTATCTGAAGTCTGCAGTGTACAGGATCTTTGCACGAAGTCTTTCTGGAATAGTTTAGAAGATCAAAATAATAAATCACTAAGAAGCTGGATTGTTAACCGGAAAGAATAGGGTGCAAAACAAAAGTGTCAGCAGAATGACTGTATGAATGACAGTTAATTTTGGCAAATAGTAGCTGTGATTAAATATGCTGGTAAAGAAGTTGCATTTACTTAATTTTCCATCATTTTTTTCCTCTGACTTTCTTTGTTAACCTAACTTTTGTTGCTGTTGCCATGTGCCGTTTGTACTGCAGCAGTTTTTAATCTAGAACTTTGTGAATTCCTGAAAGACAGACTCTTATCTCATGTAGCTCTAGTGCTCCAGTGGTAAGTTTTTAAAATGGTTTAAACATCCCCTACTAGAAAATCCTTTACTTAAGGAACAGGAATAGGGTATTAGTTAACAGCAAAAGTCTTACTTKAAAATATGTTATAAAATACTGGATTGTATTTACAGAGTACAGCAATTGGGAAAAAAAAAAAGTGGTCTTGGAGTTGAGTTTCAAGTGCACAGGATGGATCAAACAGCAGGAAGTGCAGAAATACAAAATCAAATAGCTTTASCAGTGTCAGTACTGATTTTTTGAAAGGGAAATATATTACGGCTAGTCCAGCAGATCTAAGATATTCAGTTCATTTGATTACACATTTAGGAAGTCTTCTGTGGGCTATTTGCCTTCCCCTTAAATAGCCCTTTGCCTGAAGGAGCTTGTRAAGTGTCCTGCAGATGTTACTCTCTTGCTTGTCATTAAAGCAAGTAGACACTTAGGTTGAAGAGGTCCATGTTCAGCATGTCTAAATTGTCATTTATTAAAGTAATTAATTTTTATTAGATTAATATGATAGAGAAAATGGAGAAGTGGGAAAGCTTTACTGGCACTTGAGCTCTTTATGACATCTGGTGGTTTGCGATACATCAACTCSTTTCTGAGAGGCTACATTCAGAAAATAGTTTTAAGATATAACCTATCTGTCTCTTGAACTTTTGTGACCTGCTGCACATTGTTCTTGAAACTCCAGCTTTTAAATGTTGTGCTTGTAGTGTATTTGTACATTTGTTAATTTACGCCTATATACATCTAACATTGTTTTYGTTATTGTGGGATTACAGACTGCCTGCATTAAGATGCACGACCATAAATTTCCTAGACCAAAAAGAAGTTTATCTTAATAAACATACTCTGGCAACTCTGAGAAATAGTATATAAGAAGAGGTATTAAAAATTGTGTTAAAACTGGATTTGCAGGCAAATACTTTGGTGAAAACCCTGCCATCTGGGGATGGGAGTATATGTGAAGGCAGGATCTAACAAGCAGGAGAAGGATAGTTGGATTAGAGGCTGCACAGCTTCCTCTGTGTGGTACGTTGTTATGTGATCACATCGGAATTTAGTGTTGTTTCAAGGAATATGTGTCTGCTGAGGCAGAGCATCCAAAATTCCAGGGGAAAGGACCCTAATGTCCCCTTCTGTTCCCTTACACAATACTAAATTAWATGCAGATAACAATGTACCCCATAGGCAATGGAAGCAATATATTCAAGAAGTGGTATGTAACAAAATATATAACATCTTAAAATACAGTGTAAGAATACAATGTGTAGAATGGAGTGTATTTTTTTTTAATTTTGATGCAAAAATACTTTTTGCAAAAATACATTTCAAAATGTGTTTTGGAGATGAGCAGTAGCCAAAAGAAACATTAATGAGATGTCATGGGGATGAAGGTTCCACTTCCATGGAAGGATGTTAATGTTATACCTAGTAAGAGGGGCAGACAGCCAGGAAGTCTCCTACAATACAGGGAGAGTACACTTCTTTACACAGGCACAAAAGTTAGACCTGGTGCTCCACCTGCAGGAGTCCACATAACAGAAGTTGACCTGCCTTTATATTAATTTCAGGGTAAAAATGTGTTCTATATAAACTGTGAAATTGGATTTTCAGCARTCTTGCAGGATTGTTAAATAACTTAAAGGATTTTCAAGGCATTTTCAAAATTCATATTCCCCGATGGAGTTTTGGTGTTTATTCACATGAGAGATTAAGCTTTCCACTTTGACTGGTATTTTTTTTCCAGCTTTCCTGGTTGTGGAATTGAGGCAACTGTGGACCAAATCACTATTGATTAGTATTTAAAAAAAAAAGTGCGAGATATGAATTACTTCTTTTTTGATGGCTGATTTTGAAGCCTAACTATGACTACCTAAATGCCAGTGTTGTTATCAATGACCTTATCAAAATACAAAGGTACTCTGTCAATAGAAGCCATACTCATTGAAATTGTATTCCATGCAAAGGTGCAAGTTTTATATATGACAGCTCAGACATTGATATTTGATAATATTTTATCTTTAAAATTTAACTTTCCCTTAGTTAAATGCTTAAACATTTGAAAGAAAAAAAGTCTTCTGGTGAACTACCCACTGATATACGGAAAGGTGGATTAGCAGMTCTCAGTGGAGCACCCAAACCAGTTAGTTTTCACATCTGAAAAAAAAAATAGGAACCTTACTAACCTTTTATTTTCCATATAGATATTAAAAAGATACCAAAGATGCCATTTTTATTCCAAACTGGTATATTTTTCCTCTGTATCACCTTGTAACAAAATCTCCAACTTTGTCACTTTGTCACTATCAGTATGTGTGTGGATCTGTGTGCAGCCAGTCTGACCCATCAGTACAGCCTCATGTCGCTCAAAATGAAGTCTCAGAAATTAGTGGCAGCCAGTGAGCAATTTCTGGGGTGCACAATCCTGACAGAACCTGAAAGCTTTGAAGACTTCAGGTCGGAAGAAGACAAGGTGCTACCTTTGATAGGTGGCCTCTGCTTAAAACGTCGTTCTAGAGCCTTGAAGCAGCGATCTGCAATACAAGTTTTTGAACAGGCTTGCCAGTTGGTTCTGTGGAAGAGCAGCTAAATCCGATGCTCTGTTGGTGCACATTGTGTAGACTACAGAAAAGAGTAGTGAACATGGTGGAGTAGATCCAAGTTGGACTTTGCCAACAGGGCATTGCACAAGTCTCCTCAGCTTCCTGACAGGAGGCTGCACAGCCCATGGATTTGCCTCGGACTTGCTGATACGGGTTTGGATTTCTGTGAGATTTCTGACAGGCTCCTCAGCTTTTAACACCTGCTCAGSAAAAGAGACATTTGTGCTGATTAGTGACGGGCCGGGGGAAGGGGGCGGAAACAAAGCAAACAAAACCAGGCTTAAACCCGCACCACGGAATATTTCGTTTTCGCTGAGAAACCGGGAAGCCCCGTCCCGCGCTGAGCTCGGGAGCGCGGAGGAGCAGCGGCAGCGCCTCAGACCCGGCCACGCCCCGACGGCCCCGGCCACGCCCCAACGACTCCCCGGCCACACCCCAACGGCCCCGGCCACGCCCCAACGGCCATGACTCAAAGGCTCCCGGCCACGGCCCAACGACTCCCGGCCACGCCCCAACGGCCGGCCGCGGTCACTGGCCAACAGGCCCGGCCCAAAGGCTCCCGGCCACGCCCCAACGGCCACTGGCCATGCCCCAACGACTCCCGACCACGCCCCAACGGCTCCCCGGCCACGCCCCAAAAGCCGCTGCCTCCGGCCACGCCCCAGCCGTCCCCGGCCACGCCCCAACGGCCACTGGCCATGCCCCAACGACTCCCGACCACGCCCCAACGGCTCCCGGCCACGCCCCGCCGCCCCCGGGCCACGCCCCAACGGAAGGGCGCTGACGTCAGGCGCGGAGGGCGGTCGGTCGCCGTGGGGGCGGCGGTGGCGGCCGTGGCTCCCCGCGTGGCCATGCCGGGCCGCAAGTCCTCCAAGGAGAAGAAGCGGCGCCGCTCTCGCTCCGCCTGCCCCGAGGGCGCCTCGGGGCCGCCCGGCAGCGAGAGGAAGCGGCGGAGCACGGAGTCCAGCCGCGACGTCCCGGAGGTAAGTGCGGCCGCGGCCCGCGCGGGGAGCGAGGTGCGTGGGGCGGCGCGGCCGGAGCGAGGCCTGGCCCCCTGCGTTACAGTCCCCCTGTAATCGGATGGCTCGTTCATCTCCATAATACCTGCTTGCATACAGGTCCTTCATGTGTGGATGGGCCTGTGTTGTGTGCGCCTTGCGCTTACGTTGTAGCGGTGCACAGAGGTCAGTTAGGTCTGCTCAAAACTTGCGTGTGTGGCACCAGATACAAGAGAGACCTGGCTCACTGGCTGCTTAGCAAAGGCAGGCAAGGAGGGGAGCAGCAGGATGGACCTCGTGTACATGTGAGGGAGGAACCTATCCGTGTTTTTCCAGGGAGAAGTTGCAAGGGACACTAGCCAAGAGATACAAGCCTGCATTGTGAGGCTCGGCTTTCAGAGACGTGTATTGCAGTAAGTTTTGTCTCTGAGGTGCACAGTGTGTTGCGTGAATCCAACTCCTCATGAATCTCAGCAACCTGCAAAATGTATGCCTGTCACTGAAGCATTTTTTACATATATATATATGCACACATCCACATATATATATATATATATATATATAAAGTTATGTAAATATAAAGTCTATGTTATGCATGTTCTCCTGCTAGGACTTTCAGGTATGAATCCCACTTCTCATAAAGCTGTCCCACACAGGGTGCTGTCTGCAAATCTCCATTTTAGTAAGATGATTTTAAATCATCTGATCCTTTAACTGCTCGGAAACTTTGAGAAATACATTTGTTGGGCTTTAAGGCAAAATGAGAAGCACAAACTAGAGGAATCAGTTGCATTTTCAGATGGTACATTCTCTTTAACGTCTCTTTCAGGGGCCGTAAGTTTCTCTTGCTTAAAGATTGCTTCACTATAGAATTTCCTAGTACAAACTGTGCAAACTGTTTTGAGGATTATAGGTGGCTTACAGTTGTAAATAGTTCTGAAGGAAGAACTTTTTAACACAGATGAAGCTTTAAGTTTCTTCTTTTCTAATTCACTAATAAAGATGGAGACTATTTTCTCAATTTTAGGAAGCAAAATGTAATGTGCCATCTGGAGAGAAAGAGGAAGAAGCTGAACAACCCAGTGATATAGAGGAGGGTGGATTAGATCTCAGTGTGACACTCAAACCAGTCAGTTTCTACATCGCAGACAAAAAAGAAATGCTTCAGCAGTGTTTCTGTGTCATAGGAGAGAAGAAACTACAGAAGATGTTGCCTGATATCCTGAAGGTACTAATATACATTTGCTTTTTAAACTGACTTTGCAGGCTTGAATGCTTCTGTAAGAAACTCCTTTTTTCTTTCAAGTCTAGAGGACTTCCAACTAAGAATTCTCCTGTTTGTTTCTCAAATCAGAGTGTCATAGGACAACTTTAAGAACAACCTTAATGTCCCAGATCACAGACCACGTGTATTTCCTGTTGCACTGGGAGGGGAGGAGGGGGAGGAGATTTACTGCGTGACTCCACAACTTGTCTGAAAGATCAAATTTACTACACAGATTATAATGGAACTAAACAATAATTCTTATTAGCAGAAACTTAGCCTCACTAGAATACTTACTTTCTAGTAACATGAAAATTTGCACGAACACAGGCTACTTGATAAGTAAAGCTAGCTTTAAAAGTAAATGTAACTACCTGAACGAATGAACTAGGGAGGCTAATTGTGATTGATCTTACCATGCATTTGTTGCTGCCATGGCCAACACATGCTCAATTCCAGGGAAATAGCCTCAGTCCCTGTSCCGAGGGGCTCTGCAAGTTGACAGAGCCGCTGCCACTCATGAAGAGCACAGGAGGGCTCCCCAGGGCCAACCTGTTCATACCTTCAGGCAAAGGAGGAGTTGAGGCCAGTTGCTGTTGTCCTCACTATGTTGCAGTCCCTGGCTTGACTGCTGCACAGTTCAGCTCTCCTCCAGTGTTGCCGAGACATTGACACYCGCAGTCATGGGGTGGAGGGTGGCTGAAAGCCAAAAAGTCAGACTGTGTGCCAGAGTATCTGTGTTGTCTCCTTTGTGCTTGCAGTKGTGTCCCAAGGAGAGGGAATTCCAGCCTTCGGTGATTAATACTGCCCCAGCAGTGGAGCCAGTGTTGTCTGTCAAGGTCCTGATGAGGGGGACATAGTCAAGACCCCCTGAAATTAATGCTACTCCAGCAATGAGAGGAGGGTTTTGTTTCCCAGGTCTTGATGCCCAYATAGGCCTTATCTCCAAGCCTATCTCCTTCCTTTTGATATGTGAAACACAGGRGTGCAATTTGCTTGTAGCTGGCCCCAAATGCTCTTGGGAGCTCTCCACTACTTCACAAGATTAGGTGAAATTTGAAAGTAGAATGCTGATATAGTTCTGTAGTTCTTGATTCTTTCTCTGCTCTTCAGCTGTTGCTGAATTTCTGGCTTGCTTTTTACASTGGTCCTCAATTTTTCTGTTGATTTCTGTTGATTCTGTTGATCTGACAGTTATACTGTTAGTATAACTGAGACAGTACTTATTCAAAGTAAACTACTGAATGGCATGCAATTTCACTTGTTTTTCAACTGTACAGGAAGAAAAGAGATCTGGAGGGACTAGAGGCAAAAGCAGTRGGAAGTAAAGAGCCTTGTTGTATAGAGCCAAAGCCTCAGTAGCACCAGTGTTACAAAACACCCAGCACTTACTGATTTTGGTGTATGGGAGTGGTATCATAGTTCACTGTCACTTAATCAGGAGGACTGTATCATTTTCTTTTTAAGAGACAAGGTTAGATAGAAAACTTTGTGGTTGGGTTGTATACAGCTCTTATTAAGTTTATATATAAAGCATAAGAATGGGATCCATTTCTCAGACTTTATACATGACTATTTACATATTTCCTATAAGTGTTTTTTCATTAGCAATGGAAATAGCAATTCCTGAGCTTGGATTCAGCAATCAGCCCTGTTGTATACAGACTTGATTGTGTAATCCAGCTGCTCCTACTGATAGAAAATTAAGGATAATCTGGTTTATAGTTGTTTTACTGTTTCATGCCTCACTGCTAGTGAAAACACTAAAAACACTGCATCAGCGYTTTTACTTCGCAATGTTATAACCACAGTGAAAATAGTCATAGGTCAAGTAATTGATACYGTTTATTGTTTAGTCTTTCAAAAGATTTATTTTTGGCAGCTGTTGGAAATGAGGCACCTATCAGTGTGGTATGTTTTGGTTTTAATGTGTGTTAGCTCTTCATTTAGTGGTGTTAAATTGGTCTATCTTAACTCTCTTCTTAGAACTGTTCCATGGAGGAAATCAAAAAACTTTGCTTGGAGCAGTTGGAGCTGTTATCTGAAAAAAAACTGTTGAAAATTCTTGAAGGTATGCTTTAGATTTTTCTTCTCTAGTATACAGTGGTGCCTTAAAAAAAAAACTGCATTTGCATACCTTTTTTACGATATAAGATTTCAACTTTTCAATGTTTTATTGAGCTTACAATTGATAACGAAGGGCTAATTTTTGTAATAATAATGCTGTCTTGATAATTATTGGAATACTTGGGAATTTTAATTTGGCAGTACGTCTTTAAGTTTTTCATGTCTCCTGCAGTATACTTCAGTGGCTACAGTATTGTACTAGCCAAACCATTTCTATGTATTTAAGTAACTTATACAGCATGTTTCTGTTGCATTAGTGTTAGCGTGTTGCAAGCAAGTATCTCAGAAATAGCTTGGTGTATCTGGACAAGAATAGTAATTGAATTTTAGTACAGATATCTTGGAGTGAAGAACATTCTCTTGATCATCAAAATAAGACTAACTGTGTAGCATTAAGTCTTATTAACTGGTTAAATTTTCGTCTGTTTGAAAATGCTTATATTTAGGCAAGAACGGAGCTGAGTCTGATACTGATGAGGATGCAGATGGAGGAGACAAGACTGGAGGTGAATCAGTCAGTCAGTGAGTAGAAGAAAACACTTTGGAACTTAATTGAGAAATACCAAATGATATTAGAATTTCTTGTGAGGAGTGATGAAATGTAATACTGAACTATTCCATCACTATATCCTTAGTTATGTGATTAACCGAGTAAAATGATAGCGATCTATTTTAAAATCTAATACTTATTAGCCAAGACACCTGTGTCTCTGTCACAAAACATCAAATTTATCTTAGGCACATAAAGAAGTTTTGGAGTGTCATTATTGCCTATGAGTTGAATTGTAGTATAAATCAAACATGTGCACATGCTTAGCTTGCTGCAGAAGTGATTAGTTAAACTCTTTCATTGAGCTAGGGTAAGTGAAATGATTCCTTCATGCTTCCTGACTAGAGTAAGAACGTCTAGCCCCATYCTAAGTCATCACTCTGAGAGGTAATTGACTTGCTCTAGGTTAGCTTAYACTGAATTACATGACTAAGATGCCTTTCAGTTACTGATTTGAACTAGTACATCAAAACTTACTAACTTGACATGGGAGGAGGGAGAGGGTGCCAATAATCCAAGTTTCCAGTTCTGGTCACTATCTTGATTCAAGAGATCTTGACATTCAAGAGTTTCTGTTCCTATTTTTGACTCAAAGGGCTTAAGAAGTTATTAGTGATTTTCTTTGATTTTTGCATGTCCTGCAGGTTCAGGTTCTTAAAAGCAAAAAGGCTGTCCTAAATGTGGAGATACTAGGATGTGTGATGTTTGTGTGATGCATTTTTAGTTTCCTCTGACACTACTTGTTTTTGGTTTTCATTGAGAACTACTTTGTGTCTATATTCTCTTCTTCCTTGCCTCTTTCATACATAATGTATGAATGCTGTCATTAGGTTCATTATGTGGACTAGCTTAATCTTTTTGTCTTTAACCTTTACTGAAAATTTATAACTTTCTTTTTTTAAAACTTATTAAATATCAGGTCTCTTTCTGGAAAGCCTCTCTGCCAGTGACTGATATTTTGCCAGTGAACTCTTAAAGAGAGTGGCCTCCTTTATAAGGAAGCTATGAAAACTGACACAAAAATTTGGTGTTGAAGAATTTTTGTTTTAATTTACTTTTTATTTAAGATCTGATTCAAACAACTCTTATCCCGGAGAAGAATGGCTGATTCACTGCTGTCAGGTCTGAGCAAGGTAGTTCCTTGGTCTCAGTAATTTTCAAAACCACTGTTCAGAATATTTATTTATGACCTCCAACTACAGAAAAAATAGTAAAGTTTTATTTAAATGCAAATAAAGTAATGACTGGAGTTGGGAAAAGTGGAAATTATGAAAAGTGGAAATTATTGTCATGTAATGAATAAAACACAAAATAAGAACTATATTTTTTATTCAATGGGTATCTAAAGGCATTTGTGTAATACTTTGCCGCCACGGCAATTTGGAAACTTTTCAAGAGTATCTAGTATCCATATTTTGATTTGAGTTACTGTTCTACAGGAAAAAACTTCTAGAATAAAAGGTAACTAAAGTGATCTGTCCTTGTGTACACTCTATAACATAGCTGTGTCGAAGTGCAGCAGAATTAAAAGTGATCAGCTTCCTTAATCTTTGCTTCAGTTAGTAGAAATTAACATAACTAGATCATTTAACTGATAAGAAAGTGAGCAGACAACACAATCAAGAAGATGTTGAAGAGCAAAAAGAAAGTAGATTGCTGTTCCTTCCTTTAAAGAACAGAGAATGGTGGAGATACTTCTGTTTCTTGTAACTCCATCTCAGTACTTTTAGAAAACTTAGGTATTTCAGATACCTACAAACTCCTGAGATGTGGTATTTCAGTGTAGGAGGTAAGGTAAAAGGTATCTTTCCCTTGTTCATGGGATGAGATAGTGTTTCATATGAAAGTGTTATACCCAAACACTCCTTGGTCCATGCGGTCGACCATGTGTTAGCTTCAACAAGAAATAAAAAAGGGAAAGTGTTAAACTGTTAGGAAGGTAGAGAAGCAGAACAAAAAATAAGTGAAATGAGAAAAGGTTTTTATTTATGATTAAGCTTTTGCTCAATAGGTAGGTCAGCATTATGCTTCCTCAACAGTAAAATATCCTTTTTTTCTAAATAGCTGTAATCTTTAGTGATTGAGATTTTTCTTTTGCAACCTGCCTGTGAATGAGTATAAACGTAATGTCCAAAATATGTCCCAACCAGAGCAGCAAGTCAGTAGCAGGTAAAAGATGYAACAGTGAAGAAATAGCAAAAACAGTCACTGAAGTAAGCTTATGTTGTTTATGATCATGAAAACTTTTTTGATAATTGAGTTTAAATGGGTAAAGTTGTCCTGAGAAAAGACGTTTCACAAAGCAGAATGGCAATTCCTTTGTCTGTCATTACTAATTCAGTTTATGTATTTCTTATAAAGTGCTACCCTTGTGGATTGTATCAATGACACAACATCATAACAGTTTTTTTTTGCTTGTCTGTTTGTTTTACATACTACTTGCCTTGGTTGTTTTGGCTTGTAAGTGGGAYTGACAATCTGGTCAGATTTATTAGCTTGATTTGTTTCTTTGATCCTAGTTCTGTGAGGTTTTTATTTGTTCTTAAAATACTGACAAGTTTAAACAGTATACATTTATCAGTAGAAGTCCAGAAAGCTTAAATCAACATATCTGCAGAAATTCAAAATTTATGCTAATTCCTGGAAGAGTGTGTTGTTCATACAGTGCTTTTTAGTTTCCCTAAGTATACAAATACTTACCTGTCTCTGAAGACCAGCTTTAGTCTAACTGCATAGCTGTTCCTGAAAGTAGCAGGGATTTAGAGAAGCTTCTCCAAGTACAGAGAGGGTTCCAAGTTGCAAAACCCGTATCTTAATGTGTTGTGATACAGCATGACATCTTTAATTGCARTTTTACCCTTCATTTTGCTAATATATATGAAAGAGTCCTAATTCTGTTGGCAACCAGAGGTCTTGAGATTTTTCTTCAGCTTAGTAAAAAGGTTCAGCCATTTTCTTCAGCATGTAAAACATTTATTCTGCTATCTTTTCACTGTCATATTCCAAGTTAAACTGATGCTAAAAATTCTGAAATAGCGTAAAAGGACAGAAGCATCAGAACTTTTTTGGCAAAAACTGAAAATTGCTATTACAATGGATGTATTTCAGGATTGTAGAGCACTGAATATCTCAAGAATGCAGTTTTCAGGTCTCTACTATTAATTATTTATATCTTGTTCTGCAACAGAYTTCAGTTAAGCCAAGAGAATTACTGTAGATCAAGTTTTCCTGTTAAATGACCAACAGCTACTACTGCAGCTTGGAATGTCAGTCTGTAGCTCTGCATAACTCCAGCCAATACTCTTTTCTCTAACCTGTGCTGGTCACAGGATGGTTGAGGTTAGAAGGGACCTCTGGAGCTCATCTAGTCCAGCCCCCTGCTCCAGCAGGGACACCCAGAGCATGTGGCACAGGGCGGCATCCAGGTGGGTTTTGAAGACCTCCAGAGAAGGAGACTCCACAACCTCCCTGGGCAGCCTGTGCCAGGGCTCTGGCACCCTCACGGTAAATATCTTCCTCATGTGCAGATTAAACTTCCTGTGTTTCAATTTGCACCTTTTTTCCTGTCACTGGCCATCAGTGAACATAGTCAGCCCCATCCTCTTGGCACCCTCCCTTCAAGTCTTTGTATATGATGACAAAATCTCTTCTTTAGGCTAAACATCCTAAACATGTACTAAACATATTTTTAGCCTAAACATGTACTCCCAAGTACATGTTCCTCTTGTACTTGGGAGCCCAGAACTGGATATAGCAGTATCATTACACAGTGATTGCCTCRCCAGGGCTGAGTAGCAGCTGGAGGATCATGTTCAGCTTTCTGCTAGCCATGCTCTTTCTGCTGCGCCCCACACAATGCCATTGGCCTTCTTGGCCACAGAGACATGTTGCTGGCTCATGCTTAATCTGTAGTTCACTGTTACCCGCAGGTCTTGCTCTGGAGAGCTGCTGTCCAGCAGGTCAACCCCCAGCTTATAGTGATACCTGAGATTATAAGGTTACGTCTCCCTAGGGACAGGAAAAGGCACTTCCAGGGGTTCCCTTTTGTGCAGCCCTGCAGCCTCTCCAGGTTCCTATTGCAGCACAGGCCTCGGGTCTATCAGCCACTCCTCCGAGTTCTGTATCATCAGCAAAMGTGCTGAGGGTGTTGTCTGTCCCTGCACTGGCTAAGAATTTGCTCCCAGGATTGTTTCACTGGGACCTACATCACAACCTTTGAGATCCCTGAGCTCATCCTGACTTGCCTATGGGGAAGTTATTGGAGACAGTCTATTACTTAAGTCAGAGGAGACAACATGTGCTGCTCTTTCCTTATCCACCCAGTTATCCCATCACAGAATCAAGTGAAGCCTGACTTCTTCCCCTTGATGGATCCATGCCAACTCTTCCTCATCACCTCCTTTTCTTCTGCTTAAGAAGGACTGACCTCCAGGATGAGCTGTTCCACCACCTTTGCAGGAAGAGATGTGAAACTGATTGCCAGGGTCATGCTTCTTATCCTTTTTGAAGACTGCAGTGACACTGACTTTATGGGTTTTTATGAATTAAAATATTKAAATGCACTGTGCCTGATCTGCTACAACTCTGGCACCAACTCACTYTTGACCCCTGATTGCCTTCACAGCTTTGCAAATTTCAGCTTATAGCAAACTGTGGTGGATTTGTGCTCCCCTCTATATCTCAGATTTGAAAAGCTGTTGCTTACTGACAACATTAACAAGCCAAGAGCAAAAATGGTCAGTAAACTGAAGTATTTGTGGCTGTCCACAAGATGGTGCAAAATACTTGCCTATTAAGTAGAAAAGAGTGACCATCATTCCAGATCAACCCGACCAATTCTGATAAAATGTTCTGTAAAGGACTTCTTTTGGGATTCAAAAAATTATTTACCAACAGCAGGTAGTCCTTAAAAGAATCTGTTTTTTAATTTAGCCATTGATATTTGCTTAGCAACGGGCAAAGATTTCACATCGGTTTTTGATGTGCTATTTTTTAGTTGTATTTTCTTTGATAGCTGCTAAAAGGGATTTAACTAATTTCACTCTGGGGGAAAAAAGCTTCGATAAAGGGTACTCTGAAATTTCTGCCCAAATTTCTGTTTATAATTCCTCAGTGGAATCTGGCTTAAGGACTTTGGATAGAACTTTATTTAGATTGTTGTGACTTCTTCCTAAAAAGTGTTTGATCATACAAAATCAGTTTCCCAAGCAAGACATTACAGTTAGGCATTGTAGTGCTTGATTGTATAGAGTAAAACACAGATCAAAAGGATCAAGTGTGTGTGTGTGTACAGGACAGAAGGAGCCAAGATCCGTGTACCTTTGGTCAAGAGTTGAGTGATTAAGTTTGCTGAATCACGGCTAACAGTGGTAGGAGTAGCTGACTTTGCTAGGAGTAGCAAGTGCAAGAGCATTAACTGAGGATGATGTCATTTTGTTCCTTCTCTYCAGCTATACAGGATGGAAGATTACTCTTGGAATATATGTGTGTATGTTTAAATTTATATATAAATGTACGCATATATATGTGTGTATATACACACACCCTCCCTAGTCTACCTTGTTTCTGGCACTTGAACACTCGAGCCCTGCAGGTTTGGATTCCTACCCCAGCTGCCAGTTGTCGGACCTCCTTGGACATGTGTGTGTGGAGATGCGTAGGTCTCTCCAGTAGCTGGCTCAGACCTGTGAGGTTCCCAGTAGCTGACTGTTAGTCCACTGATCTCTTGCATATCTTCATGCAGACCCTAGTCTCTCTCTGGAATTTGGCCTCGGGATTACAAGTCTCTCAGGTAACTGGCTTTCAAGCTTATTATCCTACTTGCTGGCTAATATAGCTTAAAGTTTACAAATTACTTACATTTGTATACACACTGATGCACGATATTGAAACAAGTGCTTACGTTCTACAGTCTGACCAATTGCTAGCACTTAGGCTTTCACACAGGCATACAGAATGCAGAACTTGCTCATTCACAAAAATAATAGTAGAGTTTAGTATGAAGACAGGATAGATTCCAGTAATCAGGTGCAGTGTTCAGCTAGAACAAGAAACCTTATGCTGAACTGGCTTGTATTATCTCTGTTTCCTGTCTTTGGTCCTTCCTCTAAACTAACTAATTTGCACAATCCTTTAAAAAATAAGTTTTACAGAGGCCCTGACCGCTGTTTGTAGCATCTCATAAACAGAAACTTGACCCTCTCATCAGGAATAGTAATTCCCTTTGGCATCTAGAGAGGTCTGGGAAGTATCTGCAGGTGACTTGTCTCATGAGGTGTTAGATCTAGACACTGGGCTGATTTGTGTCCATTGACAGGGTTTGGTCAGGGGTGCTCTTTGCTGAGGTTCTGCTTGTTGTTTTGTTTCTCAGTGGGCCTTTATGTTGATGGTGATAAAAACTGTAATCATCTTATCTAAGGGAAAGGACAGTTTATTTGTAGAATTCTGGGCATCTTACACATAGAGACTGTAATCAGTCTTGCAATTCCTCTTGCTTTGGTGAAAATCTGAGTACTGAAATTAAAAATAGATGAATAACTTCTTTGCCTGTGAAGAGACAAAATTTGAGTGTTTTTGGAAGGAGAACCTACATAGACACCTTCCTGTTCAATATATCAACTTGTACCTCTAGTTTGTGTATCTACTTCTCCTTCAGTTTTGCTTGGGAATGGAGTAAACTAAAAGGAGTAACTAGAGAAACAGAGTTAAAGGAAACACACCACTGAGATATTCTGAGAAAATAGTATCRTAGTAAATAATCTATTCCTGCGTTATTGTGTTATAATGATATAATACAATACTGGCTAGTGGACAGTATTTTACAGCTTTTGTCATTTYTCCAGTTAACGTGAGCCTTTACTATTCTATCAAAACATTTTTTAATTCTTTTTTTTTTTAATGCTATGTACTAATGAAACTCTTCTAATCAAATCTACTCTTTCTCATTGTCATTTTCAGCACATCTACATCAGTATTTGTATTGCAATATGTACAAAACRTGCAGGAGAATTATAGAGTCAATTGATTTGTTACCTTTCTTACAGATAAGAAAGTAACCATCAAAATAACTCTTCTAGAACAAAACTGAACTAATAAACTGACATTATTGTAGTGTTCTCTGTCCTGTCACAGCTGTTCTACTTCTTAAGCAAAAATACATCTCTGACAGTTTTGAAAAAACATCTATATTCTACTTAAGGAAAGGTTCCAGGCCATTACTGGAGAAAAAAGTTTTAAAATGCGGACTCCGTCTGTGATTTTATGATTTTTCTCTGTAAACACTGTCCTTCCTTCTTCTTCTATATGTCACAATTATTTATATTTTCACAACTTCTKTAAGTAGTTACACACATGAAACGTGGGTTGGAGACAAGAATGTCTCTTCTTATACCATATATAAAGCATATGAAATCCTAGAGGCCAAGCTTAAAAGAATGTCTGTTTTCAAATGGAGAAAAACAAATACCAAKCAGAATGCAAACTATAGTTTAAAAACATTTGCTTTTAAAAAGCAATCCTGTTTAAAAATGTGAGATTTGATACTGAAARATAGGGTAGGGTAGTAGCTTGTTTATGAAAATAGCTGCTTAATTACAAAATAAAATAAATAGTATTAGAATACAACTGAAATATATATATATATATTTCAGATTATTTAGTTATGTGATGATTTATTCTTGAGTTTTAGAGACAGCCTCCAGGTTGAGGCACTTAGGGTTGTGGTTTAACAGGCATTAGCAGGTTTAGCAGTGGTGATGGGTTTATTGTTGGACTCAGTGATCTTGAAATTCTTTTCCGACCATAATTGTTCTATGATTCTGGTTTTAGGGAGATGCTGCTACTGAGGATTATTATTCTTAATCACTAATATAGTGAGAAAAGTTGCCTGTATACTATTAGTGACAGCAAAGTGAAAAAACTTTTCCAAGTAATTAGAGTAAGCAGTATGTGAATACCTTTTGCCTTTTCTCATACGGTAGCTTGCCTTTCAACCTACCAATATGCATTTTCTTTTATGAAATTTTTTTGTTGTTGTTTTTTCTTTTTTGAAAAGTGCAAAGTGCTCTTCATATTATAAAATACATATACAAAAATGTCTTCTTGTTTGCTTCCAGACAGGATAACAGTATAGACTCCACTTCATCTCTGAGAGAAGACCACAAATTGGAAGGTCAGGAATCAAAACAAGGTATGCAGTTGAAAAAATGGAAGTTTGATATTCCTGATCCTGGGCAGTGACAAGTTCAAAGTAATTGGTACCTCTCTTTTGAACAGTAGCTGTTACCCCAGAGAAGCATCCTCACAGGAATCAGATGGTACAGGATTACAGCCTCTCTATTGCGCTCAGTTGTAAAAGAGGGCAAGAGAGCATTGAAAAAGTTTATTGCAGTAATGTTCCTCAACATGTGGGGCCCAAGGGTTTTGTAGCCTCAAAAGACAAATCACAGCTCTTCAAAGACTATTCTTCAAAGTTTAACATCAGGAATAGAGAAGATAGTGGAGAGGGAAGTGAAGTATAGCCTGCATGTCTCATTTGGCTCCTCATCTATTTTTTTTTTTTTTTTCAAATAAAGAGAAACTTCAGTCGTTTTAGTGTTTTTGCAGATAGGTAATTGTTAATGCTGGTATTGCTATTGTCTGGGTAGTTTCAGAGTCATTTTTATATTGTGCTAAGATGATTGTATGCAACTGCAATAGTACATTTTGATRTTTTCATGACAATTATCTGGGGAAACCCTGCTCAATTTAATGATTCTGTTAAATCTTGATACGTGATTTTTTTTTTTGCTTTGACTGTACAGAGCTAAGGACCATCTGAATGGTGCTTAAAATCTACCACTCTTGATGACTAGCTTTCATTTGAAGTCAGTACAACGCTCAAACCCATGGATCTCTGAGGAGAAAGTTTTATACTGCCTGTTTTCTCTTTTTAAATGCAAAATGCAGTGGTTAAATAATCAGTGATGGACAAAAGGCAGATTAATGAGCGATATACATAAGCAAGTGCCTGTAGCAGAAGGAAACCACTTTCTTAACCTTCATCAGTGTCTTTCAGTTGCTGCCTTTACATGAAAGCTGTGTGGCAGCTGCCAGTATGTGAAAAATTTGACTGTTTCTCTCTTTCTTTATGTTGGACTAATGTCAGAGATATATTTTCCAATAAGAAAAAGTTGCAAATTCTTATTTTGTTGGATAGTCTTATAATATATCCTTATATGAACATATCCTTATATGTTCTATATTATCAGATATATTCTTATATATACTTTCTTTTCTGTGAAKATTTGTTATTATTTGCTTCCTACGAGTCATTTGTCACAGTTCAGGACCCAGTGTTAAAGGTGTGTCTTGGAACAACTTTGTGAAGCTTTCTTGAAGTAATTAGTGAAAAGTGTTACAGTAAAAGCAACAAAACTGTTAGGAGAAGGTTTCTATGACTTTGTCAGGATTGCTTTAAATAGTACAAGTACTATATAGAGTAACATTGGAACTGACAGATTTTCTGCAAATGTCTTCCACTTCTGTATTGCTAATTGATAACTGTTGCAGATAATTCCTTCATTGTCCTTTTGTATGTCCTTTTGGAATATGTGCTTTTGTCAATCCTAGTAATGCGATAGCTTTGGGTTATAACAACAGCTCCTTTCTGCATTTTATCTTAGAAAAGATTTTGAGAATATCAGTAAAACTTAGAAAATACAGCTATGTAGTCAGTCTTTTTCTGAGACAGAGTCTATGATACTAAAGCTATAGGGCTAGGGAAGAATGGGTAAGCAAAAGCAGATTTCACATTCCTGAATTTCACTATAATAGTTGAAGGAAAAAGTGCACATTATCAACATAAGAGATAATGAGAATATAACCAAGACTTTTATTACTTTTGCAGTTATAAAATTTCAGTTGTAAAAGAAGAAAACAAAGTCCATCAAATAATTAAATGATATTTGTGTTCCTAAGTGGTTGTGTGGCTACTTCTGAATAGAACTCAAATCAATTTTGTCTTCCTTTTTGGCCCATATTAAAATTTCATTCAGGAGTGAATGATTTAAGATCTGTTAATATTTTGTTTGTCCTTAGTATTTGACAAATTCCAAGTGGAATTCAATTTCCTTTCTTGTTGATGATTTAGGAGATATTGTTCAATTGAACAGTGTACTAGGTAAATGCTGACTGATGCTAGGCAGCGAGATGGAAGAATTTCTGTTCTTTCATCCTATTGCATTTCATTTCTTTTGATCTTTCACCTATTTTGATTCTTACAAGCTGATGTTCAAAGTTCATTTGGTAATSTGAGAAATGGGGAAAACTGCATTTGAAACTGATATGTAAGTGTTATATAAGATCTTCGGGATGTTGGAGATGCTGTGTACATTAATGGCATATTTCTCATATTTGTTATGGACAAAATGTCATAGCTTTCTTTTCATGTCATATTGTTTAAACATTGTTACTTTGATGCTGTAAAGTCATGATTGGTGAGTGTCTAAGATSCTGCATCATGGCTGAATCAGCCTTTTCAATCAGGGTAACATGTAGTACCCTGGACTCAAATGCTGTATGGAATTGTAGCCTGTGGTCAGGAATGAAGATTTGAATATAAACTTTTTTTATTAATTTATTTATACACGGTGGAAAAGAACCTCTAATCATGAATAAATAAAACCCCCAGGAGTTAGGCTTAAAAAAACTACTGTTGTTTCTAAAAACCAATATGATTTTTCTGTAGATGAGCTTATCTGATAAAGTAATATTTTTTCTYAACATTCTTAAGGTTTAAAGGAGTATGTGCACTTATTTCTTATGCATTTATATTTTAGATCCTTGTATTTAGCATTGGTTTCTCTTGTTTTACCTCACAAGGGTAGATTTTTTTTATAAAAGTGAAGAAGATTTTGTTTTTCTAAAGATTCTCTCTTTATGAATATAAAGCAAATGCATATCTGTACCAAAACCAGTTATCTTTGGAGTTTTAAAAAGAGACGGACTTTCTAAAGCCTAATAGTTTTTCGGAACAATTTAGGTTTTGTTGCTGAAACTAATTTTCAGCAAAAGAAAAAAAAAATTGATTGTTCCTATTCTAATGCTGACCTTTACACACAATTTTCACTGATTGAGAGGAGTTTGAAGAAAGATCAAGAGGAAAATTATGATCTCCTGTGTGCATGCAGATTTTCCATTCTTTCTCGTGTTTTGAAGAGATGCTTCTCATTATTCTTACTGCATTTTTAAAATAGTTCTTTATAATGAAAGGCACAGAAATACTAACAACTTAAAACAAAGACTTCTAAAAATGTAATTCCAAAGATGCTTTACTCTTAAAGGTAGAGACTTGCCTGTATTAAACTGAAACCCTGTATTAAACTGCTTCAAGGGCATGTACATGTTTGGAAGAATGGTACTGAAATTATTTCCAAAAGTTTAAAAAAAAAAAACAGTAAATATATACAACTTCAAGAGAAAAAAGATCAGTAATATGAACATAATCAGTAAAAGATATTCTAATCATATGTCCCTTCTGTGTTAGTCTGCATCATATTAATGCCTTTTTTATAGTCAGAATAAATGAAACTCTGATTGCCTGGCTGTCAAAAAGCAGCAATTCATATAGAGGAAGTACTGTATTGGTTTCCAGTATATCAGCTTTTGGGTTGCTGTTGATGAGTGTTTCTCACAAATCAATAGTTCTTGTAGCCCTGGAGATGTGGGATTCAGAACTAAGGTATGGGTGATGAAAGCTAGTAATTCTTAAAAATAGCTCAACATATAGCATTTAAAAAATAGCAAAAGACTAAGGCTCTTTCTACTTTAAAGAAAGGAAGAAATTATCTTCTAAAATAAAACAGATTTGCCTACTGTATAAATATGTATTAAAAACATATGTATTTAACATATGTAAATATGTATTAAAAACATATAAGACTTCGATATATAGGATCAATAGGGAAATAAAGTAGCTCAGATGATATGTGAACCTTATATCAATCTTCATGGTAAGAGATTTAATGTATTCTAAAAACACAGCTCTAAACACTCATTGTTAATGGACTGGAAACAAAGTATTAGCTATCACATGGTGGTATTATCAAACACAACTATAAAACTTGGAGAATCTTTAGTGGCTATGAATACTTTATTTTAAGCACCCACCAATATTAATGGTAGCTGTTCAGAGATGTGAAGGTTGGGCAAGCACTACTAATTTCTGAGGCCAAAATGACCAAAAAAAAAAAAAAAGTAAATTATAAGATCGATTATGAAGGGTTGTTAGAGCTTTGCTTTATTGCACTGTATTCTTTAATTTTTCCATAAACTCAAGCCAAAACCTGAACTTTCTCTGTTTTACTCACCTGAACTGAATGCATCTGAAGTACTTGTGTGATAGATTCAGAACAACTACACTGTAAATGGAGTTTCTTATTAGACTTCAGCATTCTCAGCTACAATTAGGAAAATAGATCATTGGAATTCATATGATGAAGTAATTTTTCCAGTCCCTGCAACATGGCAATACTGCACAGTCTAATAAACTGAAAATCCTATAATTAGGCAAATTAGTATGTAAAATGCATTAAAACTTGTCTAAATTAGATCAGCCTTAAAACTGAAAGAGGAGAAAGAAGATGAAATAGTTGTCTTTAATTTGTCTTGGTGACTCTCTGAATCTGAAGCGAAACACTTTATTTGGTGGCAGTTTTTTAGGTGAAAGGGAAATCTTTCTGTTAGGCTTCCTACGCTGTCTGAYTGTTACATTTGCCTTACAGGCAAAGGAGAAGATAGTGATGTCCTCAGCATAAATGCCGATGCATATGATAGCGACATTGAAGGCCCATGCAATGAAGAAGAGTGTCCGGAAGTGCAGGAAGGCACTGTCAGAAGTGGAGCTGGCCAGATAGATGACCTTCAGAAGGACATTGAGAGGAGCGTGAATGAGATACTGGGGTTGGCAGAATCCACTCCGAAGGAGCCCAAAGCAGCAACCTTGCCTGTTCCTCCATCAGAAGATGTCCAGCCATCAGCACAACAACTGGAGCTCCTGGAACTTGAGATGAGAGCCAGAGCTATTAAGGCTTTAATGAAAGCTGGTGATGTGAAAAAACAGCCCTAAGGTTGTTGGTTTTTAATTTTTAGTATTTGTTCTCAATGGTATGATGTCAATTCTCTTCAATGCTTTTAAAGTGTATTTGGACTGGGTATGACATTTCTCATTCAAACGTGTATTGTGTATCCTGACCTATGACTTAAACCTGTTGTTGTTGATTCTCATGTGCTGTATCCATGACTTGCACAAAAGAATGTGTTTGATGCTGCACTTAGATCAGTATCTCTTTGTGATGGGTTATTTCATGACATGAATCACAGAGACACAGATTGTGTAGAGCTGTACCAGGATCTGGTGCCTTTAAGAAAGGTTAAAAGAACAAAGTTCTTTATAACCCCTGGTTAGAAGTTAACCAGCTGATTTATTTATGAGCAACTTGTTAACTCTTTGGGAATAATGATTTATATATACTTCATTAAATATGCCATTTTAAAGAGGCCTGTGGTTTGACTGCCTTCACTATTCTGTGATGTGTTGTGAGATGCTGATTTCTCCTTGGGGCCTAGCTCRCAGTATTGTAAATGTACATGTTAAATTGATTGATGGTTCACTTTAGGCAAGATAAAAGGATGATTAATTTTTAGAAATTCAGTTATTAGAAGGTTTATTTCTTCTCTTTTAAGCAAACAATTCAACTACGTCATTGCTGGAGTTACAAAAGTGCCTGAAAATGACACACACTAGGGTTTTTATGCTGATGGCCATTAACTTTTACAGTTGTACACTGTTATTTTGTGTGTCATAACTGAAATCAAGAAAATAGCCTTTTCTTGATTGAAGCTTATATTCTTGAATATTTAGCCCAATATTTAGGACTATACAGCAAATTAAAAACTTTACTGGATCTTGAGTTTTTGATACTTGATACTGTCATGTCCACTGTAAATAGGAAAATCACTTAATTTCAATATAAATGCTTTTTAGAAAATACATTTTATTTATTTCTATGATACAGTGTTTTAAAAACACAAATCTACATTTCTATTTCAATTATCTTTCCTTATAAGTAACTTGTGTTATATAGTTAATTTTCCTTTTATGATTACTTTTAGTAATTAAATTAATTCTGATTGTGTTGGGACAKAGTGCTTTTTTTTCCTTTGCTGCTAATAAGCTGCATATTAAAATTTGTGTGTATATGTACACATGAACATGAACCAAAACAGCGACACCCCTTCCCTTCTTTCCCTCCTGATTTTCATTGATGTCTGAGCTTTGTGTGTGTGTGTGGTCCATGTTTGTAAAAAGATTTCTTGTATATTATTATGCCAGATATTTCTTTACTTTCTTTTTCAGAAAGCAAATAAGATATTTAGCAGTAGTAGCATAGAATAATTTCTACATGCTACTTTTGAATATTCCTTCYGACTTTGTTCCAGTTAATACTGTATTAGTAATGTTACAGCATTTGAATTTAAACACTTTTTCCTTTTAACAYGCTTTTAAAAAATATATTACTTTTTCTTCTTCTTGTAGTATAATAATAAGCTTCTTATGTATTCCTTGAGAATAAAGTAGGATTCATTTTCTGCAGTACCAACAACTCTGTGAGTAAAATGGAAACTATGTAGTGCAGGATAAATTTGGTTACAAACCAAGAACTTCGCTAAACATAGCAGAGGGAATTCTTACAGTGGGTGTCCTCATCCATTGTAAGCATCGCTGTAAGCGCAAGAACTTTTTTTCCGTTATTTTTAGCAACTGGAGAACACATCAGACTAAAAGTTAGTTTTTCTGCTTCTATAGTCATATAGTGCCTATCCTAAAAGTAACTGGATACCTCTCTTCGGCTAYGTACATGAACAGACTTGACAAAAGTGTTGCTTTCAAATCATGTTAGTGCAGCTGCATAAGCAACAATCAGTAGGGAAATGTGTTTTTTATTGTTTGCTTCGTCTTTCATTTGCAGGTTCTTTTGCCAGCTCTCCTTACTGTGTGCTTTRTATTGCAYTGATGAGGCTTATAAAATCATAATRTGAATAACAAGAAACAGTTTTTACTAATGATGAAAAACGTTTGATATTGTAGTAGTTGACAAGAGTACAGCAATATTTATGTATTTGTGTCTCTCCTTTTTGACTGGAGCTCTCTGTCACCTATGGGCTCATCATCAGCAGTTCATCCTCCCCGCAAGACACGTGCTCCTTGCTGACCACTGCCAAGTCCCGTGAGGATCTGATATATTTCTGCCAGCTATTGAGTAGCAAGTGTTTATTTTGTGCAACAGTACAACTTTGGTAAGGCATAATGTGGAGTTTATTAGCAAGGTGAAATGGAAATTGAGTTTAATTCATAAATATGTCCCACGTGCCACTAGAACAACCTAGACTGTCAACTATACTAAGTCTTTTTGCATAGCGATGTCAAAGAATTATGGATTTGCAGTTGTTCGGAAGTTAAGAGATGCTACTTTAATTTTTAAATTAGTACTTGGTTCTCTTCTACTGCATAGTTACTGGAGGCAGTCAGTGTTTATTTCTGGGCCAGAGCTCTATTTTCCTTTTTAAGGTCACCTGTTTTCGTAATTTTTTGTTTCTCTCAGAGGTTGTTATTTGCAGGTTTATAGTAAGCAATAATATATGCTATGCTTTTCTTATTATGTARCAGAGAGAAAAAAGGCTTACTATACAGATGCCATGGTATGTAATTACAATTCAATTAAATTTGAAATTAGAAGAGGGATTTCAAGAAAATTATATTCCTTAAACTCATGTGATCGACTATACAAGTGCTTGTTAATTTTTAGGATATTGGATATTTGTTTAGGTTCAGAGTAGATCAACTGAATTTTGAGTTTCAATTTTTTTTACCATTCAACAGTTTTTAAAAATCCAGTGTATTTAATATATTCAGTTCACTTCTATTGCTCATTTTTTAACTCCGCCATGACCCTTTTCCTTTGAAAGCAAAGTCAATATTTCACATACTAATTTGTCTCCTCCTCAAGGTAAAATGCAATCATGAATTATTTTTGAAATTGTCTCCTCCTCAAGGTAAAATGCAATCATGAATTATTTTTGAAATTAAAGTATTTTTATTGTTTATCAGCCACTTGACTGGGGGTAAAAAGGCACACACAATATTGTCTGGTGTGAGGAGAAAGATCCTGATTACATTCTTGGCAGGAGCAGATTTTTTTTCTAATACTGACTTTTCTGAATAGATGCAGCATGGTGCTCTTTGAGAGGAGGAGAGATTGTGTTTGTTATAGGTTGTATTTTTTAATAAATTATATAAACTCATATAAAAGATGCGACTCCCTAGAGAGCCAAGAGTACCAATTACTCCTGGTGAGAGGCTATACTGTAATTTTTATGCTTGTTTGGTAGAGACCATAATTAGGCTTCAAGATGTCRTTTTCTAGAGGCAAATTATAGGCATTTCTACTGAACAATTTAGATTTGTTTGTAAAAGTCTTTTCATTACAGTATTTCTTCTGCTGTTCTTAAGATGCCAAGAAAGTCTTGCACAGCTTTTAACAACAAGCTTTTTAACAACCCTGTGATGGATCAAAACATCTCGTGTCCGCTCTCCTTAAACATTCAGAGCAATAAAGATCATATAATGTTACTTAACTATTATCTATTATTTTTAAGAATTATTTTACAAAAAGCCACGGTCTTAAGTTACTTCATTCTTGATGATGGCATAAAGTATATTAAGAGTTTTCTGAAAAGCAGATGGACTGAGCACACAGACTTATAAGTTGTCACATAATACTTTATGTGTGTGTTGTAGATTTGCAAGCTCAAATTTAGCTTTATCAGATCATTAGGTAGACATGCAAATATCAAAGAAAATAGTGGAAGATGTATTATGAAATAGTGTCTTTAGTAAGGAAGGAATATGAGATGGTTATTTTATGCAGTAACATGAGTAAAAGGATCATGGCTTTAGGGGCAGATGTAGCAAATTAAAAGCTGATTATGAAGTACTGCAGTTGAGACATATAAATGATATAAACTTCTGCATTTGTTGCTAGGCCACTCTGTGGACAGAAAAAAAATGTCTTGTGTACCTTATGTCCAAATGTAAATGTTAAAATACTGCAATCTTTTTTGTCAAGTCTCATGTTTTATGAACCTCTCTTGGTATTAATATATGTAAACATAAAAGATAAAAGAAGAATCTGATGCTTGTAAAAAGTTTTAGTCATATACTAGTGAATCAAACTGATTCAATACTGATCACCGATTCACAAACTGATTCACTACTACTGATTTAGTAGTCAAATATGGAAAGACTCAAGGAGAGTAACTGTAAATATTATTATTAAACTGAAGAGCATAAGTAATCATTTCTCCTAAGAAATGTGTGTTCATACTATTCAGCTAAGTACAGAAATTTCACAAATTTAAATCCCGTCATTTCTCATGGTCTTTATTGCCAGACTTAAAGGTGAATTACTGACATTTGTGTCTAAGAGCTGTACAAAGTTGTTCTTGGATGGACAGTCTACTCTGAATTGTTAAATCTGTGATATCACAGCCCATCCTTCAGCTGCTGTCTCCAGGCACCTTTACTTCCCTGACATACTCTGAACATTTTTGGATATGCATTCTGGAGACATAGCAATTGGATAGGCAAAAAAAAAAAAAAAAAAAAAAAAAAAAAAAAAAAAAAAAAAAAGTAGATAAAGCCAGCAAAGATCTTCAAAGAATCAGAAAACATGAAAAGTATCTAGAAGACCATCTTTAGTCTATTAGAGTTAAAGCAAAGAGGAACTCTGATTCCTGTTTATAGACAGAAGTGGAATGCCAGGAAAGAAATTTAAACTGAATAGTATTCCTGGTAGAAGAATGAATGTGTATAAGGTGACTATGGATACATTTCAGGTAGGTCTGCTCTTGTCTTCATGCCACTTGTGCCTGCATGGATTTGCAGGGAGCAGTACGAGAAAGCTGATCTGATCACAGATTCACAGAATATTTAAGGTTGGAAGGGACCTCTASAGATCATCTAGTCCAACCTTCCTGCTCAAGCAGGCACATCTACAGCATGTGGCACAGGGTGGCATCCAGGCGGGTTTTGAAGACCTCCAGAGTAGGAGACTCCACAACCTCCCTGGGCAGCCTGTTCCACTGCTCTGTCACCCTAACGGTAAAGAAGTTCCTCCTCACCTGGACACGGAACTTCTTGTGCTGCAGCTTGTGGCCATTACCCCTCGTCCTATTGCTGGCCACCAGTGAGAACAGCTCAGGATACTGTATTTTTATACTGCCCCTGCCGTTTTCTCCCCTTTTCCAAACTATATCATTATCCTAACCTGGTTTACAATGTTGACACAATGCAATGGGTGGCCTGGACATTGGAAGGTAATTGGGCTGTGTAATTGGCACCGCTGCTGCGAAACTATATATTAAATTGTGACTTGGTTCTTGGGTGAAGATCTAACTGCTGAATACCTAGTCTCACTGAAGTGATAGCAGAGGTTATCCAGTCCTTGAAATCTGAAATGCCAAAACTAAGACCCAGGATTTAATTTCTTCTTCGTGAAGTAGTACAGTTCTGAACTCTAAAATTGTCATAGGTCTATGTAAAGTCTTAATTATATCAGCGGAGTGTTAAGTTTCCTAATCTATGTACATGTGATTATTGATATGCTTTTTCATAGCGAAGTAGCTAAATTTTTAGATAAATTGCAAATTGTAAATACAAAAGCATATGTGGTCTTGCTGAGACTAGACTAGTAACTCTCCTAATACTATGGAAATTAAACACCATAGTCAAATCCACACTAGAGGGCTGTATTGCTTTAAATGTACGTTTCAAAGGGCTGCACATTTAGGAATGCAACCAAATCCTATGTAAGCAAAATCAAGTCCACTTTTTCCTTAAGAAAAAGGATGTGGGAGTGGAATGGGAATTAGGAATGAAAACATGGAATCTAGGAAAAAATGTAAGATAGGAGCAAGGAGATCTCATTACATGTTTTGAAGTTAAATTGAAGTTAAACTGTTTTTTTAGTATCTTGTCTTGAGATGGTCTTGTCTTGAGAACCAGGTCCTTTCAGTCCTAAATTCACAAGTCACGCCAAGGATGCACAACTCTGGCAGGTGAAGTTTGCTGGACAACAAAATATGGCCACCTTGATATTTTACCCTCCCCATTGTATTTCTAGATCCTGCATATTCCGGTGCTTTTCCAAGTATTCTGTTTCTTTGGCTGACCTATCCTAGTTCCCATGTTATCCCAACATTTTGGTACTTCTGCTACGTGTATAGGCATGTATCCTCACTCTGTCTCTTTAGGAAGCCCTCTGCTGCATCTCCTTATATCCTCCGACTTACCTTCCAGGCCATATCAGGATGTTGGTGCAGAGAAGTATTGAAACGAGAGTGGAAAAAAACACTATTGGAAAATGATCTGGTGGAATTTCCTGCCACTGCAAATTTTCTTCTTTTGATTTCTGCTAATAATGAAATACTTGTTGGATCTAAGCAACTGCATTACAGAATAGACTTCTATGATAGCCTTTTTACTCCATAAAAAGGATATTTTAAAGAAATTATGCAATAGTAGGGACATATGCAGGCAACCTAATGCTTATCCTTAACCTTAAGCCTTTAAATTCCTAAGCCTGTTGTTTCATGTCATTCAGATACCTCTGATGACCTAGAATGGACTAATAAGAAAAGTCCAGGAAGATATGTATCTTCTTACTGAAATATTGGTGAAAGCCATACAATAAAATTTCATCAGTTGTTTCATTAACTGACCTGCATTTTCCTTTCAAAAGTGTAGCAGCTGCATATGCTTTACGAATGCTTTCAAAATAATTGAAACAATTTTAACACTTTTTTTTTTCTTTTTTAAGAAAAGGCCTCAATATGTTCATATATTGTGGCATTTATCAGTAAATTATTCATCTGGCAAAATAAATTCACATGGGATCTGGTAAAACATGATTTTACCTAATGTCTGCATGGTAAATTTTGGACCTGTGGTAGAAGAGCTTTACTATCTATCTATCTGCAGCCTAGAAGTATTTTCATCTAAAGAGTCCTATTCTATAGAATTTATTTCTATTTAATTGCTGTTTAAATAAAGCAGGTGTTGAGAGCTGAAAAATAAATGTCTTCATTGCTGTTGCCCTGGATTGATATTGGAAGTTGTCTTGGGAAGCAAAGCTATAAACAACAGAGGAGAACAGTGAGACATGGGACACAATCTCATAAATCTGAGGGGGATAGAGCATAGGAATGTCAGCGACAGCTGTAACCAGGCCCAGGATTCAGTGGGCAGTGTTTAAGGCACTAGAGATGTGAACCTGGCTAAAAATGCAATTCAGATTCACCTTTTCAAAGAATCTCAGAATGGTGGAGGTTGGAAGGGACGTCTAGACATTATCTAGTCCAATCCCCCTGCTCTGACAGGGACACTCGGAGCACAGGGTGGAATCCAGGCAGGTTTTGAAGACCTCCAGAGAAGAAGACTCCACAACCTCTCTGGACAGCCTGTGCCAGGGTTCTGGTAGCCTCACAGTAAAGAAGTTCCTCCTCACATGGAGATGGAACTGCCTGGTTTTCAACTTATACCCATTTCCCCTTATCCTGTCACTGGCCACCACTGAGAAGAGCTTGGCTCCTTTCCTCCCTACATTGTCCCTTCATGTATTTGTACATGTTAATCAGATGCCCTTTCTCCCCTCTCCCCTCTCTCCTCTTCCACTGCAGAGCCCAGAACTGTACTCAGTACTCCAGGTGCGGCCTCACCAGAGCTGAGAGGAGAGGCAGGATCCCCTCCCTTGACCTGCTGTCAATATCCTCCTGATGCAGCCAGGAGCCCATTGGCCTTCTTGGCCACGAGGGCACTACTAGTTCATGGTTAACTTGTCAGCCAGGACTTCCAGGAGTCCTTTTCATTCTGGAAAAATGGTTTGGATAACATTAATTTATTGTTAATCTTGCAATCATGTAGATTAAACAGATGTCTTTGACAATGTCAAATTATCTGTGGAACGATATATTTAGTTTTTAGCCTCAAGAAGGCTTTTCTGGTCAGTTGTACACTCAGGCAAACAAACAGTAAATCCTTTCACGTGGGATATAAATTCTGAGACATACACTCATCGTGTAAACAAAGGATGCAGGTGCAGGAGGGAAGGCAGTACTGAAAGGCATGTGTGTGGTTTATCTGCACATTTGTGATAATACTGTGAGGAGGCAGGCAGGCTTACTGTGAAATTTATACATTAAGTATATGCTTGTATATAAAAGCTGGGAATTTTTGTTCCATATTTCATTATATGCAAAAGGGAGGAAATTCTTGCTGTTTGCAGGTTCTTGTATTTTTTTGATAAAATATAATCAACACTTTGTCTCACCCTTTTATTTTTCTTTATGTATCTCAAAGGAGACCTCCAAACTGTATTTTTGTACCTTCTCTTCCTGGTAACTTGTATCTTTAGCTAGTGAAAAAGATTAATAATCCCCATGCTTTAGCTGCAAAAGTTTAATAAAATTTAATTAAAAGAAGCACAGTAAACCAAAGGKTTTCTGCTTTAGCACAGCAGATTTGTACCATTTTTCTTGTTTGWTGTATGCTGTTTTGCAAAAAATGAGTGAGGGAAGAGAATTGCATATTTTTGTATTTAATTGAAGTAACAACATGTGCTCACAAGTAATAACAGCAACATGGAGTGTCTAAATAAATTGGTTTCCTCGAGCAAAGATTCATTTGCCGTCTTTCACTGCCATCAGGTTAGGAGACAGCTTCCTTCAGCCAGTCTACAGGAGAAATGTTTGATAGGGTAACAGCCCAATTCCCATTCCAGCCACAGCTGCTCTTTTAAATGCATTGAATTAGTATAACTAAAAATGCAGAAATTAAAATTTGGGCCACTCAAACTGTCTTGCAGTCATTTAATACTCTTTAGAGGAAGGACATACTGCTGATAGGCCAAATTCTTCTGCCTTTCACACACACAGAGAAAGCACAATTCTTCCTATTTAATAATTGATAATTATTGAATAATAATTGAATAACTGAATAATTGAGGTCACTTGACCTCAGAAGGCTTCTCCTAAGCTGTCATCATTAACATGTCATAGACCATGTTCTCACAAAAATTTGTGCTGGTAGAGCAACTTCTGAAATTCATTGGTTGATTCTTTTAACCGTGCAACAATTGGAGCATTTTCAAGGGAGATTAATATATTAAATATTTTTTTCTAACCTGGGATCAGTGCTATGGAGATTGGCAACAAGAAACTAAAAAAATTGACTAAAAAATAACTTTTTTAGCCTTCCCTTCACATAGTCTAAAAGCAGGGCTGTAAATGAGCCTTGCGCATATTGTAGCAGCATGAAATTTACAGGTTACTGCAATTTGCATGTATAATTCAGTCTGGAGAATTTACTGTTGTTTTGTTTTGTTTTGTTTTGTTTCATCGAACTGGGTTCTGAAGAACCTACCTGATGAAAAGATTTTGCATTGATAACTATCATGGTAGTTAGGATAATATGCTTAGAGAGGAGAGTAGTAGTGGTTCAGGAGAAACTTTCATAGTAGGCCCCTCACTGCCTTGCACTTCACTAGAAGAACCTGTTGGGAATAATATTCTCTCCATTTGCACAGTTGACTTTGCATGACTTTTAGAGCTACTCAGTCTGTTAATAGAACAAGTAATGCAAGAAACAGTAAGGAAAATGAGGAAATTAAAGACTAGTATCTTTTGTAGACTATGTAAAATGGAAAATATTTTTTGCCATTTAGCTATGCAAGTGTTACAAAAGACGTTTTAAATACCCAGAAGACATGCTTGAAAGTTTTTCACATCAGAAACTGCATCTTCTATCTATTAAGGATTTCTGGTCAGCTCTGGGATTTTATATATTAAAATTCTTTTCCCTGCTTGCTCACTATATACCTCCTAAGTAACTAAAGCAACATCCAACATAGTGTAAAATATGAAGAAAATGTTTTGGACAAAAAACTGATTTCTTGTGATTTTTAAAGCAATTAATCTGGTTCCATCAGAAAGCAATTAATCTGGTTCAATCAGTCAGCTATGCTCCTGAACTTCACCTCACCTCACCTCACCTCACCTCACCTCACCTCACCTCACCTCACCTCACCTCACCTCACCTCACCTCACCTCACCTCACAATTTCACTGATTATTTAGCATTGCTCAGGGAAGACCAGTTTTGTTTCTTAGGTCCCAGTCTAACGGCCCAGGTGAATTCTGTACTAGTGCCTGTACTACCTAGAAATAACCAATAAACACATAAAGGCTGTTATTTATGTCATTTATAACTGACCTTTCCATCCCATCATCATGGAAATGTCAATGAAGTACTGATCTGATCTGCACAGCAATGGCTTAAAGCAGGCACACAATTAATAACTCTTTTGGGTGTGCATTTAGAGSTGGTTCTGCTGCTGTTAGGCCTTCACAACAAACACCAACTGCACTCTCCTAATGACACTGGCCAACTGCAYGGCAAAACTCCCTTCTGGCACAAAAGCAAAGTTTCTGACTCACAGACATCTTCTCATTAAGGAGGAATCCTCCTCTTCAAAATTGTATCAGTTTGTAAACAAGGCCTGATTTGTCTGACCTATGATCYTGTTAACCCTGCAGAGCTGTCACAGGAAGCCCAGACTAAATTGGTCTCTTCTTTACATCATCAGCGGATTGTCAGYTTATAGTTGGAATGTGCAACTCTATTTTCATGTTTCATCTGGATTTTAGGTTTATTTCCCTCCATAGGCCTCTCTCCCAATACTGTGCTTTTACATCCTCTTACTCAGTGACTGATTCTCGTCTTTGAGTTTCTGTACAGGAAAACTTCTAGTCTATGTACATCTTTTGGAGAAAAGAAATATTACTGATAGCATTTGGGTCTCATTAGGAGGCCTGAGGCTGCCAACTATATTTGAACCAACTAAATTGCTTGCATTCCATATAGACTAGAAGATTTCCACAAATTAAAAGCTGAAGCTTGTTCCCTTAAAAACAAAACAAAACAAAACAAAACAAAATAAAACAAACAAAAAAAAAMCCCATACCATCTATGCTACTTCTGTCTGAAGCTTTCTTTTTCTCAGCCAGCAGATCCTGTTATACTTTTTCCTGTCAGATTGAAAAGTCAGGAACCTGCAAGACAAGATGGAAAAGTTCTGTCTTCAAGAAAAATTCCATTAGTCTTTTCTATAACTGTATAACAGCATTGGAGATAAGTCTGTTCATAAACAAACATTCTAAAGTCAAACTTTTATAGATTATCCCAACTTGTCACTCGGGGAGCGTAAATATTCTCCCACAAATGCAAGAGAGAGAGCTCTTTTACTAACAAAAAATAGGTGTAGAGCAAAGGAAGAAATATTGTAAGAAACAGTGAGGAAGATGTCTGATGTCCATTTTGTTGGAAAAATATAGCGCAAAATGGGAACTTTGTATCTGTTTCAGAGTTCTTAATTCCGGTGCTATCTATCTGATGACTAAAAGCTTGTCATTCTGATACTCAGCATCATGGTGCCCAAGTAGCTTTGTGGATCAAACTCCAAATCTCTGGTACCTCAGGTGCTCATCTTGGTAAATCACATAGCAGGATTTCCCTATTCTGTGAGGCAACTTAGGATGATTCTCACTCTCCAACTTTCAGACTGAAATTAGCCGAAGTGAGTATATGTTTTGTTTGCTTTCCATAGGCCTCACTTCCTGTATGGCTAAGCAGAAACAAGAGCTTTGTAACTCAACACAAGCAAAATTAAGATCAAGGAATTCATTAAAAAATGCTACAGATTCTGCATTCAGGACAACCGTATTTCAGAATATGGGATAGTGCTGCAGGAAGAAGTTTCTGAGGAGTAAAACAACAAATTACCAAGGAGGAGAAAAGTGTCAAGGAGCTGGCATGGATGCCACTGATAACAAAATACTCCATCTAGTCCTGACACTTCYTCAGAGGAATCTCTAAAAGGGAGAGGAAGGGGCTGACAGTGACACTCAGCACAAACTGCTACCCTGCCCCAAAAGGCACCGAGTTGCAGCTGGCTCAGTGGGACCGTGAGCAGCTCTGTGGAGAAGCCTGGCCTGGCAGCAGCAGCCTGGATCTTGTAGGCTGGGGCAGAGCAGAGCCTCATGCTTGAGGGCAGGAATGAGGCCCTCTGCTCAGCACTTGTCACGCTCCAGGTGGACGGTGCCTCCTGTGTGGGCTCCCAGGGTAGGACTGGATTCATCCACAACCTGGAGCAGGTTCAGGGGAGGCCTCCAAATGCTGGGGCTAGAGCCTTTATCCTACAAATGGAGGCATCAGGGCCAGATGCATGAGCATGGAGCGGGGATGGCTTCAAGTCACACCACATGCAGGGCAGGGACAATGGAGATTGGATCAGGCTGCTCACAGGGGCCTGGAAAGAGATAGTGGGTAGAAGCTAAAGCTAGAGAAGATCAGGCAGAGATAAGTCTTTTTTCCCTGCAGGAACAGCCAGATAGTGAGGCTGAGGCTAGGCAAGATTGTGCCATCTCCACCCTTGGATATTTCCAAGCCCTGATGCCATGGGAAACCTTGCCTGACCCGAAGCATGAGCCTGAGTAGGTGGGGCTGGACTAAAGACTTCTCGAAATCCATTCTAAACTGAAGTATTCTATGGTGATCCTATATCCATAGCTCAATGAGAGTATCAAAATGTCAGAGAAGATTCATGGAAGAGCTATTTAAAGATGAATTAAGTAACAGGAAAAGTACAGTTTAAAGAAATATCTCGATCTTTTTACCTCATTTGATGAAGGTAACTGTGTGTATTGATCGCAGTCCTTACAGAGCATGAGCTTGGTGACAGAAATCCCAAACGACTACCCTATCACTTCTAATATTGTATATGCAATAAGGATGTTTATGATATGCTTTAATATATTATTAAATAAAAATAAACATATTTGCTGAACAGGGTTATGTTGGTTTACGCCATCTGAGACTCAGACTGAGTATTTTCTTTTAAATTGATGATCTATTATCATTGAAATATTTGTCTAGCTAACTGCTGCTAATGAATGCATTGCTGACATACCCAGATACAATTTGCAGAGACCATCTGCGAAGAAGGAAGAACAGCTCTCTAAATTATTTGTTTGACTAACTAAACTTGCATGATAGTCATAATGAAAAATTACCCTTCTAGTATTTCTTGAATATGGATATATGCTTATATACCTCTATATAAGTATGTGAATAAGAAACTTCTGTCTCTTTCTTCCTCATAGATGGTAGAAATAAAGGTCAGAATTTGAAAATAAATTACTAGAAAACAATATGTGAGACTGACTGGATGAGGTCTCTGGAAAGAAATTCTTTCCAGAGTAAGAAAAATCACAGATGAGTCATGGCAAGCATCAATAAAATCACTAACTCTCAACATTTTCCTCAACTAAATGATTTCATTTTATAGTAAATCACTGTTTTTGTAAGTGGACTGAGAAATGACAATAGACTGAAGTGCTGCAACTTCAGAATATTCTTCAGAAATATTCTTCAGAAAATATTTATCCTTCTATATTCTTCGGAATATAGAATTCTCTGACGTTAATTCTGAATCGCTGCCTCTTGAATAGTGGATGAACATAATACAGTCGGATAGGGGGCAAATTCCTTGTAAATTTTCTTTTTTCTCCTATTACTTCTGCTTAGTAATAAGCCTCCCTATACTCCCTATTACTATAATAGAGAGACTTGTAAGTCTCTCTATAGTTGCTGGGAGAGGAGAGACTAATTGACAATGCATTAAAATAGACTTGGCATACATTCCCGAATATGGAAATGGAAAAATGCTATTTAAGGACAGGAATGGAATTTATGTGTACATTTTTGCTGCAAATAGATGGGCAAAGCAAGATAAATTGCTTTAGTAAGAAAGTTATTTAAAAGTTTTTATACTACAGAAATTAATTTCTGAATTTTAAGGTTAAAATAGTGGTGAAGCCTTTTGGAGAAGACAATCTTCTCCCTTACAGCGGACACATAATTCAGAATATTCTTAGGAAAGAGGTCCAGTGATGTTTGAGGCCTTTCTGCTGCTCTAAAACATCAGCCCAACTGAAACAAAATCAGAATCAGCACATTACTGAGGGAGTGCTAAACCGGTCAGTGAACTAAGAGGGTTTTGACACATACATTATCTTCTGTTTTAGAGAAGGATTGCCCTTAGACAGCCTTTTGGGGCAATTGCAACAGTAATATCGAGGGACAATACCAAGTGGTAAGCTCAAGAACCAACATTTGAGTCATGAAATCCAAAGCTGATTTTTTCCCTAGGGGAAAAGAAATATCTTTGAAATTGGATCCTTATATCTGTAAAGCACTATGAATGGACATGTACTTTATGTAACACATGCTTATACTTCTCCTAAATGATGAATAAAATGATAGAATTACTCCTCTATTTTTTGAACATTCCTTCCTTCCTTCCTTCCTTCCTTCCTTCCTTCCTTCCTTCCTTCCTTCCTTCCTTCCTTCCTTCCTT
>NW_020455723.1:177998-186240 GCF_003342845.1 Nothoprocta perdicaria
TTCTTTCTTTCTTTCTTTCTTTCTTTCTTTCTTTCTTTCTTTCTTTCTTTCTTTCTTTCTTTCTTTCTTTCTTTCTTTCTTTCTTTCTTTCTTTCATTTTGGGTAAGAGTAAAAAGCTGCTAAAGTTTGAGGCCCACAGAAGTCAATGTTTTATTTCCACCAGTGAGTATCAGATTATTTACTATAGTAGTGACCTCCAATATTACCTTTTCCCTGGAAAGTGAGTATAGTGCTTTCTGTCCAGGGTGCTTGAGGAAGAAATTAAGCTGATCAAACACACTGAATCAAGCCTTCCAAAACCATGACATTACAAGACCAGCATGAGTGTTTTAAGCATGAAGTAATTTTTTTATTTTCTTGCTGCTCTTTTAACATAGAGCTGACATCTAGTTCTCCTCCGGGGAAACTTCCTTAACTAGGAAGGCTAAAAGCTTACTTCTAAAATATGAAAACTAACCAAGAACTTCCCATAAATTCAAGAGCAGGACCTAAATGTATAATGTATTTTACAAAGTTCATGATAAAACTACAATTAAGTGTGTCAGTTAATTCCCTTGAGGCCAGAATTGTGCATTGATAACACTAGACTGTTATCCTATGCTACAAATGATACGAGAAGGTAAAATCAGTGGCGATTCAAGACTTTGGCATTTGATGATTATTTTTTGCCTAATGATTCTTAGCATTAGAGTGAGTACTTAGCACTGAGTCTGCCCTTTCTCTTTTTTTCTCCCCTATTTTTTGTTTATTTATTCCTGCTTAGAGATGGTGTATATTAAAAGGCAATGAGTATTCTTAACATTTTCATACCTGAACTAGTTGGCCTGCACACTTTTGCAAGGCACACCTATGAGCATGACACTGAATGTGATGGTTCCACAATAACAATGAATCCTGTTGACAATTCAAATCCTGTTTATTGCTATGAGCTCTCCATCACTATACATAATCCTTATTTCCTCTGTTGCTCTCATGCTTTTCCTTGCAAACTTCAGGTAAATCTTCCACAGCTGCAGATTGTCCATCCATATGCAGTCATTTTCTTTCTTCTTGGAACTTTTGGAAAAAGGAACTTTTGGAAGGAGACTGAGAGGGTTGAGCCTGTTCAGACTGGAGATGACTGAAGGGGCATCTTATCAATGTATGTAAATACCTGATGGAACCAAGAGGCTGGGGCCAGCCTCTTATCAAAAGTGCCCCATGATAAGAGGCAACAGGAGCAAACTGAAACACTGAAAATTCCACTTGAACATAAGCGAAACATCCTCACTCCACATGGTGGAGCACTGGAGCAGGTTCCCCAGGGAGGTTGGCCTTACCTGCTTATTTCTCAGGGAACACTAAATTTTGTACCCTGAGCAAATTTCTGGTTAGAACAGCAAGAGTCCACAGAGCTCTTACATGTATATTTGGATGATAAGAGCAGTAATTTCAAAATACTGCCTGACTGGCATTTTTTTTTTAATTCTCTCATTATTGTAATGTTCCATGTGGCAACAACTTCATCAAGAAATATCTACTGAACTTAAAAAAAGATTTGAATATAAAAGTTATATTGGCAACAAATGATGATCTGAAAATAACTAAATAGGATTATGAAGATTATCCTTCTTCAACAATGCCTTAAATTTTTATCTCCTTATCTCTTTCTCATTGCTTTCTCTCTCAAGACATTATGGTTTATTGCATCTCCACTARGTACCTTGCATATGATTTACACACTGAATAGCTCTGCTTTCAGACCAAGGTAATGATATAATATCTCCATTTATATTCAGAGCAGTCAACATTTTCTAGCTCTCTGAATAATAAAACCACCTGCATTTAATATACATGGAAAAATGGGAAGGCAAATAACAGATACGGCACAATCAGATAAGTGTAATCAGATAAAATATCACAATATTATAGCAGATCAGCATCTGGTAATGACTTGAATTTTAAAAGTCTGACAAACATCATGGCCTAAAGCAATCAGGCATACCTCATTTGGAGCTACTTATCCCAGATTTGATTGTTCTTCTCATGTGTTTCCAACAAATCAAACATTCAAGCTTTCTTACTTTAACTCTTCTGCTGCTGTGTCTCTGYAAGTGGGAAAACATGAGCCTTTCACTTTTTCTCCCCAAATGAGAATACAACAACAATGTACTAGAGGAAGAGCCCAGGTCCCCTCAAACATAGAGTCAAGTATCTCTTCTGCAGAATGTCCACAGTAATTGAGCAACTTGAGTCCTCTGTCATCACAGATACTACATGGGCTTTTGCATCTATCTGGGTACAGATTAGAGAGATAATATCATCCCCATTATATAGTAGATTCGAGATATATAATAATTATCATATAATTATAATTATTATATTRCATAATACATGACCATTATTATTTAATAGTTTAGGGATAATAGTGGAAAGTCAGAAGTTTTTTTTTTATRTATTTGGAAAGGTGTACATGTGCTACCAAGCTCACTGGGATCCTTGTCCTCKCTGAGATATCCTCGTTACTCTAATCCAAATGGCACTATTCAAACAATAGCACTTTAGAGGTGATACTATATGTCAGTGGGATATTGCTTTCTATTTTTTATATATCTCTGTCAATCAGTGCTTATCAGAGAGAAGAATAGGCTTTACTGATTTACTTTGGATCAGATCTCTATGTGTTTGATCATTAAATAATATTTCACTGTTTTTTTAGGTGTCTGATTCTACAGTTGCAAGTTGTGTAATAAAGGTAAAATCTATGTGATGAGTGTGGACCCACCAGGTCCTATGTACAAGAGTAATATATAGCAGTAAAAACCTTGGCAGAAAACATTCCATAAAGAGGTGCACCTTGGAGAGGGACCAAGAGAAGATACTATCCTGCTGAAGATAAATTTCTTTTCAATACTGAATAAGCAGATGGTAAAGGCATACAATGCTTTGTCCCTCTTTCTCCCAATTAGCAATATGCTCTTGGAGTACGAACGGTAAATGAGGCACTTTCAAAACTATGCTATGCAAACCTCTTTCATTTATGTGTAGAAAAGGTATAAAAGATGATGAAAGAGGCACAGAAAGTTGAAAATATGTCTGCAAATCAGGAGTAGAACACAGAAAAAAGGTAAAAATCTGTAGGTGTTTCTTCCTATTATATGCTCAATCTTTTTTTTTTTTTTTTTTTTTTTAATAATGCAGATCTCTTGAACTAATAAAAAGAGAATCCTTTATTCCTGCCACTATATTCTTTCTTATCACTCTATATTCTCATGCTTTTTCACTACTGCAGGAAATCAGTGAGCAGATATATAAGATATATATAATATGCTGAGTCCCTTTTGAATACCTTAACTTGGTAAGCTTTGAATGCCAAATCATCCCAAGGTCTTTTGAAAATCTCAGTTTAGAAGCTTAAATTAAGAGGAWATTCTAGATTATTAATACTGATTTCCTTTGAGAAAATCTGCAGAAACTAAATTTTTCCCTATTGAAAATCTGCACTCCACGTTCCCTTCTGTTTCTTGTTTAGATTTAATTTCTTTACCTTCTGATCTCAAGTATTAAGTACATTAAGATGTGCGAAACTAGAGCATCTTGGATTGAAGTCAGAAAGTGAGATTTATATACATATATCTTGGACAAATGGTTTCTCATGATGGTAGAGAAGGCCAAGGCAGAGAAACTTTGAAGGAAGAAGCAGTAAAGAAATGCTAACCCRTAGGATGATTTTTGCTCATTTTAAAAAGAATACTAATGGGAAAAATGATCTGTGCTCCCCTTCCCAAACCCTACACCTTTATCCTTTGTCCTATAAGGGAAATACTTATTGATTTATTGCTTGAAAGTATTGTTTGAAAGGCTGATATCTCCGTTCATTACTTGAAAGAGATTTTTTTTTTTTTTAATTTGTGCAGGGAAAATGTCTTCAGAGTAAAGTGAGTCAAATGTCAAGATGACATCTCAATGTTCAAACAGCTATTCTCTCGCACATATCTCTCCTATCATCAGTTTTCTCACCAAAAGTTAAAATGGAACTGGGCCATTCCACATTCCAGATTTCCAAAAGGAACTGGAAGATGAAGCATCAAATTATAGTTGATAAGATACTTCCTTGCACACATTGGTATGCTGTATGATGTCAATTTGCAAGCTGAGGAGAATATAATCATTAAACTTGCCTATGTTATCATTGAAAATAATCAGTGTTTCTGGAGAGAATACATCCTCTTACTCTAACCTTTAGAATTATTTAGATATTTTCTAAAAGAACTATGGTTGAACTGTTGGCAAGTGTTCTGAAAACATCATGAGTATTTATGGTACTGAAAGATAGTTAGCACTTCTATCAGACTCAGATGGCTAGGCTTTTTTTAGGTATAGTGGCCAAAAGGCATCCTATAGCATGTACCGAACATTTATTAATRTTATTAATGTCTATCTTTGCTGATTTCTCTATAAAAATCCAAAAGTGGTGTTTGAAAGTAGCTGAGTGGGCTGAATAATGAGAAAGGCAATTAGCATATTTTCAAATGCTTCTGTATTAAGGGTCGCAATGTTCTTGTTCCTGTCTAAAATTAGATACTGAGACTATTAATTTCCTAATAGGAAAAGTGATACAATGGAGCATGTAATAAGGGATCAACATGCAGATTTATAAATCTAGAAATTATATTGGGCATGTTAAGGTGAGAATAAGCACAATGTATAGGGAAATAAGATATGGGCTTATGTGTTTTTTTTTTTTTGATATTTGTGGGGGCACTGAGATGAACTTCCATAATGATAACTTCCTATCTTTCCTTAAGGATGAACAAGTCCAAATCCTATCTTGATGGACCATATCAAGATAGACCATCAGAAAGATGGACCATCTTTCTGTTTTTTTGTTTGTTTGTTTGTTGGATCCCATTGGATGATTAGAGATATTAAATGTACTATGAAACCAAGGTATGGAATATGGCTGAAAAAAAATTTATACCCTATGTTGAAATTAGGAACATATTTATTTTTTTGTTTTCATATTGATTAAATGAGTTATTCTTCTCCGAACTACTCCCTTCAAAATTTGGCAAGATTGTTGAGAGATGTGAAGGTATTTTGGTTAATTTTACAAGGTAAAGAAAATGAAGTCTAAATTTGTGTGTGTGGAGGCATTGAAGAGGTTAATGGTATCAATTGAAATTTTATAGAAAAAAATCTGTAATAATAGAAATATTCTTGATAATTATTTCAGAATTCCTGACTTTTTGTTATCAATTCATTTTAGGGGGAAGGGATAAAAAGTTTTTTTAAATTGGAAAATGCTTCTCAGAGAGGCTCTGGAGACTTCATCCTTGGAGATATTCTCAACCTAACTGACAAGGACCTTGACAACCTGCTGTAGCTGACTGTGGTTAAGCAAGGGAGTTGAGAAAGGTGAAATACAGAGGTCCTTGCCAGCCTCAGCAATTCTGTGGTTCTTTCGGTCTAGACTCTTTCGTTACTTACCTAGAAGAGGAATAGTATGACTGAATCTTAGTGTTTTGTATTAAAAGAAACTACATATAGCTTAAAGAAAAAAAAAAAAACATTCAATTGTCCTATTCCTAAAATACTTTGGGATATGAAATGTAATCTCTTTWTTTAAAAACTAAAAACACGTAAAAACATGGTTCTTCTTGAAAATTTTAAGACAAAAAGAGATCAAGCACATATGTAAATAAATTGCTTTCATGAATAGGTTCAAACTAGGGTTCATTTCCAACTATAGGCAAGTTAGATAAAAAGAAGAGGTTTTTAAATAAGAGTAGGACAAAATGATTGCGAAGATATTTTAAAATAAGCCTGAAAACTTTTTCAGTTTATTTGTATTAATAGAGGGAAACTAGAGGCATAATTTAAAARGCCGATTCTAGAATTGATAGTCTACATTCTTCTGAATATATGCAATTGGTCTTGCTATTAAAAACGGTGGTGTCTAGGGGAAGCATTGTGCAACATCACAAGCCTAAAATAAAGTGTATTACAGGAGGAAAAAAAGCGCATTTTCATTGGAGAAGATTATTTTCAGGGCGGATAGTTGCAGCTCTGCTAGATAGATATCAGCATAGCTATTCCAATTTATATCCACATTTTTATTCTAGTATAAAATTCCAGAATGAACTCTTTTTGTTGTAAAAAAAGAATCCACAGCTTATTCAACTAGCAAGTAAAATCTATACTTTGAGAAGTGCACCGACTGTGTATTGTATTTGTTACTGCTTTGAATCAGAAGTGGAGGAACTTGAACTCTTTTAGAGAGGAGAATTTTTCAACAAAATCTCCAGACAGAAATAATAGYTAATAATAGATTCCAAACAATCTCTTTTGTGATGCACCTGTCAAACTGTTTCAAGATGCTTTCTCCTATTTAAAATGCTATCTCAACAGGCATGCAGAAGTTATACATATTTGTTGGGCACTTGCAAACACATCTTGCAAAATGGCGTTGCTCACTGAAGATATTAAAGTGGATGTTAGGTGATGGGTCTTTCTATAAGTAACTGAGTGGATGCAAATGTAGCTCCTATGACAGCCACAAAAGCAATACTTCTAATCAGTTTTGAGCTTAGATATCTTGAAAAAGATATACATGTCCATAGCAGTGTGAGATTACCCTTGAAAATGCCAAGAATGAAGTGAATAGAGCTCAGAGATCTGTAACAGGAAAAAGAAGATTTGTAATTTATTAATGTTGCCTATTGCAGTTTACAGTGGCATCTGCCAGAGAATGTAAAAGGTGTATTTGTTACCTTACAATGACATTTCTTTGACAAGTTCAGTATTTAATGGAATTGAGTTTTTCTTTCTTAGTATAAAAATACTGGAAAAGCCATTAGTTTTGATAGGAAAGAGAGAGCAGACCAACTTTAAAAAGTGCTTAGAGTTCACTGATAGAAATCTGTTTCAYGCAGTTTACCATCTGTCCTCTTTCTAAATCAGTCAAAACTAAGACTCTCAAAGGCTTTTGAACACCTGGAATTTTACCAAAATTTCTGGTTTTGGAGTCTTGTACTTGTCAGCTGAAAGATAATATGGCCGAGACACATCCTGGGAGACATATTGAGATCACTTTTTCTATCTGCTTTTGAAACAGAACTTTACTTTTTCAGATGTCTTCACACAAAAGTGAAGCAGGAAYATAAATCTGTCATTTTATGCTGCCAGAATCGATTCCTCTGTGTAAGAAAAATCTAGTCCAAATAAATACACCTCCAGAAAATGATGCAGCTTCTCTGAAATCTCACATAGCCACAGCTTGAACAATTCCACTCAGCACCCACCGCTGTATTTGCCTTCCCCAAGGAATCAGTAAGATCACAGTGAGAGTGGCTGAGATGGTTGCATGTTTTGTGACTGCTTTGATCACTTAAGGAATAGTTTAGGATCCTTATAATCCATATGTTGATCCTCAGTTTCCCATACACGCACATCTCATGAAACTGGTAAGTCTCATGGARGGATGAAATCCTCTTTCACATGCCTCTGGAATATTTTTCAGCAGTGGACAGTTCAAATGCCTTATTTGAGGAAATGCCTCTTTATTGCTAGATTATCATTATTATTGTACTTTCACAATCTGCATGACAATTTTTTTTTTTATTTCTTAATATTATTTCGTCTCTAGTTATGTATTTACTCTCTTTATTGTGTGAACAGGCTTGTTATCTTTTTCAATATTTATTTCAATTAGTGTTTCCAAAGTTACATTATCAAATCCTATTTATCTGTTAATAATTGCAGTATTCTACTAAAACTACTTGGTAATTAGGAGGTTGCCAGAACTGGTTGCCTGATGTCTAGTAGGTTGGTTTTCACACATACAATGTYTCTCTGCATTATTTGAATGGAAAAAGTTCAATTAAAAACTGTCTTTAAAAGTTTGAAGTTGTGTAAGTTGATAACAGCTGTGTGGTATTGGTTTTTAAGAAAGATTATCTCAGCATCTTTTTATGTAAAAATTAATGGTACAAAAATTTAGGAAATACTGAAAATTGTTGACAAAAGTTAATTTATTAATTTCAATTATCTCTCACGCGTTTTAGTAGCAATTCCCTGGTGTATCACATTGGTCTTGTTTATCTAAAGTTTGAAAGCATGTGTTCCAAAGTATGCCTTTTGGAAGTATGTACTATGGTCTGAGGTAGACAGGAGGGAGGGAAGGAACGAAAGTAAGGAGAGTAAGGAGAGATGAAGGCAGGGAGGAAGGGAGGAAGGGAAAGAAGGGAGGAAGGAAGGAAGG
>NW_020455723.1:186759-188051 GCF_003342845.1 Nothoprocta perdicaria
GAAGGAAGGAAGGAAGGAAGGAAGGAAGGAAGGAAGGAAGGAAGGAAGGAAGGAAGGAAGGAAGGAAGGAAGGAAGGAAGGAAGGAAGGAAGGAAAAATATTCTTCACAAATCTAGGAGCAGGACATTTTCTACCTCTAGGCTCTTCAGCCTTTTCTCCATGCTTTGATTTCTCCTGAACTAAAGGAAATGGAGTCCCAAGGAATATTTTTCAAATCTGTAAGTCACACTTAACATTTTCGTTGTATAAAGAAAAGTAGTGGTAGAGTGATTGCTTTCTAGAGCAAAGTGGCTTTTCAATCAGCTATTATATTCTGAGGTGGCAGAGTTTTGAATAATCAGGAGGTTCATCCGTACAAAGTATGTGACAAATTATTAGTCTGCATTTCAGTGGCTATGTGAAGAATACATTTATTTAGTGCAATGAGTTCACTCTTTAAAAGAAAGTAATCCAATTTGCAGAAACTATCAAACACAGATTGGTAAAACTGAACTTTATCTTTAACCTTTTACTATGATTTGATTTATGTGTCACCAGGTCASCAGAGGAGGTAGGTTTGGAAAGCAAGATTAAACACTTTGCCAAAATAATTTCTGTTTTCACATATTCTGTATAACTGCACTTTTCAAGTGCTTGTCCTACCTCATCAAGCTGGCTGCCTCAAAATACTAAAAGATATCCTTTGAAATGCTTATCTTGTTAAAAATAAAAGCAGATGGGAGCAACTGAGACTGGTAATAATTAATATTATTCTGATACCAAATTTATTTTATTCTTTTTTTGGTTCCATTAATTTAAAATGCATAGTACACTGYTGCCTATTGTAAGAATAATATAATAAATATCATTTCTGTGCCTTTGGAAGTAATCAGAGAGGAGAAGTGGGCTGCTTATCAGCCCACTTCTCTGGAAGTTGCTTCTATGGAAGGCCCAGTTCAGCACCTCTCCATTTCACATCATCATRATGGCTCTTCATCAACAGAGGCAGACACAGCCATAAAATATGGACATTAAGTGAGAACAGACTTTCTGATGAGTCACTGAGGCTTTCTTCCATCTGATATTTATAATTTGTTCCTTATGACTGAGAGTTCTGGATGAAGCTTGTTTAGCAACTCAAGTCTTGATCCTTGAAGATGATATCTAGGAGATGCCTCCCACTTACTATGCCTCTCTATACAACTCCTATAAAGTTTTTTTCTTTCTTTCTTTCTTTCTTTCTTTCTTTCTTTCTTTCTTTCTTTCTTTCTTTCTTTCTTTCTTTCTTTCTTTCTTTCTTTCTTTCTTTCTTT
>NW_020455723.1:188476-216098 GCF_003342845.1 Nothoprocta perdicaria
TTCTTTCTTTCTTTCTTTCTTTCTTTCTTTCTTTCTTTCTTTCTTTCTTTCTTTCTTTCTTTCTTTCTTTCTTTCTTTCTTTCTTTCATATAGCCAACTTCACAGCAATTTTCCTCCACTATTAATATCATTTAAGGGATATTAGTCTGGGGAAAGCTATTTTCAATTAATATGGGCAGATTGGTGGAACTATTTTTACAGACACTGTTTGTTCAGTGTTTTGAAAGTCATACCATTGATAACCTTTGAATCATATGGTGGTTTGCCRTGAACTTTGACTTTTGTATGTCAAATGACGAATGCTAGCTGTAAAATGAAAACTTGAACACAAACAAATGTGATCACTGCATCRTGGGCTAGAAATTAAAGCCTGCCACTCCATAAATGTCTGTGTCATCATTCTCCTGGGTGAATTTTAATCTTGTTTTATGTGATGATACTTCATTATAAAAAAGAATCCATTTCCACATGCAACTGAGGATGTTTTATACCCAATTAATTCAATTGGACCATGCATTTTTAGCAGTTCAATTTTTTTTTATTTTATTTTTTTTATCTGTGTTACATGAACTCCTTTATCATTCCTTTGGAAAGGTATTTAATGGATGGGACTTTTTTCTTGTCTTCTTTGAAAAGAAGCTGATACCTGAGTGGGAGAAGGAAAGAAAGAAGRGTCTTTATTCAACCAAGTATAGGTTCCAAGCTCCCAGAAATGATCAAGAGTAGTACTGGTATGTTTCGTTGTATCTTTTCATGTTGCTTATCCAGTTCTCAAGGGTAGATTAGAGAATTAAAAATAGTGAAATCTCTTTTCAGTGGTGGTCAGCAATAGGACAAGAGGAAAGGGCCACAAACTGAAGCACCAGAAGTTCCATGGGAACTTAAGGAAAAATTTCGTGACAGTGAGGGTGACAGAGCCCTGGAATAGGCTGCCCAGAGAGGCTGTGAAGTCTCCTTCTCTAGAGATATTGGAGACCCACTTGGATGCAATTCTGTGTAACATATTGTAGGTGACTCTGTGTGTGCAGGGTTGGACTAGATGATCTCTAAAGGTCCCTTCCAACCTTAATGATTCTATGATTCTATAAAATGATTTGTGCTCTATCTCTAGCAGAAATATAGGGAACATCTGTCAATCTCCTTTGCTGGGAGATTGGCCTGCTGGAATATGTTGTCTTCAACCGATTGGTAGAGTTTTGACTTTTGAAATCAGATTAAGCAAAAACAAACAATTAAAATGCTTTGAAGCTTCAGTCATGCATCTAATCACAGAAAAAGTTGAGCAGAGTGTAAGCTCTCCTTTGAACTATTGGGATAGATGAATTCCCCTCCCTGGCCTTTAGCTTGTCCAGTGAGATTGAAATCAAATGCCTGATAAATATTCAGTTCTGAGAGTGACATCCTTTCTAAGGGAGTGGATGAAGGTTGTCAATTCATTTTTACATAGTCTTTCTATTCTATACGRCACATCTCCATGGCAACTGAACACCATGAAGAGCATCCCATTTATCACAGGGTAATTAAATTTTCATTCTCTCTTATTTGAGTTCAGTATTAAAGGGAAGAGAATTTCTTAATATATTTAGTATATACTTAAAACAAATGCAGTAAATCTTTGTAATGCACAAAATAGGAATGAGACCTGTTAAACTTGATCCTTGTTCTGTTATAGATTTTCGTGGCTCCAAATTGRCATCTAAATTATGATCTGTTTATACAGTTGATAATTATGATGATTCTTCCCTATCATTTTCTTTTCTTATATTTTCAGTCAATTGTAACTGTGTAAAGATAAATCTGCTGCGATATGTGACAATGTAAATAAATTCTCGTAAAGAAAGAGATCGATTCATCAGGTGTTTTGTATTCCGAGYGTTTTCTGCAAATTCTTTGCCACCTCGGGTAAGGCTCCTCCTGTCACCATAGCAACAGTCACAGCTCCTGATGAAAGGAGAGCATCCTGTTGCCATTAGTGTGGGCAACTGCTTTGTGTTTGACATTTCAGCTAACACAGAGTGATTACACTTGTTAGTAGTTCATTATCACATCCTRTGTTTCTCTTTCAGGAAAACCTTTCACATAGGTCACATTTATTCTATAGAAAGCACACAGGATCAGCCCACTTATTTCTCTTCTTCTACTATCATCTGCATATAGAGCYTGGTTGACATGGCAAGTATGCATTTAATAAGGAGATCTCACATCTGTAAAGATGGTAAAGTCCTCTCTGGCACCATCACTCTTTTAGATGGCAAGAACTTGTTGAAAAGACTGTTTCAGGAATATGAAAGCACTAGTCCAAAGATCTACAGATGAGGTATGTCACAGCCCTCCAACCTATCCTGTTTCCAGGAAAGCCCCCGGAACAGCCCCAGGAGAATGTGGGTGATCCTCACAACACAAAGAACATTCTTATTAGACTATGCATGCTAATGATGCCAGTGGTTTATAAATGATTTCACTCAGACAGTCACGTAGAAAGAAGGTGATATAACAATTTAAGGAAACTGTATAGCTATCTGATCTTAGCTTTAGGACTTCCGCAAGATTAAAAATTAAATTTTGTAAGTGTGATGACTTAAAACACCAGGTCATGACAGCATCTGAATAGCTTATCTGAATGACAAACTACTCTATATTAAGAAACAATTCAGTATGCAATGCTGCAATAAATTCATTATTCAGATGAAATTTCATGAGAGAAGGAATTTATGGCTTCTCAACTGGTAGTTGGCTGAAGAGAAATAAAAATATGTCATTTGATAAACACATATAGACTTTTCACAATGTTGTAGTCCTTATGTATGAAGCAGTGACAAATATGTGCAGTCAGAAAAAAATCATTGTTATTAAATGAGGATACTATTTTGAGGACAGTATAATAAAMAAAAGCAGAGAGAAATGCTATTTGGACTTAACTAGGCTATTTTTATTTTGGGACAACATGTGCATGTATGTTATAAAATGTCTATGTTCTTATAAACAACATGCTTCCCATTCCTTGCAAGCAGGTATCTGTGTCAAAATAAAGCATGGTACATTGTTTTTCACTTATGTTTTGTTTAAACACTTTCGCATAGATCTAGCTTAATACTTGCTTCCTTCTTGATACTTAGGTCCTCATACACAGAATAGCTGTTCAAAAACAGAAATTCTACAATGAAATCCATGTGGAAATGGTTGTGGTTTCTGAATATTCTCTTTCTCTGGGATTCCAACTAAGAGAACTTGGTCCATCCACTGAAAATATATTCCAAAAAAACCCAGATACAGCCAATTAAAGCCTGATAAATTTGACCATTATTAGAATACTTATAAATCAATTCTTTTATTTTWAAAAATGCAATTAGTTCTACAGAACAAAATGACCTATCAGGTGRCTTGAGCCAGGCCCACCCAGGCCTTTTGAGTGAGAGATCTTCCTCAGGTTTGACTGGTTGATTAGTAAGGAATGGAACTGTTAGTCTTTCATTGCACTTTTTAAATCATTCTTACTTAAGTTTGCAATTTTAAGAATGAAATGGAAAAGAGAAAAAGAAAGCTCCTGACAAAACAATTTTTTGTTAACTATGAAAAAAAGGAGAAAATCATTGAGATGACCAGAACTAGTAAAAATAAACCTCACCATCAAAAACTAATTAAACATTTGAATTTCAGTATTAAATTTCTGCTTAAAAATTGGGAAACAGCAGATTGACAACAAAATTATTGAAAATACTTTGCTGAAATTTTCTAACTATATTAGTTATGTGCGATGTACTGATAGTATTCTGAGTCCCTCAGAAATTAAATTGAGCCATTTATAACTGTTCTCAGACATCTTTTATCAGCCACTTATCCCCTTCAGTTGGACTTGTGTTGTGGAAGGATAAAATAAATTGCTGGCTASTATTATAAGAATTAATCAGACTGTCACAGCAGGAGAATAATGACTCACAGTTAATTATTGTGCATTTGGCAGCAAAACTACCAGCACAATATCTAAGGAATTTAATCTTATCTGTGTATTGTATTGGAACACTGAAAAATATCAGTAGCACAATGAACTGCAAGCTATTTGCTCCACTTTAATTTTGATTGAATTTTGATTGTCATTAACTAAAYACAAATTATAGTGAAGAAAGGTCCTGGTTGCCATTCATTTCTCCTTTGCAGATCCCTTGTGTCATCTTGAAATCTTTCATCCGTCAGACTAGGTTATTTTCTTCAGAAAATGCTCAAGATCACGACTGTTTTTGTTCTGCTTTAAACTGTCTTAAGCTRTTCCTGAGGAGGAAGATATCAAGTGTTTCTCCAAAATGTCATGACAGCTAAGTAGTCATAAAAATGCTTGAAAATTCCAAGCCTTATCTCCTTGTCTGTCTCTTGACAGACTAACAAATGATGCACATAGAGCTTTTAAGCAGATATTTGGTAAACAGATGAGAAAAAATTGCTTCTTAGTCTATTTTGTGCAAAGTCATGCTTCCTGTGACTATGGTTCATATCAGCTCTATAAAATCTAAAGTCTAAATTGTGACTCTTGGTCCTTTAGTCAATACCAAGACAAAMCTACAATCAACTTTAACAAAGGTTTTGTATGAAAATTAGAGTCTCCCTCCCCTTTTTTAATGACTGTATAATATAAAAAAAAAAATTATTAGTAATTCTGAAAAGCCATAATGCATTCTTATGTATCAATAGTATGCAACAGACTGTAGTAAGAACTCATATTTTCCTCAGATTAAAAAAGTCCTAGACTTGACATGACTGTTACAGTGTAAGCTAAGACTTCTAGAAGCAATTGCTAATCTTTTTCACTTTTGATTAGAGTCAAGCATTTTTCTAAAGTAAAATTGGCTATGTTATAACTAAGTCAACATAACTTACTTTGAACTGTAAATGTCCAGGAATTAATTTCCTTTTTACTTACCTTTTGGTTTTCTCGCTCTGTTCTTTTTTGTAATTATTTTTGTGAGTTTCAGTGAAGCTTTTATTTTAGACTTTCCATAATCATGGTGTGATAAGTTTCTTTTGTTTCCACGGACATAGGCTGCAACAACAGAGGAAGAAAGATCCTCACCGGAAAAGTATCTTGTGTAATCTGCAGTAGATGGATATATCAGGATATATCAGGATATATCAGTCCAGAAAAACATCTCACTATAAGGTTACAGAACATAAATTTTACTACATAATTTTGTAGGCACAGATGAGAAAGCTTTCATTGTGCAGCAATAACCACAAATAATTTCTTTCTCCTAAACAGTTTTCTCGAGAAAAGATGGTTCAGAAGAACATTAATGAGAAAATCCTATAGTAATGGGATGAAGAAATTTAGACTTTTGTGTTGCTAGTTTGAATCTAGTCTATTTCAGGTTCATTTAAAAACAATTAGCATTCAACAGGTGAACAGTAATTCAGGACTTGGGAAATCAAAATTCAGTTTGTCCTGTTATAAAATTTTTATGTTGCCTTGTGAAAGTTACATAAGGTCAAATTTACAAGGGTAATCTTTTAAGTWCCTCTGTGGATCTGAGTCTTCTTTCTTTTGCTTTTCTGTCTTCATTTATTTTGCATAGCTCATTTTCTCCAACTCGCGCATTGCTCTTTAGAAATGGAGACTGACACATGTGAATAGACATCTTGCCATAACACACAGCTTTTAGATATAGCAGAAGGCAAAGGAATAGCTAATTCAGAAGAGGTATGAGGACAGGTGGGATGGAACAACAAAGGTATTTTTATCATCTAAATCATCTGCCCTCYGAATGGGGCTGTATAATCTGCCCCCTGAATGGGCAGCCAACTTGTTTTTCTTTAGCTGATATGCTCACTATTCACCTAGACTGTTGACCAAACTACTGGTGAGTGTCCCATGTCTCCATGGGTGGCATAWTAATTTATACTCTGTTTCATATCTATGTGAGGCTCAGAGCACCTTAAGCTAGCAGCTGGARCTCCTAAAATATTTAAAGGTAAGAGCTGATGAATTGTTTCTGGACATGCCAAATTTGAATGTCATAAAAACACCCTGCTTTGTTCCCTGTGCAGTAGAGCCTGCCCCTTTTGCCCCTTTATGTGTTTTTAATGGTATTTACATCTAACCTCTATCCATAGATGTTCTAAGGTGTATTAACTTCAGAATTCTGCATAGTAAACATGTGCCAAACCTTCCACACAATGCATTAGCCCTGTATTAAACATGACATTGGACCCAGGCTCCTTGATAGTACTGAAACTTTTGCTGGTTTCGAGACTGAAAGGGACARATGCAAAGTCCGTGAATTCAGTCACAAACCCCCCGCAAAGAAGGAAAGAGAGATGGGATTTGTTTATTCATCTAATTTGTAGATGGTTAGTATAAACGATGTATGCAACTTATAAAATCCCTTTTATAATGACCAAATTATGATCATTAGATGTATTCATTAACTGATCAGCGATTTCTGCCCTTCSCTGATTAGAGACAGAATAGAGAGRCAGACCAAACACAGAACGAAAACTGTGAAGGAGATAATATGAGAGATTAAGACTAATTATCATAAACTTACTAGATTTTTCAATAACGTGTCACMAGGAAACATATTTCAGCAGAATTCAAGCTAATTTAGCAATAGTATCAAAGCTGTGATTTCACATATAACAATCTTTAATGTATGTGCCAATAACAAGAATTAATTTTCTTAAATTTAATTATTCTGTAATGATAATCTCTTTTCCAGATATTTTGAGAGGAATTAAATATCTCAAATCAATAATTCTATTTCTGTGCAAAAATCCAGGCATCATATTCATAGGATGAATGAGGAAAAAGACAAAAACTAATTCTAAATTAATAATAATAATAAATKGACAAGAAAGTAAACATACATTAACAACACATTTTTCCCAGATGTCTAAGCATAGTTTGCAAGATTTGAAACTAACATACWGAAATGGTAGTTAAAGTGGTCTTTTTAAGAACAGCAAACTCTTTTCTAGGATAGAGAAAGGGAAAAGAAAATGATAAGGGAGAGAAAAGGAAAACTATTTTGGATAAAAAGTCAAATGAGTTAGATCATCTTTATCCATGACAGAATTAACAACTGAGGTTGCAGCTAATAGTGAGGCATGTGAGAGGTAGTACAGAAATGGAGAAGCAATTCTGGGCCCTGGCCTTGCAGAGCTCTGTTGGAGAAGGACCAGGCAGAAAACAGAACTAATTCTGTTAATCATGAAAACCAGTAGTTAGAGAATATGAAACGTTTCAGTTGGGAGAGAGCAACAGTGGGGATACCAGGTCCTGGTTGTAGGCTTTCAGAAAACATAGAGTGATTGATCACATCAAAACTAACACTGAAATCAAGAAAGATGAATTGCAAGTTTCAAACACTCAAAGTTTTAGACATACCAGTTCTTGTTCTAGGGTCCCATGAAGAACAGTGATTGATAGGATCAATTTCAGCACTGAATTCATATAAGAGCAACAGCAGAAGAGTTACCACTGCTTTACAGAGCCTTACTTATACTGCTTGCTTTGGTATTTTTAATAAATAATATAAATTTCAAATCAGATAAACTATTAGCCTCCCAACTGAATAATTGTATCCTTTCTGTGTCTGTACAGACAAACACACTTTCAGGGATTTGTTCACATGATACCTTTAACATTACTGAAAATTACTCTGCACAATCAATGCAGTAGGTGATATTGTAGGCTTCGGCATGCAAATTTTGTTATTATTGTCTCTTTAGATCCAGCATCTTGGGGGATCAAGAGGCTGAAAAAACAACATCAAGAAGCCATCTTTGGAAATAGAAATATTAGTGAACAAGAAATAACCACTTTAGCCTTTTATTCTGAACAAATGGAAAATGGGATGACTGGTTCAATTTACTCTTGTATTTTCTGCTAAATTTGCCTTGCTCCTGGATAGTGTAGTTTACATGAATTTAGAGAGCTACGGACCTAGGTAGAGTCCAAATACTGAAGAAATATATATTCATGATATACAAGGCACCAAGTCATTTCACTATATCCTTATGACACTTGATAATACAGATTAAGTGTAAATAAATTCACAACTAACACTCTTATTTTATATGTGAATGGATCCCCAATTTAACACTTGAAGTTCACTTCAATATATGATCTTTCTTCATCTTGACTTGAACAACATCTTGAATGCAGAGCATACATCCTTCAGCTCAGTTCTCTATTTACTAGGTCATGGTTTTCTCTGTGATAAGCCGAGGTTAAGAGGACACCATATTGTAATGCTTAGGAATGTAAGGGAACAAAACCAACAAAATCCACATTTAAAGAACATTGAACTTCCCTAATAAAAAAGAGGATGTGTGAGAGAGAGGGAGGTAAAATAGTATGGGAGATATATCATTAGATGTATATATATTTGTTTATCCATTGTCATCATTAGTCACTTCTGATGAATTCATAGGGAGAATTGGTAGTGGCTTTATGTAGAGCATTGAAAAATATAAAGAACAAAATTATTCCATTGTTACAGAATTAAAGAACGGTTGAGGTAGGAAGGGACCTCCAGAGGTCAACTAGTCCGACCCTCTGCTCCAGCAGGGACACCCAGACCATGTTGCACATGGTGGCATCCAGGCGGCTTGGGAAGATCTCCAGAGAAGGAGACTCCACAGGGCAGCCCTGAGCAGCCTGTTCCAGGACTCTGTTACTCTCACAGGAAAGCAGTCCTTCATTGTTGTCCCCTTAAGTAGAGTTTACAGTCATGATTGGAAAGTAGAGTTTACAGCCACTTGGAAAGCAAGTGTCAAGACATGGTGAATTATGATTCAAAAAAAAAAAAAAAAAAAGAATTTGATATTGTATTGGGATTGTTGATCTTATTTTATCATTTTTTACAGTCTCACTATATGCCATCCTTTTCTAGTTCATCATGGCAACAACCAACTAGAGGCTAAAGGGCAATAAGGAATCAGTAGGAATGATAACTAACAGCTATGCTGACAAAAGGAAAGCATATAATGAGTTGTTTTGGCAGTTTTGTATGAAACAATCAAATTCAGAAAAGAATAAAAAGGAATTTCTAAAAGTCCCTTCAAATGTCTCTTTTCAGTGGATAGCCATCACGGTTATTCACAGAKTCACAGAATATTTAAGGTTGGAAGGGACCTCTAGAGATCATCTAGTCCAACCTTCCTGCTCAAGCAGGCACACCTAGAGCATGTGGCACAGGGTGGCATCCAGGTGGGTTTTGAAGACCTCCAGAGTAGGAGACTCAACAACCTTCCTGTAGTTATAAACTACAAGTGTATTTCTTACAAAAATCCTAAGAAAGAAGGGAAGAAAGAAGGGAAGAAAGAAAGAAAGAAAGAAGGGAAGAAAGAAAGAAGGGAAGAAAGAAAGGAAGAAAGAAGGGAAGAAAGAAAGAAGGGAAGGAAGAAAGAAGGAAAGAAGGAAAGAAGGAAAGAAGGAAAGAAGGAAAGAAAGAAGAAAAGAAGGAAGGAAAGAAGGAAGGAAAGAAGGAAGGAAAGAAGGAAGGAAAGACGGAAGGAAAGAAGGAAAGGAGGAAAGGAGGAAAGGAGGAAAGAAAGAAAGAAAGGAGGAAAGAAAGAAAGGAGGAAAGAAAGAAAGGAGGAAAGAAAGGAGGAAAGAAAGGAGGAAAGAAAGGAGGAAAGAAAGAAAGAAAGAAAGAAAGAAAGAAAGAAAGAAAGAAAGAAAGAAAGAAAGAAAGAAAGAAAGAAAGAAAGAAGAGCTAGACTATCAAATCTAATGAAATTATTTCCATGTATTTTTTAATTAAAATGGAACTAAAAAAAGCATATTTTATTTCAAATCTCACAATATCTCTTTTTATTATTATTACTTTTTACAATTGAAAGAGTGTGTTGATTACCATAATTCCTGATTCTGCTGAAATTATATAAACACTCTTCAGGGTCACACATAAGAATAAGTCATATATTCCATATTTTCTAGCCTACAAGAATAAGTCATATTTTTAATTATTTTCCATACCACTTAACCTTTCTCAGCCCTACAGAATATCATYGTGTGCCTAATTTTTGTCTGGACTAACAAGTGTTTTATTTTCTTAATTGAATTTGCTCCAGCAGAAATAGATTCCTCTTTGGAACCTGCTGCACCACATCAGTCTGMATTGCTATGCAGTTTCACACTTTACCCCAAATCTTGGGATATTCTCCCCTCTTTTTCACTGCGTATCAGTGTTAAAATTGGTGCTAACATTTCCACTCAAGCCCAGAGTGTAATGCTCAACCAGAACCACCCTCTCCATCGTTTGCCAGCAGCTGGTGTGCACAAGAGAGGAGCTCTATCCTCACCAGGAGGGATGGACACAAGGTGCTGGGAATAGCAGTAAGGAAACCTGCTCTTGATAGCTCTCAGCCCACAGRTTTTGTGCTATGGGAGTACAGAACGGTGTCAACCCATCTAGTCTGTTTTTCCCCAGTTGACCCCATAARCACGTGACCTACAGTCCATAGCGGAATGTAAAAAAATGCCTGTTAATTTATTGCTGCTGAAAAGCTGGATTCCACACTGTATGATTTCGTTAACTTTGGAGAGGTATTTCATTGCCAAGGTATTTCATGGGCCTTTGCCTTATGACAAAATAAGAGTGCAGCTATAGCATCTAAATCACCTTCTGCACAAGATTTCATTTCAGTAATATTTCTTTCCATAAAGAGTAGCATTGATTTGAGTAATTCTTCAAGATAGATGTAGATGCAAAGCCAGAAATGTAGAGAGTATTCCAGAGAATAATAATAATAATAATAATAATAATTACTGTAAAATATACCCAGTGAATATGTGATTGCATTTACATGGAGATACAACATTTTACATTTGCTAATGTTAGTGTATGCCACAGAAAGGCATGGAAAGCGCTCAGACTTTAAAAATACTCTTTAATAAGTTTAACTGAATTTATTGCCTGCTAGAATTTCTTGGATCACCARATTGGTATTTCATGAGAAACATGTTTGCCCACAAAAAAATGTGCAGCATTGACACTTGCACTAACCAGCTCTTGGAAAGGCAGAGACTTAGATATTAAACTACGCCTTTCTTTTCTTATTTTAAAGTTTCAGTGTAATATTGAAGTTGATCTGAATATCTAATTCAAACTAATCTTCCTATCCTTCATTTCTATCAATGTATAAAATGAAACTCAGGCTTTTTCTTTTTAATATAAACGTGTAAGCACAGATATATAACTAGAAWAGTATCATCACATATTGTAAAACTCACCAGTGTTCCTTTAAAAGTCACCACTGCAGATATCTAAAACCTGAAAAGATTAAAGTGTTATTCCAGTACTCAATTTTACCTACACCTACAATTAGATATAACTGTCAAATGAGCAGACTCTGCCTGTAAAAATCTGTGCTACAGTAAAGAAAAAAAAGGAAACGAGATCTTGTTCTTTGCAGAACAGCAGATTTGCAGCAGATAGATAGCACTCAAATGGACTTGTGAATGTATGTACTAGAGCTATGTTAATGAAACTAAACTGCTTTCCCACTCAAATCAACAATTTTGAAACATTTGCAGGCATTTAAAATCTTTGGAAAGGCATGCACACTAAACACATCAGGGAATGAAGAAATTCCTAATCTCCGTCAACAAAAATAGACAAAAAAAAAGCTGTTCTTAATCCCCTATTCCCCGCTTTAATTTTATCACTATGAAAGAGGTTGCATCTCGAAGAAGGGCTGGTTAAGCTTTTATCTCTACGGAGCTCAGTGAATGGTATAAATAGCAGTGGGTGTGTTTTGAGAATGATCTGCTAGTGCCAAGTCACACATATACAATATGGAAACATAATTATGGTTAGTAATTGCTCTCAAAACAGGAAGTCATTAAGGAAATTATGAAATTCTACCCCTTGAAAAATTTTAAAACTGTTTCTTAAAAAAAAAAAAAAAATCCTGAAAGTTACCACAAAATTTTCATTAACAAAAAAATACAGCAGACAGTTAACAGATACTTCTAATATTTTGGGGTTTAGTAGAAAATCTTGTTGGTATGGGGATCCATTCAGGTTTTTCTTAATGTATGTTAACATATTAATAAAGTTGTATTCATTTGCTTTTCTCAAAAGCAGAACGTACTTTATAGCATCTTCCATTTTCCTTACCTCCAAATTATCTCCTGGATCTTTTCCAAAGTAATATTTGTTTTATTYAGAAATTCTGATATAAACTGAATATATAGAAATTAATCATTAGTTTCTCAGACTTTAATTTTCCTCTTTTTTATCTTCTAGAGATAGAAAATTTTTATTTTGTTTTCAAAACAGAAGAGTGTGTGCTAATCATCTTGATTATATAAACCTTGGAATGGTCCTTCCAAGAAAACACTAAATGTTGTGATTTTTAGTATATAAAAAGTGAGAAAGACCAGCCTAATTATCTTGAAAAAAATGTCCCAATCTATTAGAGAAAAGAGCATTTGTCAGATGATTTTACTGTTATGGCTAGCAGAACTTCAGRCTTATAGATATTTTTACATCAATAATAATTTGCTATCATGTACACATGAATAATTTGTGTGTGCKCCCCCATTATATCTAGATTTTTCTCAGAGTCAATATAATATTTCCAGAAAATCATCTGAAATAAACTTCTCTCTGGAAATCAAAGTTAATATTTATTTATTTCTAAACTATTTCAGTTCATGTTTAAGAATATTTTGTGGCATTTCTCACTGACTCTGACTAATGCCTCCTTCACTATTAACAAATAATTCAACATTTGGAGCTTTTACAAATGCATATATCCATGTAAAGCTGGGTTTAATCATTTACTAATTCATCCAGAATCCTCTGCACTGCCTTCCAGATCACTTTTAATACTATAAAGGAACAAAAAATGCCAAAGCTATGATTCTAGTGGTGAAGTCATTTGCAGTGATCATCTACCATCTAAATGGTTTTGATGAAAAATGGCTTATAAATGGTGATTTCATCAAGAAGATGAAGTACTCCTGGCTACATTTTGACATACAGAAAAGAACTGCAATGCAATTTTTTTCCCATCACGCTTACCCAGGTTTCTGAAGACAGAATGTGAGATACCTTTTKGTTGGGATCCTTAACAAGTRTGTGCAGTAAGCTGCTGATGAAGGTCAAAAAGAACAATAAGCTGTTGATGCAGAACAATAAGGTACAGTAAATTGCTGAGGTAGCCAGACTAAATTAGGTCAGGCAAGTGAAACATAGTTTTAAGGATTACATCAGGACTATCCAATCAACTTCATGGTCATACTGCAGCCCAATGATTGGATGCAGCCTGGAGACAAGTGGYGGGATAATGACGAGGGATGAGGGTGTGGAGTTGTGACTGGTCRGGAGCACGAGCGCAGCTTACTGTATAAAAATGTACTAGAATCTGTAATAAACGGAGCTTGCTGAAAACTCCTATTGAGTGTCCGAGTCTTCCCGTGCTGCGACACCTTTTGCGCACTGATGTCTCCACATGCTGTTGCATTTTGGGTACATTTAGAAACGCATTATCTGCATCTTCTTTGTTATCAATAAAACATTTCTGTCTGGCCAAGCCCTTGAATTAGCTGTTTTGTTTCTCATTTTTGTTTATTAATTAACAAAAAAAAANAAAAAAAAAAAAAAAAAAAAAAAAAAAAAAAAGCAAAAGGGCAGCCACATATATTCGAAAGTTAGACAAATGGAACTTAATTATATATTAGAGACAAGATTCTTAGCAATTTCACCACCAAGTTGAACTGATCTCCTGCAGAAGTGAATCCAATCTGTACTTTCACAGAATGCTAACAAATTTAACATTTATTCCTCTTTGATGCTGTATTCTGTACTCTAAAGTCAGCATGTAAAGTAGGGACTCAACATTTCACAGGATTAAACCCTCAGCACCTCAGTCAGCTTTAAGCAGAGGTTTTGGGTATAAAGGAAAATAATACATTGCACAGTAGTTTGAACTGAATTTTGAATGGAATATGTAGCAGTGGCACAGTATTTTGAACCAAATRTGCTTAAGATATACAGAATGAAAATCATTTCAAGAAAGATATTTGAAACATTAAATAAYGCACATTTTTTCCCCATTTGATAAACATTGAGAAATCTGCTTAGTCCCTACTGATTATCATCTCATTGAAAAATAAGTCTATGCAATGGAGCTATGATGAAGGCAAATGAGACCACTGCGTTGGAAGCATGTGGAGTGGGGCAAAGGGAGAAAGGTCCTCAGGAGATGAGTTATGTGACAGCAATTTTGGAACATGGTGCAGTTTTGRAAAACTTTTGTCATTGTAGACAAAGCCAGTTCAAACACTTAGTATGTTTTGCACATAAGGAAAGTCTGAATCGACAAAAGAGAATATTATGGAGATATAATCTTCACTCAGCAGCAACTACAAAAAAATCAGTTCAGGCAAAGAAAATAGAAAGCTCACTGTATAGTTTTAACAGTGATTTTGGAAAGTTGTTAAGAAAGGACAGCAGGATGAAGCCATAACTCAGTGCAGCTGCTCTCTCTTTTTCTGCTCACTGTGACTCCAATAAAGGTGACCATCCCATCTAACCATACACTTTGGAGCTGGAGAAACCTGGAGTCAAGTGTCAATTCTGTGGCAGACTTGATGTGTGATCCTTAAGTCATTTCATCACTCCATGTTTTATTCCTTAGTCAGTAAGACAGGCTCAGTATTCCCATTACCTGAACATGTAAATGAGGGGAAGATATGTGGATCTGTGCAGGGCTATTACTATTGAGCATTTTTTTTTCAGTTGGACTTATTTTGGCACAACCATAATACAGAAACCATCTTCATCACGGTTACTTCTTACATGGGGTAAGAAACTTTAAGTACATAGTTCTAAGCAAGCACAGTGAACTAGACACTGCTTCTTACCCATAAGCTAGCTTTTCGCTATCTTCGAAACACACAGAAAATACACTTTCAGACATACATTTAATTGGCATTAAATACTTTTCACCTTCTAATCTAGGCTCTGCATACGGCTTTATTTTTTGTGTGTACATGTGTGAGTGACATCACTAGCCCCACCATCATATTGAATTAGGAAAGAGATATGAGACAGTGAAAGAAAGACATAAAAAAAGACAAGGAGAGAAAGAAAATAAAAAGAGTAAGAAGTCTTACTGATCACACTGTTAAGGTGAACTTACTGCCAGGCTCTATGTGACTTTCCTTCACTACAAATAAATAAATAAATAAATAAATAAATAAATAAATAAATAAATAACAATTTGCCAGTGCTAGTCCTCACAACATAACAACTTCCTCTACTTTTCTCCACAAACAGTAGATATTTCAATAAGTGTGCTAATGTTGACAGCAATTTAGCTTACACCATCTGGCATGGGAGTCACAGCCCAGCCTTGCAGAGACTGGATTGTAAATTTTAATTCTATGAATTACTTYAGGGAGCCATTAATGTCCTGACATCAAATAAACAAGAGAAACACAGTTGGTCAGATGAATCCATTTCAGATACTGTTCCTTCTTCTCCAGATCCAGAGAAAATCAAGTTTCCTTCTCTGAGACTCTTCTTTGTGAGATTTATGCATTTAAACAATAGTCTTTTTAATAGCACTGCAATATATCTGTGAAATTCGCATATTCTCTGTTTCATGTCTGGCTGTAAGGGCAAAAAACTGCAAGTTATTTTCAATATTGGCTATCCTATTTTGAGTCCACCCACACATGAGATTTATGTATTCATGTACAAGAAAACACAAGAAGTTCATATCCTGCAGAGGCATCAGTGGATATAGTTTTCATACATTGGCACCAATTAAAATTAGGACAGAAGGGCAGCAGAATGTATCTGTTTGCTTGATTATTTCTTCTCAAGCAGTATAACCTAATTACAATGAAATTACAGATGCTCTGTGTAAACCCTTTGTAATCAAATATACACTGTGACCCAAACATAATCTGTAATCAAAACTAATTCTAGCATACGGAAAAATTATTCTGCCAAATGCTCATGATCAATAGCTAAATACTACTATAAAACTGTCCTTCTTGGTACAGCTATATAAACAATATAGAAATAGCTAGAAAACAACCACAGATATTTTATAGGATTGTCTCTTTCCCACACCTTCCTTCCTAAGGGTCCTATAAAATAAATGCCTGTCTAAAAAGGATGTTTTGAAATTTGTTGCCTTCTGACACCAGGTCTTTAGAGACAAAACAACAAAAATGCATATTCTAATATGCTGTCCAGAAAAAAATTACAGAAAAACTGGGTTTAAAGACATCTAGTCTTCATGGCTGTCAGTTATAGCTGCAGATTATCAAAACTTCTGGTAAGAGCTGCAAACTGCAGAACAATTGCTCATGGAAATTATGACTAGCAGTAGGCTTCCGTGTGTCTTCTGAAAGARGTGGGATTTAAGCTCACAGAACAGTTGAGGCATATTCAGTCATCTATGCTGTAAGTTTCCATTAGTCATGGGTCAGCAGCCGAGTCATAGAAAGAAGCTAAAATTAAAAATTATTGGAAGACTTATTAACTACTGGTTCACGGATTGGAGGTGTCTTGGGTAAGAGTGCAATGAATTTAAAGCCCATAAAAGTGTATTTAAACTTAAAAAGTAGATTTATGATTATTTCTTGGGTAGTCTACCAGCAGTGGTTAACAGCAATAAGACTAAAAGAAAAAAAAAATCCAAAAACTACAGCAAGAAGTCTCTCCCTCAAAATAACAAATTCAGAATTCCCTGAAATAATGAAAATTGAACTCATATCACAATGAGTTTCATGCAGTAGTTTTTAGCTATTGACATATACTAGCCATATATATGTCTGAAAGCGACATTTACCTAATGAATAAATGGAAACATATCAGTAGATCTGTGTGTTGCCASTATCAGCAAAATCAGTGGAAAGGACAGACACTTGATATAAAAAAAAGTTTACTTTCAAGCAGAGGTTCAAATTACACATACAGAGGTAGTAAAAAATATATATCTTCAAGACAAAGTGCTGAAGAGCTAAGTCTTTCGGCCTCCACAACATGGTGCCATCAGTCTTCAGGTAATTTGTAAAACCCAAGGCATTAGCAACAATAGAACAGATGTGCCAGATATCTAGCTGGCAATCTGTAAAATTCTGAACTGTAAAGACTCCTGCAGGCCATACTAGCATAAAGAGGCATCTCAGTCATAGAAGCCTAAGTCATCATAACCAGTAGGCCACAAGCTTTTACGTCAGAGAAAGCTTGTATGTCCTCTAATAAAATGAATTTCACCCAGGGCCTGGAAAACTGCTTGAAGAGATATCAGGAAGAACTGGTCCTACCTGGGACACATTAGGGCACAGCTGGAGGTTGCAAACTTATCTGAACTTCTGTCTTCTCAACAACAAACTGAAATTAACTGTAGATTCCTTTACCACAAAATGAGAATCAGCTCAATTCCAATAATTTTTCTGAGTAAACCTGGCCTTCCTCCTGAGATCTTTGTTGCTGAAGAAGAGCAAAAGTAGAGCAGTTAGAAGTCAAACCCAGGAAGAAGAAAAGAATAAGTGCCCAGTGGTCAAACAYGCAAGTGACCATTGTCTTGTTAGCTATCAGAGAACAGCTTGAAACTATTCCATCAGTAACAGCATTTACCTTTTATCAGAACCATTTAACTTGCATTGCCTTACAGATAATTAAAAACTACATTATGTGAAAGAAGAGAATGCTCTGATAAAAGCAAATACAAATAAAAACTTGAGTATTATAAATGCAAATTTGATTCCTTGGAATATTCTGAATTTTTTTTTTTTTTAAATTAAGACTGCCTGAGAACTAAATTTGACTGCTTGGTCAAATCTCATACCAAGTAGTTTGTCACCAATGTCTAAGGAAATATTAATTCACTGTATCAAACATTTTAGCACAACATCAAAGTAGTCTGCTTCTAGATCATGACAATAACTGCATGAAAATTAGTGGGGAAACAGCAGTGTTTCTGAGAAAAGGGACCCCCTACTATGGTAGGGAGGAATGGAAGACTTGCTGGAAGAAAGGATCTTGTAGATAAGTCACAGTTATCCATATTGCTTAAGACTTCCTTGGATCAATCATGACCTTACTCTGAATATGTATTCTGCACATATAAAATGTGCAAATTAACCTTGCTGCCACAGATTGAGAATGTGTTTTTTTCGAGGCTCAGAGTAGCCTTTTACTGTCTTTATGTTACAAGCCTCTAATCATTCTAGTCTGCCTTCTCTATATCATAGCTGCTGGCACAAGATACCGCTTCCTTGGTAAAAAACAAAGTGGTTGACCAGAACCACAGCTGCCCTACAAGAAGATAAAGGCAAATAAGGGTGGCAGAAGGGTAGAATGGAAGGCTAAGGGAAAGACCAATAGTGATAAATTTGTGAACACTCCCAACAGCCTACTGATGGCTAAAGCCCAGTGTGAGCTAAAAATCCATCCAAATTACATAGACTAAAACCAGAATTTAAATTAAGATAAATAGKTTGCTCTCAGTCTAATAGTAATCAACAACAATGTTGTTATATTGGAAAGCACCATGTCTCTATACTTCACCATAATTTGTGTTTATTAGGTCATCTATTTATCAAATGCTTGTTACCTTGATACTGTAGGTAAATGATCGTTTCAGGATCAGATGTTTTAGGAGTTCTTGTGGAGTGACTACAGTACATGACATAAAGAAATGGCAAACTGTTGTCTACTTGCAGGTACATAAACATTTGTTTACTACATGATCTGACTTTAATTAAAGTAGAGACACAAATATCAATTTTGGCAGTTCAGATTTGTTTCTTCTGTATCACAAAATTAATACCACTCCTGCGAAAGATAAAAAATCTCCCAGATCTATCACATCCCAAAAGATGGTGAGGAGACTGGGGGATGCTATGTTTTTGCTAGCAGTGATGAAAGAGAAGCGACAAGGAAGATGAGCGGGATAAGGTCAGAGACAAGAAGTTTAGTACTGATCATATTCCACTACAAATGTTACTAATGAAGTTCAACCATTAGGCAATATGACAAAATATTTTCATACTGCTTAAAACCTTTAGATCTTTTTCCTTGTAAAATATTCTGGTTTCATGCCAGTCATCAAACGCTGGCAGTAATTTCTGTGTTTTCTTTAATCTTCTTCATGCAGAAAGAACATGGTTGTTGAAGTTGTCACCTCGGGATAATGAATTCTCAGAGTTGCTGAAACACTGTTGTGGCAATTGGAGCCAACTAAACTGCAGGAGACTCCAGCTATTAACTCGTGCTTGTGCCAGAAGATGTACTTTGCGTTGGACTCATCCAAACCTGAAGACAGAACTAGGACTCATGCCAAATTGCAATCTAAGGACAGGGACTTTCCATCATTCTCAGCTTATCCAGTTCTTGACACTTCGAGATCCYGTCCTTAGCTGGTTCTTAGCCAATAACATAAAAACGATCACTATCAATTAATAATAGTTACCACTGCCAACATAATGATTATGCAGCAATAACAGGAAAAAACCATCTATATCACAAATAAAAAAGAGATCTTGTCATTGTTTAGGAAGCAAAAATAAATCCTCCGTGCTATAAATGATCGTTTCTGCACATGAGCATTTTTAGAAGCTTCCTAATGTGCTGTGCTGATAGGGATATATTTTTCAGCCGCTCTTGGGATTTAGCCTTCATTATTTTCTACTTTGACAGGAGTGCTATGTTTGTCCTGTATACTGATGTGGATGAAATCTGTAGCTTCACGGAGTAAATGAAAACACCTGTTTCAGCACAGGTAAAATACCTATACACAAATGGAATAAAGACACCTTGACACCTGGAGACAGTGCGGTGATGCCTGTTACCTTGGTCTGTCTGATGATGACGTCTGTGACAGTGATCACAGAACCAGATCACAGAATGGTTGAGGTTGGAAGGGACCACACAGTCCAACCCCCCTGCTCAAGCAGGGACACCAATGCACTTCATCACCTCTGAAACARCTAGAAACTAGGCGGGTTTGAGCTCTCTGTTTCCTATGCAGCAAACACAAACCTGTTATTTTGTGCTGAAGAGAACCCAGCAATAGCCAGTGGGTCAGTTCTTATAGGTAGTGACCTGCTAATAAGAATAGGGACATCTGTTGATAAATCATTTATCAAAGTTACACTCTACTTATTTCATACACTCTAAAATTTCTTCTTGTACCATCAAGCCCTGGATGACTGCTGCTTCCCCTCTCCRATCTCCATCTCCTTGCTACAGCTCCACCTACTCTGCCTCTGAATGCAACCTCTTGGCTACCAGTGAAAGCTCTTCTCCTCAGGTTGCTCAACAGGAATAAGAATAAACTGGAGCCACTCTTTTTTGAAGTGCATTAATCTAACATTAAATAAAAAAGACAGAAACTGAATCACAGATATACTGTGTGATCTCCCAAACTCYGACTATATCTGACAGCAGAATAACCTGAAGGAGGTAAGTGCTCTAAATGGACCCTGAATCAGCTTCTGGAGGGGACAGGCTTTAACTGACTGTCAGAAAACTGAAAAAGCTTAGCCTTTGGCATCAGCTATATTTACCACTCTAAAATGAGGATGGACTTTCCCCAAGAGAGTAACAACATATAAACTGAATGTGTAAAGTTCAAAACCTGACTTCACCTTTCCCCTCCTCCCCGTAATATAGTGCCATGTTCACACTGGAATTTATAGCTGTAGGAATTACACAGACCCCAGTTAACATATATAAAATGAAAGCAGGTGAAGTTAAAACTCACCTCTGTGGTGCATTCCTAAAAAGCTTGTTTGTTGACCCTGGGCAACTTTTAAGGTGCCCTTTGAAAACCCACAAAATAGTATGTGCTCTCCTAGTCATGCACTATTTGTCACTTATCTATATAATGTAACTTACACATAAAACCTGAGAATTAAATTTAAAACTCAAAACATTTCAAATGTTTTGGAAGGTTGAACATGAATTAATAGTTTGTGCTAAGTTGCACATTGCTTTACAGTTAATTATTATTTTGATTTAATGATTTTAAGATGTTTCTTATTTTACTGTTTTCCATCAGTAGGTCCTTCTGTACAATATGTCCTTGACTGAAAAGTAGTTTATTACCAATAAAAATGTCCTTAGCTAAATAATAAGTAACAAATTCAGCACCTAATGCTTTCATGTTTTTGGTTTCAAAAGTTTGGAGTGGATTTTTTGGCTTAAGAAAGGAGACTTCTGTCATAAAATATGAAGGCCTTTCTGTAGATACAATATAGACATTTATAATACATTATAAACAGGCATTATTTTATAATTATARATGTGTGTATATATACTTATATATATATATTTATTATATTATATATTGTAATACACATTTTGCCATGACATCTAAACTTTCAGAACTGAAATCATTTTATTCTCATCACACTATACAATATACATACTCATCTGACATACCTGTAACTCTAGGCAGGAAAAAAAAAAAGCTGAGAAACGCTGCTAAATCAACAGCAGTTCACAGGCCAATGAAAAGTTGTCTAAAACTATTATTTATATGTGGATTAATTCTGCCTGTACTGCTTGCGCAGCATAACATAATTCCCAAAAAAGCCATCTTCACCCAAAAGCAATATTAACCAGAATTCATAGGCACAGCATAAAACAAAGTTGTGATTTCATCCATTTCTGTGAAAAGAATTACAATGAAAAGTTTCTCTTTGATTAAATGAGGCTTGTTCACAGTGAAAGCAACCAGTGAAAAGTAAGTGTCTATTGCAAAAATGGTAAATTCAGTTGCTTGTTAATGGAAAAAAACCCTGTCAAAGAAAGAATTCTCAGCTGCATTTTTGACCCTTTAAATAGAAACTTGGTTACTAGTCAAAGAAATCATTTTCTCTAAGATTGACTATTATTTGAAGAAAAAAAACTCTGGGAAAAAAATCCTTTATATTGTTTTTCAGTGTTCTTTCCTTAGTGCTATTTTGCTCTATGTATTGTCCTGTGCAGCTCATTATCTGTGTGCCATTCACTTTTAAATTATGCTTGTAAGTTATTTATATGAGTTGGTGACACTTTTCAAGAGGTCATTAAAAAAAAGTCACAAAATGTATCACAGTGGGTCCAAAGAAGTCATGATTAAAAGATACATTCATTTATTTTGTTTGGGAAAGAGACATGTACCCAAAAGGGTAATTGTTGAACACAAGCCCATTCTTAAGTTATGACACAGCAAGCCACATTTAAAAAGTATACGCTTCTAGATCACAGCCCACCTTGTCATAATGATCATAATGATGATCATTTTCATATTATCCAAAGTCTGATCACAGATTATTAAGTGAAATTTTACTTAAGATTTTCTAATAAAGAAATTCTATTATGATATCTGACAAACAGTAGTGCTGCTGTATGAAAATACTGTCTCAGCTTCTTAGGCTTTGCATTGTACTCATTCCAGGGTGGTTTCAGTGTCCTGAAGAAATATGTTTTTCTAGAACRAATCAGGGTGTAAGTGGATATACCACAGAATGCCTGTGGGCACACAAGCAGATTCTTACATATAGCAGATGCCACTATAGAGCACTTTTATTCATTGTGTTGTCTATCTTACACTGCTCTTGCCATAATAGTATGTAAGTACTCAATTTGCTGAATAGAGTATAACATACTTGAGATCCTAAGAAGAGCTTAGAGTATGGAGACAGTTTCTGATAGAGCAAAGAGAAATTTCCAATAAAGAAAAGTTTTCATCCCTGCATGATATGTCTTTTGCATAAAAAGCTTTTCCTTACACTGAAGTTTGTGTATTTCAAACAATGAAGTGTGTGTCTATTGCCAGGAGAGGCAGATCTATAATGGGATTTTGTTTAGTCGGGAAGGATACATACGACAAAAGTGAGCCTATATCACAGAGTCSTACACTGAATGTGGCTATGATAAATTAATGTTTTCCAATCAGAAATTATTTCTATTATTGGTATAGTATAATTTATATTAGTGGTATCATGTATTCTAAAGCCTTTTTTTTTGAGTATTCATGTGATAACAGAAGATTTATGTTTTCTGCATAGATGATCCTTCATGTGATAGCAGACTATTTATCCATTTTTATTTGGAGTTTATCAAATCCAGAAGACATAATCTGTTCTATACTTTGATAAAGGGGTAGGAATCATCATTCGTAGAACATGATGCTTTTACAAATGTCCAAACTTCTTTTATAATTGTTTATGCCTACTACTGTGAAACAGCAATGGTTATAGACAAGCAAGAMCAGAACTTGCATGTACCAAAGTCTAAAAACTCAAAGCACATACTTGTCAGGGGCATCACAGAATCGTAGAATAGTTGAGACTGGCAGGCACTTCTGTTGAACATCCAGTYCAGCCCCACTCTTCATCCAAGATAAACTAGAGCAGATTTCCCAGGAACACATCAGTCAGATTTCAAACATCTTCACAGAATAAAATTCCCCCACTTCTCTGCACAACCTACTCCAGTGTTTCACAATCCTCAATACATGAACTTCTGTATTTCCATTTACGCCCATTGTCTCTGTCCTATGAATGGGTTCCATTGTAAAGAACCTGTCTCCTTCTTTACAAGCTGACATCAGATATTTATACACATTAAGATCCAACTGAGCCTTCTCTTCTCTAGGCTGAAGAGTCCCACTTCTCTCAAGACTGAGAGCTGTTCCAGGCCTCTCATCATCTGCATGGACTTTGCTAGATACACTTCAGTAAATCCATGAATTTTTGTACTGGGGATCCCAGAAGTGAACGCGTTACTCCAGTTGTGGCCTCAACCAGGATGAGTGGAGGAGAAGGATCACCTCCCTCCACCTCCTGGCAAATTTTGGCCTGGATACTTTTGGCTGCCTATGCAATGAGAGTGCATTGCTGGCTCATGTTCACCTTGTTTTCCACCAGAACCTTTAGGTCCTTCCCTGCAGTTCTATTTTTCAGTTACTTGAYCCTAGTCTATACTGGTGAATGGTGTTATTTCTCTCCAACTGCATGACTTTGCAGTTCCCTTTGTTAAATTTAATGAGGTTCTTCTTGGCACTTTTCTCCCATCAGCCAATGTTCTACTAAATGCCAGCACAGCCCTTTGGTATATCAACCATTTGTGCTCCTTATCCAGACCAACCTGATTTTTCACATGTAGCCCTATTCAGGTCTCAAACACCAACAGCATTATCTGATCATGCCTCCTTGATCTCTTACCCCGCTCAGACAACCACTAATAAGAGTCATGATGGCTGCATTCTSCTGGGGGACATTCTGATGGCTGCATTCTCGGGAGAAAAGGGCTAACTGATCACATTCCAACTAAACTTCAGCTGACATGAAAGAAAAAATTATAAGTCAATCACCTTATCTCATGAATACCGGGACAACCTGAGAGCCCATTGAACTCTCCTTGCAAGGCAGTGGACTGCACACCAGGATCTTTACTTGAGCAGGAATTTCTCTCAAGGTCACTCCTCCGGGCTAAGAGACACGTGCCAGCAACAAATCCAACAAAACCAGGCATTTAGCATGCTAAAAATTTCTAAAGCTTTGTAAGTTTTTCTACTTACAAAATTGTATCTAGGTTGATTATGCATATAATCCCTTAGGAATAAAACCATTTACTAAGTATGGAACCAAGATTGGATCCAGACACATCAAAGCTCCTCTGAGAAGGAATTTGGAAAGCAATGGAAACTCAATGGATGGTTATCATCTTTATTACAGATTATTTGATTTTAATAATTCTTATAATCATAACCTGTGTAATAGTTCAGAGATGTCCCTCAATTATGGTGTGTTGTTCTCGCCGGCGTTGCAGGAGGAACCGAAGATACTACCRAAATTATGTACTCTAAGTGCAGTTTAGGCGAGACTCCCAAAGAAATCTTACTTTGGAAGTCTCAAAGGGGGGAATTGTTATGAGAAACCCCAGAAGAAGMTGCACCCAAGGCCGTATTTTCACTCTTGTTGCTGGTGTATTATGAGAGAATACAGACAAAAGGAGCAAACACCGGTAGAAGACGAAGATAAGGACCACCGTATCTTCGTGGAACTGGCTGAAGCAGGACAGTAGAACCAAAACAGGGCCTACTGAGTCAAAATGAAGCCATATATGGAAGTGACTTCCGGGAAGACGACCACCAGGGGGTCTCAAAAAGACCACCAGAGACCACCAAAGGGACAGAGAGCGCATGCGTGTGAGGGTGGAGTATATTGTAATTAGTTCCAGGAAATGGAATGAATATGTATGATCATTTCCTAGAATTTAATGCATATGTAGATAATAGAGAAATAAAAGTTTTAGCAAGCACCCCCTAAGGCATGCAGGATAAGTGGAGCTATCCTCCGTGTATCCAGTGCTGCAATAAAGTGAATGCCTGCTTCTTAATACTACATTGGTGTTAAGAGGTCTATTCCCGGTTGTCGGTGACAAGGGGGTCCAATCGGAACCCTGTGACTCAACAGGAGGGTCTCCCTGTTATTCTGTAGAATTTTGTCCTCCATGAAGGAAATAAGACTGCCATTGAATCCAGTTAAAATTACTGTCCATCTCAATAACACAAAATACTATTTCTTTCATAAGAATGGAGTGCATTGTTATCACTCAGCCTCCCACCTCCTAACTCATGCCAGTTTGTGGCAGCTGTTGAATTGTTGATGGTGAATGCAGTCCCATTATCCAGATCATTATCCAAGAGGTCAAGCAGTTCTGGACCCAGTGTTCACCTCTGGGTTACGCAACAAGTGACTGTTTCCAGATGAACTTGGTGCTGCTGATCGCAGTCCCCTAAGTTAGGCAGTTCATCCAGTTTTCAACTCATCTCACTGTCTACTTATCTAGCCCCTACTTCATCAGCTTGACTATAAGGATGCTATGGGAGACAGAAATCAAGAACACAAAAGGGGCTTATACCAAATAAGCTGCTAGATCCTCAGGGAAGCCAGGACAAAAATCTTCAATTTTCAGGGCCCCWAAAGCTAACTTTGCCTGTAACATTTATAAAATATTGAAAGAGAAGAAAGTGATATAGATATTAATTCTACGGCTGGTTTTATTTGCCCTTGGAAGCAGCTGCCATAAATCTTCTATGAAGATTAATAAAGGTGATGATTTTGATCCTCAGTTCATTCTTTCCTATCATTTAAATGATGCAAACTGATAGAATTAGATCTAAGCAGGAAGGCTTTCTTCTGTGAGTTGCATATCCAATGCTCCACACATCTACCAACAGCAAAGTTAAACCACTTTCCCATCTTCCACTGTGGAGGGAGTCTATGTGTGCGTGTTTATATGTGTGTTTGTGCACTCTGTACATTCTCATGCTTGAACAACCAGTTTGAGTCTAAGCTTTTCTGAGTCTTTTCAGAACAGCTACTCTTTAATAGGGTAAAAAATTATATCATATGTGTTTTACTCTTTCCAATTGTGTCAATACATATCTCTATTATATGAGAATATATGCCAGCAAATCTAGCAAAATATTAGTTCCTATGTTCAGCAACTATCTATCTTGTATCTTTTCCTTGAATTTGTTTTCCAGTAATCACGTATTCAAGTCTTTAAAAATGATAGGTGATTGACATAATTTTAGATGCTTTATTTCTGAACAAACCATATCGTCTTTCTCCCGCCATTCTCCTTTTATTTCTACTTTTTAAACCTACCTGAGAAGACAAAGAAAATGCTTAAATACTCCTCTGATCTTTATTTAAAAGGTGCTGATATACATCACAAACAGTAAATCATAAAACAGGCACGGTAGTTAAAATTGTAATCTGTAGGCGTATATATTATCCTGCAATGGTCCGTTAATCACTACACATAAAGACAGCACAAGAGCAATTAGGTTTTTTTTTTAATTGTATCTATTGAAACTCAGCTACATTAAAATGTTCTAATCTGTGGCATTATATCGAAAAGGTAATAACAGTATTTTAATCTAGAAATCTTTTTTTAAACAGATTTGGCCAGTGCCATAAGCAGAAAAGAGCTGACTTAGAGATTCAGCCTGTATGTRAATACACAGACATCTGCATACACACCAGAGTTAGGTAGAGAATWTAAAATAAACCTTTTTAAAAGAAGGATTCATTCAAGCCACTGGAGACAAACTGCTGTTAAAAAGGAAAGAGGGCAGGAAGGAAATTCATGTTTTCAGTTTACTTGCATTAGTGCAGACAAGTGCAAGACATAGCAATSTCTCCATACTCATGATAATTAATATATTACTGTGGAAGTAGGATTCATTTTAAGAAAAAGAATATGAGCCATGATGAAAATATTTTCCTGAAATTCCTTCAGGAAATTTACTGAAGAAAAGAAAATCTGTATTAAACTTTCATCATAAAGACAGCCCACCTGGCTGGAGTTACCTCTGGACATTGGATGTTTTCATTGTGATACTAYCAGAACTGTGCATGCTTTTCAAAACAAGACAACCTGTTCTGTTGAGAGTTACCACTTTAAGAACTAGTTCATTGGTTTCTTCACCACAGAAACACAATTCCAGTTCCCACTAAAGACCCTCAGTACAATGCTAATGAATTCTGTTGAGATTTGCTGCTTAAACTCGCTTCAAATTTGATAAACGTGCCCTCCAAGGCAACCTCCAGGGTAAATTCAACCATGATTCACAGATTCACAGAATA
>NW_020455724.1:0-1366 GCF_003342845.1 Nothoprocta perdicaria
CCAGCACACAGGCACAAGGCGGTCCCTGCTCTTCCTCTCGGCAGATGTGGATCGGCCTTCCAGATCAAGCAGCAGGTGCCGCTGCGTGACCTGTGGGTGCTCTGCAGGAAGGAGCAGGCGACAGCCGGGCGGGAGGATGAGGAGGTTGGAGGCCTCAAGTGCCTCAATAGCCTCATCCTCATCTGGCCCATGGGCCCCTGCGTTCTCACTTTTGGGTGAGTCTTGGGTCACGTTGGGGGCTGRCGAGCGGAGCCAAGCGGGCARGATGTGTGGGGGCCCTGGGCCTCTGTCCCGGACGAGAGGGAGGAGCAGTGCACGCTGACGCTGCTTCTCTTTCTCGCTGCAGGACGCAGGAGGCCAAAGAACTTTGGCTGAGCACCATGTTCAGGTGAGGCGTGGCGGGGAGCTCAGTTTGCTGYTGGTGGCACCAAGGCTGCCGGTGGTGGCGCTGGGGCTGGGGGAAAGGGACACCCCTGCACAGGGCAGCTGCTGGCTGGAGCAGCGGCAGCTGCTTCTCCTGRGGACGACCAAGGGCCAGTAGYGCCCGGCRYKGGCACCRTAGCTCCCTGCTTGYGTGGAYGGGAGCCCCAGGTGCTGCTGCCTGTGCCCAGGCCCAGGAAGCGGCGACGCAGGGCGATGCAGGGCGCTGCTGCCAGCCAGCGCTGTGGGAAGGTGTCCGGGGCTAGGGGGGAGGYGTAGGGGCGCGTGGCTGGTGTGGGGGGAGCGAGCAGAGGGGCTGGCAGTGRCCGAGCTCTGCCTTCGTCTCTCCCTGTGTGCAGCCAAAGCCCAGGAGCCCAGGAGAGCCGGCTGACCCGCCTCGCCTCCCTGCAGCTCCTTATGGAGAACATCCTGGCCTTCAATGGTCCCGTAAGTGTCACGGGGGTGTGCGCTGTGCCCTCAGCGCCACGCCGGGGCCTTGGGGAAGGGTCTCGCGAGCAGCTGCTCACGGGGCCTCTCTGCTCTCTTGCCTAGCCGGGGTCGCTGACCCCCCGCATCATRGAGGCCCTGCTGGYGGTGCAGGTGAGYGGGGGCTGCCTCTGGCCCAGSCCTTGCTGGGCGATGTTGGCAGCCACCCGGGGTTTGGGTGGGGTCATGGCAGGGCCCCTTCCCACAGCCACCCATCTCCTCCGCAGGCACTGAGCACCGGCCAGCCCTTCCCGGAGCTGATGGAGCCTTTTGGCAAGCCTGAAGCAGCTCCGGAGACACCCGAGCTCTCGGGTAACTCTGCAGGTAGGACGATGCTCCGAGGACCAGCAGCGAGCAGTGTGTTGGCTCAGGCATCGATTGCAAGACATGTGTGGAACTGCAGAGAGGGACAGTGGGTCCAGGGCCTTAAGGCAGTGCTTTCCTCCTGCAACACTTGCCA
>NW_020455724.1:3521-54607 GCF_003342845.1 Nothoprocta perdicaria
GGAAAGGAAGAAGGAAAGGACTAGAAGGACTATATACTATAAATACTGAGCCCCAAGAGACGAAAGATGGGAGCCTGAGAGGGATTGTCTCCAGGCTGCCCCAGCGCTGTTATTCTCTGTACCCAGCTTACTCAATAAAYGGTAGATGAGAAAATTGGCTTGTCTCGTCTATAACACTCTGAGTATGCTTATTTTTYACTCTTTCGAGGTCCTAAATACTTTCAGAAATTCAGATTTACATAGACATACAGCAGGGTTTCAAATTGTTCATTATTTTTCTCCATCCTTCACTGAATGTAAAAAGAATAATTTTAAAGCTGATTGATTGAAAGACAGTTAACTTCACAGCTAGGGAACAGATTTTAGAGCCTTTCGCCTTAGGGACATCTATTTAGATTCTTTCTGCTTGAGTAGTCAACAAAATTCATTACTAGGTGATTATCCTGTGGTGGCTTCTATGAAATGAGTGTGTTTTGTGTGGATGGTCCTGTGGGTAATTATTGCTGACAAAACCCCTGCCCTGCCTTACAGACAAAAACAAGGGCTATTGTCCTGCATGGTTGTGATGAAGTGCTTCCTTAATAGTGCAAATCTGGTCTTTTGGTTCTAGAATGACAGTCCTCCAAGAAACATTGTGTAAATACTATCTTTGGAGATATTCTCAGTCTATGTATTTTGAATACTGTGCTTTTGTCTTGCACTTCCTAAAATAGTTAAGGTTTCTCTAGTAAAGATCACAGTGTATGAATGAAAAAGAAAATCTCSGTAAAATAGATGAGCCATAGTTGAGGCTTTTCAACATTAAACCTGTGTGTGGGAGCTAAAGTACATGTGTAGGTGAAAATGAATATAAGTATAGCATACAAAAGAATCCCAAGTGACATATATTCTGCTGATGAGACAAATCAACTTTCCAAAGTATATTATCCTGCATGGTGCTTAATGCTTGTTCCTTTCAATTCTTTTGAAAATATTTTGATATATGTGGTTTGACATACTACATTGCCATCCCAAGAGAGTGAGTGCTAAGGCATACTTGACACTGTACATAAGTAAAGTATGTAAAGTAAAGACCACAATTATGATTCTGGTTGACCATTTCAAACTTTGTTTCTGACAGCTTGGCATTAATGCAGGCTATATGTCACAAATAGCTGAGGCAGCTCTGTGAAGTGACAACAGTCTGGAGCTTTCTGGTTCTTTCAAAATGACATCATTTGTTAYCCTTTCTTGAGAATTTCATTCAATTTTCTTATTGCCAGTTAAGATGAACAACAATAGCAGCATTTTGAACTTGACCCTCCCTGCCATGATTTCTCTGGATAATCATCAAACACTGCTGTGTTCTGTATGCTTTTAAATTAATCTGGACATAGAGCTCTCAAGAAGAAACTGATTATTTCTCTTAGTTTCCCCTTAGACGTCTTATAGTATGTTCACACACACATTAGCCAGGAGCTGGTCTGGGTGCATTATTCTACTGTGCCCATATTCTTGACAGCAATAACTAACGTTCATTCTTCCAGTCATGTCATTTGTTTTCCCATCTTATATAATTTTAGGTGTGGGTAGTGGAGAAGAAAAATGTTTAAAAATCAACCTTTTTGATTTAATAGTTTTTATTAGAAAAATGCAGGGAAGAGTAGCTAATCAATTAATTCTATTTTGCTAAGACAAGAACATCTGTTCATTTTCTTGTCCTTCACTTTTTCTTTCTTTCTCTTTCCCCCTTTCTATTTTTCTGTTTTTTTTTTCTTTTTTTTTTTAGTTTTATTTACTAGAGAGAAGAAATAAGAAGGAAAAAAAGTAAAATACAGCATTTACCAAATTCCAGGGAATATGTGCAAAGCAAGTGTTTCTCTATCCCCTTTAAAATGAGGCTATGTCTACATTATCATCTGTTAACAGTGAAGATTTTCTGTAACTGAGCTGTCAATGTTGTTGAGTCCTAGGTCTTGGTCTGTGGGCCATTAACACTGAAAAATGTTACAGACCTCAGTGTAGGAACAGCTCTCTGGCTTTGTGTCTCATGAACCTGAGACACATGTAAGGTTGGCTTTCCTAGTAGAACTTGAATTTGAACCCTAAATTCAAAGGAATCCTTGCTCAGGGCATTAAAAAAATGATAGCTACATTTTTTCTTTTTGCCTCCAGGAAGTACAGACTCACCACTTATGTCTGGCAGGATTTTGTGTGGTAACAGACCTTAAGTGTTAGTTTAAAGACATTTTATTGAAAATAAAGGTTAAAYAACACTTCTAAAGAAAATTCAGCAGTTACTTCTGCACACATAACCTCACTGGCTTCTGGCGTCCCAGTGGATGGAGAYACTGGCTTCTGGTGTCCCAGAGATGGAGATAGTAGGACTCCATTTAGGTCTTTCTGGAGAAGGTTTCATAGCCAGGAAGGCTATGAAGGCAGGGCTGGGCTGGGCAAAATGAAGCTTGACCAAGATGATATTTCTRTATTGGAAACCAATAATTTAGACACATGTAGAGTTTCTCCAAAACACAGGAGGACCAAYGTGGCTATCTTTTGAATATGTGTTTTTGGCTTCCAAGTTATGGTATACTTTTGAAAATGTTAATCACATGCAAATCAAATGGTCCCTTATAGCTAAGCTTATTTCCTAGGATAATTTGTCAAAGCTATGAGCCTAATGAATGAATGAGTCTTCATTTATTTTTGCTTGTTTAACTGACAAAGATCTTTTTCTCTGATYTCCAGAAAAGCAAGTAGTTCAGCTGACATTACAAGTCTGAACTGCACCTTAATGTCTAAACATTTCTTTTCTCATGAAGTGGCACAGCCTGCTGTAGCACAAAAGCGTTACAGGGCAGTCRGACTCTCCTAGCTATGACATGCCTTTTGGAGCCTATTTGAATATAAGGAGTGATGAAACCTGAGCACTGTTGGATGATGCTCATTAAAATGAAAACAAWATAAATACCTATGGGATATGTTTGAGAGGCATTTCTGATGCTTCTTAGCGACACAGCCCCAAAATACCAAGTCTGTACGAATAGCTTCAAGTGTAAAGAATAGATACACAGTCCTTTAATTATTGTCTTTACTTAGAAAAAAAAAAAAAAAAAAAGACAAAGAATGAAACTATCACCAAAGAAAAAAACTAATTTACTGGGGAAATTGTGGGAAAAAGGGCAGTCTTTTTATGCTGCAGGTCCCTTAATTTTGACAGCAGTAAGATTACTGGAGTAGACTGAAGTCAGTTATATTAATACTACTTTGGATCTGCTTTGTGTTGCTCATGAAGTGCTTTGTCTAAGTATTGTGAAAAGGAGGAGTTTCTCCTTTTCAAACTGTTTTACTGGATATTTTCTATCAGAGTCAGGTACTTCCAATAACATGAAGTGCAGTTTCTTTTTTTGCCGGAGTAAATAGCTATATATAGTCATGGAGATAGCATAAATTTAAAGTTCTGCAAGTATATCCATACTACAAATGGTAAAAAGTGGAAGTATCAAGTAGAAGAACCAAGTTCAAACTTGATTTTCGTGTGTATCTCTAAAATAGTATCTCTCCCTTCTGAGACAAATATAGAAGATATATGTAAGCTAGAGTTGAGATCTACAAAGCTTCTGAGTGAAAAAGAATGTGATTTTTCAATACAAACGTATACATTTTGGGGGGAATATTATAGGATTTGATCTCTTCCACCATCACCACACTTTGCCAATTTGACAATATGAAGTAATGCTACAAATTGTCCTGAACATTTCAGAGTACTTGCCATGTTGTCCATTATCCTAAGAAGTCATCATTATGATCAGTTACCCATTTTACGGTGTAATAAAACCAGTTATCTTATTTAGATTACACAATGAAGAGTTTGTATCCATTTGAAAGGCACTGGTAGAATGATTGTGTTCAGTTTGAGTTTGTCATTCTTGCTGAAAACACATTAGCATCTCTCATTACCCATGGATGACTAGCAATATAGAAAGTGCCTGCTACATTCCTTCACACTGGAGACTATTAAACAAGTGTTTAAGCCACAGGTTTTAGATACTGTATTCTGTAACAGCTCCAAAGAGGCCCTTTAAATGTATCCTGACAATGTCTGTTTGGGGAGTCATTAGGCTTTTTAATATTAAAGTGATACACTGCATTGGTTCCCTGGGTGCAGTTAGTGTGCATTATATTAATGTGAACTTAGAAATTCTTTGACTGACTGATGCAGGAGAATAATTACACCTAGATGCTGTTGCTGATTATGCAGCCAGGCCGTGCATGGTGTCATCATCTATAAGGGGTTAAATAATTACCCTGTTTTGTGTGTGTGTGTGTGTGTGTGTGTGTGTGTGTGTGTGTGTGTTCGTATTTTGCTTTATTTTCAGTGTTTTGACAACAGACTGGTTGAGTTCAGGTTATATATATATTTCCAGCTGAAACAATCTAGTGAGTGTGTTTCATTACTTCAAGAGCTGTGACTGTTTACAACTTCCGTGTCAGATTCTAGCTCATCTGTACCTCCCTAACTTTTGGCTCTCAAAATGGGTCAGACCTGCTTCTGCATATGTCCTCTCATGGAGGTTTCACAATTGTGCTGACTCTGGGTCCCGTCTGACCCCTCACTGATGCCATGCAAACATGAAAGCATTGTTCATGTTCAACACTGTCCACTGTTCAAACAATGAAATAGTTTGCTACTTTGCAAGTCGTATGACTTCTTGATCCATCATCTTCTATTTTCTTTGTCTGGTTGTCTTTTTTTTATCTTCTGCAAGAAAAAACACCAAATAAATTTGTGATTGCCCTGATGGTGTCCCTTACCTAGTTGCCAAGCATCTCACATCCCTGATTTGTCCATTTACCTATTTCCATGCTTCAGTTTAATTTCTGCCTGCCCTTCACTGACTTTAGTCTTCCTTAATTCCTTCTTGTTATATTCTCTAGATGCTTTTCTGAGATCCCAGGGAAACACATCATCTCCTCTCCTCTGTCACAGTATTGTCTACTTTCTTATAGTGTGTTTAAGTCCCTCACCTGATGATCTAGATCCCTGAAGCATCTGATGATGATTATGCATTTGTCCTGATCTACCCACTATTTCAGTCAGCTTCCCATACTGATGAGTGTCCTCCCAGCCCTTAACAAAATTGGCTACACAGCAATAAAGCGATGGAAAAATGGCTTATTTCCTTTTCACACCTTTAGTAATAATAGAAGAGTATAGAATGTCTTTGCAACAAAACGTGAAAATGAAACACGTTTGTTCTAGTTTTCATTTTCCCTCCCCCATACTCCAAGCCCCCTGCCCTTCATTTCCATTTGCAAAGAAAAGAAAGGCAGAGAAAAAAAAAAAAAAAAAGAGGGGGAGAGAGAAAGATTCAACAGCAGATTTAGCAGGAAGACTTTGTGAGACTTTAAAACTGCACCATTTTTGAAATCTTTGTAATGACAAAATTTTATAACAGTTTGTTATATTTTGAATTTCCAGAATCACTTATCTGATTATCTCCTCTTCCTTACTTTTGCGTACATAGGTTTCCTCCCCTTTCTCTTCTAGGTCTGGCTGCTCTGCCCATGGCATTAGGCAGTTAGTGGCTGACTGGTCTTAGTGGGAGATTTGTGTCTAAGAGCCCTGACTACAGAGAGAAAAGAACATATGCTTTTTATTCTTCAAAAGCTGGACTTCTAGTTTCATCACTTTTATCTAGCTTGCCTTACAGAGTCATAGACACAATCAGCGAAGTCCCTGCAGTTTTATTCAAGTTCTTGCTCGTTGCTGAGGTTTTTTTATCTAAGACTTCAGTGATAAGCCACTTACCAATATCTTTCCAATTATCCTTATGACCCCTCATCCCCACTCAGAATACTCATACCAAAAACTTGTCTTCCTGATTTCTTGACCTTTGTTTTCCTGGCTGACTTGCAGTATGTCTACTATGATCTTGAATTTTCTAAGGTCTAAATTTTCTTTTACATTTCCCCATTATTCTTCTATTTACTTCAGTGCTTTTCCTATTTTTCAGTAAAGACTGAAGTACCAAGCTTGCATCTATTTCAATTTCTACAACTGTATTTTAAAACTCTTTTGCAGTACTTTAGAAAGCAAGCAAGCATTACTTTCATAAAGTATAAACTTGCAAGTATAATTGTTATTGTAGGGACACTGAAGCTCAGTAAACATTTAATACACGTATCAATGAAGCTTAAAGTCAGCTTTTGCACAGATGGGAGAAACTCAGCTTAGCCTAGTATCAGACAGCGTTTCAGTCCAGCGTTCCAGACCAACAAGAACTAGCTGTTAACCTGCCATCCACTAGCTTTTCAGTGATTTTTTTTTCTTTCTCTTCAAGGCAAGATCAAAAGTTGAAATACTGGAATTTCCCCAAGGACAAAAGTTTCTATTAGCTCAACTGTTCTGATTCCCAGTCTGGTGATCTGTCCCCCAGTATATTCCTTACAATATATACATCTTCAAGTCAAGCCAGTCATAGATGTTTCCCTTCAAACTTGTTCCACGGGCGGTTGGACTCAAAAGACCTTCACTTCAATTTTATTTGCGGTCAAATACCCTTTCCCTAACCGTTTTTTTCTTCTATCTTATTATTTTTATGGGAGATGCATGCAGAACCCACCATGAAATCAAGACAGAGATCATAGGTGAATGAAACTACTTCACATTAAAACAGAAATTAAACTCTAGGTAAGACATCCAGACTGTGCTTTAAGATGTAATTATTCCGGCTGCTTGCTGTTTCTTGTGCTTTTGCATTATGCATTTAGAAGTATTTTTCTTTACACTTCTGTATGTAAGACTTGAGAGGCAGGTAAAAAACTTAAGTAAGTCTGTACAAAAGACAGAATATGTAGTGGCTAGAAGACTGTATCACGTTTAAAGCAAGTAAATATGCTTTATTTCTCATCTTAGTTAAGGTATCGGTTATTTGTGACAATAGCTACTAGAGAGAAGTGGATATTTCCTTTTTTTTTGTTGTTTATTTGATTGGTTGTTTTTTTCAAGTCAGCRTTGTTCCTTTCAGAAGTAAGAGCAGTATGTTGCCAATAGCCCTACTGATGAAGGATGAATAAATATTTTGGGGATGAAAAAGTGAGGGTCAAGCTTACTTATACCTATATTAGCTTTCTGTCTCTGGGTTAGGAAATAGTTCATATTTGAAGAACGGCAATGCAAGCAGGAAACAGGTTATAGCTGCTTCAAATCATGTTGCTTTTTGTTTCATTTCTAATGTATATGCTCTGGGGTTGTGAGCACTTGGGGAAATTGCAGCAACCCAGACTGGTCCAAAACAGAAAGTAGACAAACAGGATGCAAATCAGCCCTACTAAAGATAATTAAATACAAGCTCCTTCATCTTTTTGAAGATGGTTGAAGAATTGGAAGCTTGATTCTCTGCTGGTGTGAATTAGCAGACCACTGGTGATGCAGGCACTTTATATCAGTGAAGAGGCAGACGGGGGCCCTGACCTTCGGTCTGTATGTAGCAGAGTGTAAACACAAAAGGACATGTTTTTGTATGGATGGTTTGATAGGTCTGTAAATGAACCTACACACAGAAGAAGCTTATAGCTAGCACAAAGAAGTCTAAGTGAAATAATGAATTTCCAAGTATTGGTTTAATTTAAATAGAAATTTGCCAATCACTTTGAAAGCTATTCAGGTTGCTTTGAAAAGATAATATACAGMTGATTGGATAAAAGTCTGTGCTTTAATCCTCACAGTGAATCTCTTCTAGAGACATCACTGCGTTTTCTTCTCTCTCGTAAACTATACAGCAATCTCTGATGTCAGTCAAGATCCATCAGGTATCCTTATCCAAAATTTGTTAGCTGGAATGAACTGTTACAGTGAAGATAAAAAGTGTGAAAGGATTCAGAAACTTTAAGAGCTAGGCTAATGATTTTTAAATAGTCATAGTTGCTTAATACACAAAAATCAGAGGTAGAATAACAACACATTCTAAAGCTCATAAGGCCAAGGATGAACATTTTATTTTTCCTTTCCTCCTAGTCTTTTGAATTGTACACACGAGTACATAATAAAAAATTCTTAATTATGTTTCAGGATAATTTTGAGTATAGTGAAATCCATATTCAGTGAAGGCCTTCAGGTATCAAAGTAACAGAAGTGAACAAGAAAATCCAAAAGAAACTGTTTCTAGAAATAGAAAAAAGATTAAGCAAGAAAATTAACTTTCTGAGTACTGTTTAGCAGGTTTTTGGAATAACTCATTTTACACTGTGAGTTTATACTTTACTGACCCAAATAAGACTTGAAAAAACCTTTTCTTCACTTTTCTCAAAAAAAAAAAAAAAAAAAAAAAGATGAACCATTTCAATTGAAACTTTTCATACAAAGCTATTCTGGTGGCAAATGTCCAGCTTGAATAATAAAATATGGCAAATATAAACACCTGAAAGTCCTACACTGGGAATTGTCAGGCAAACCTAATTGTAAGGAGTGTGAATGAGAAAGCCTTGAGTAATTAAACTGGGAATCCATAATTTCAGGAAGGAGAAGACATCTGGTAAAATTATTCTGTGTAAAATTTATAATCTTAAATTGAATAAACCATAATAATTCTCTCATTAAAATAAAAGCAAACAGCTGAGATATTACCAAACCCATTATCATTATAGCATTACTTAGCCAACTTTTGTATGCTGTCATCTGCGTGGTTGAACAAATTTTTAATGGTAGTCCAGGAAACATTAGGATGCTGTTTAGGCTGAAAATTTAACTGCATAAAGGAAATAATGTCATACAAATAGGAATAATTTAGAAGACCTGAAGAGAGACCCTGTATTTGTCTACTGAGTCTTGCTAATGGTTACTTGTTAGGAAAGAGACTGTTCTTTTGGAAAATTTTGTAAAAGAAAATTGAATTTTATAGCAATGCTCATGTAATTGGGTGAAATATAAAGGGGGAAGCAAAGTGACGGTGTATTGAAGAGGAAGTGCACAACCTTCCTGCGCCTTGGTGTGACAACAGCTGCAAGGGGCTGGGATATGCTGAGGTTCCAGTGGGAATAGCTGCTCTAGGGTCACCCAATCTTCATCCCAAAAGGTCATCTGGGAGCCACTATGGTGCACCTGGCTTTAGGTGTGTTAGTTTTAACCCATACAGGTGGAGTCATTTAAGTAATCTTACTTAAGTAATAAATAATCTTAGCAGCAGAAAGCAAAAGAACAGGATGTGGTGTGCTTTGCTGCTGGGATTTACCTGACATGGCTGCAAAATGCGTACCTGCTGTTTACCATGAAAAGGAGAAAACAGCTCAACGGTTTCTTCTTTGCTTTTGCTGTTTCATTTTCATGTGCCTGCTGTGACAACTGTTCGCTATTCTCAGTCCCATTCATTGTCCTCTTTGCCCAGAAGGATTAAGCCAATGAGATCCAAAAAAGTCCCAGTATGTGAGTGAGGCCTCTTTCATCTAATCTGACTTGTAAGGACAGGTTCATACATAAATATCTTCCATGGACTGGTGTTACACAGGGACTTGTCCTAAAAGGCTAGAAAAGCACCAAATCAACAGAAGACAAAGGTGACTGAAGAGATAGCTTGTATTCCTTCCAGGAAGGATGAGACAGCYGAGCAATTTTTGCCTCAGCCAGTTGTGTGGCAGCCCAGAGGAGTGCTTCGAGCCCTGAAAGTAAAGGCTTACAGAGCCTGTCAAGAAATTAAATACTGCTACAAGAAAAATAGTTCTTCATAAATTGAAATTCAAGTCCTGAGATAGCAATTCCTTTTTTTATGGTTTGGGATTTGACCCAGATGCATAAACATCACTGACAGTAAAGAAGGGAAAAAAACAGAGGACATTTGCTATCAAGTGTTAGCTGGTTCTTTGAAATGAGAGCTTGAGAGCTACATTATTATAATTATTATAATAATTATATTAGTGTGGAAACAAAGCAAAATAAAAAAAACCCTTATGTCAAACGAGGCAAAGTGGTGGCTTGGATCTCGTCCAAGTTCTGCAATGTAGAAAAAGGGAATAAGCAAGTGGCACACTGAGCCTTTTCAGCACCCAGTGTTTCTAGGGGTTATTAGGGTCTGCTTGTATTCTGTTTCACGCTATATGGAGAGATATTGCTTTATTGTTTGGGGCTGTTCAGTTCTTCCTGCTTAAAAAAAAAAAAAAAAAAAGGAAAAAAGAAATCTGCAATTTTTGAAAAGGAGGTAAACGTCTATTAGATGATTTTCACCAGTAAAATTAATATCTGGCAGTGTGGGAATGTGTCTTACTACTAGGGAGCTGTTGAAAAGAGTGCACACCTTCTCAAATTTATTGAGAGCTTATATTTTCCTACAATTTAGAATCACTAAAAGCTCATTCTGTCTGTAGAGAAAGAATGAGAATGGACCATAATTTCCTGTTGCCTTATAAATATTTGCTCTTCCAGCCCTGGGCCAATTGCTGTGTTTTTCTCTTTAGAAATTGCATCTTTCGTGTAAAATGTGATCAAACTTATGGCTGATAAAAGATGAGGGTGGGAAAAAAAATCAACATAAAAGTCAAAGTTAACTTTTTCTTTCATGYGCAAATGAAATATTTTGAGTTGACCGAAGATGCATTTTTTCCCCCTCCCTCCCTTCCTTTCTTCTAGCACAAAAGTGGTTTTATTTTTACCATTGTTCCTTCCTATCAACCTTTCAAAATTCTGATTTAACCTCAAAACTAGAAACACTGATTCAACTATTATGTTATAAAATGTTTCAAATAAAAGATTGTTATATCTTGCTTCAGCCAGCAAGGAAGGATCCACCTACACAGGGAGGCGGTTTTATGTGTAGATCTGACTAAAGAAAGAGCTCTACTTGAAGTAGCATCAAAATACTACATATATCAAATTGAAAGAGAAGAGAGAGTTGAATTTAAAGAGAACAATTTTTAGCCATCTTGAGAGGTTTGATTTAAAACTGATTTGTATTTTTTGCTTTGATCCTTAAAAAGTTTTCTTGGAATGACATATCTCTTTTGAAATATTGAAATGACATATGCTATTTTGAAAAAGTTGAAACAAAATGTTTTGACACTGTCATAATTTCTAACGCTCATTATTTTTTTTCTTGAACACATTTGCTAAATTTGACCTTAATTGTGACAAGTTCAACTGTTCTCATATTCATATTGGAGACCTAATTATGTTATTTCTTGGGCTGTTATCCCAGTCTAGTCATAATATCAAAAATAATAGCAACAAAGTAAAGGAAGAAAATGTTATATTTAAGGGACAGATGAGAACAAATATGTCAACTAAACCAAGCAGAGTTCTGGAGACACCTATTTAACACCTGCAGCAAGATGTGACCTCCCACATCTTGCTGCAGGTTGCAGTTTCAGGTGCTACCAACAGCCACTGGAAAATACTTCTGCCTCCCATAACCTGGATCATGCCTGGCCTGACAAGTTCAGGTGTAGTGTCTGTTACTCTTTCAGTGCCATCAAAGATGCTGCGATGATCCATGGCTGAGAGCCATTCTTTGTTATTTAAAAAGTGTCCACCTTGCCAATATTGTCAAAATTCTTCCAGTGCCTTAAAAACATTCAGAAGAGGCTTGCATGAGTTTCAATAAACAGAAACTCAAGGGTGGAACGCTTAAGAACAGTGTTTTTTTTTCTCTTGGGGATAATACTTGATTCATTGCTACCTCTGTAGGTCCAATACCTGACTGGAAGGATTAATTTGCCTGCATCCTGTAGTAGCTGTGATCAAAACACAGCTCTTGATTCATTGTGTAATGCCTAGTTAGACCTGGAAGCATCAAATTCTCCYGTGTCTTTTAGAATATGACAGAGGTTAAATAAAAATATTTAGTTAAGGCTTGGCACAAGATGAAAATTGTCCCTTTCGCCTTCTGGGGTTTTGTTGATGAAGTGCAGAGAAGTATCTTTACCTAGTTAATATTTTCAAAAGATGGTATCACAGTTTTCTGGTCATATAAAAGGAGAACATTGTTGGTCCTTGCAAAAAATATGCAGTAATTTTCTATTCAAATTAAGAAATTTTTTTCATGCATAATTTTTGCCTTGTTTTCCAGATTTTGAAAAGATCAGCAGCTTGGCATAGATGATGAATATAGGAATATTAAAAAAAAACAAATACAAGATGCTCTACATTTTTATGTTCTTTTTTTCACAAAAGTGCTTGACATCTGGAATTACTGTGATGTAGCATATAATAGATATAGCTGGGAAAATTTGTAATCAAAATAAAAACTAAAATATGTCAATATTTTCTGACCACACAAGAACATTCTGTTTTAATAGAGTTGAAAATAYTTTCTTTATCCAAATAATTTGATTTTGTTCTAACTTTTATAATATAGGAATGAATAAGTATGCATTGCAGACAAATACATATTTATATATGTGGAGTATAGGTCTAATAAAAAGAACTAAAAAAATTTAAATTTGTGATAAAAAGTTAAACCTAATTACATATTGTTGAAATGAACATTTCCACAAGAAAAGTCTTGTCTTTGAAAAAAAACCTTATGTTTTTGGAAGATTTTTGTTCAATCAGTCTTATTGGCTGAGATGKATTCTCACAGCTGCATGACTGAAATGATGGAACACATAGAGGAAAATTCATAGTCATAATATTGAATAGTAAGCATATTATTTTCCATTTTTACTTTATTTTGCAGGTATATTAGTGAGGTCATCTTCTGAACCACAAGGAAAGTTTGAATTAATGTCCTGACAGCTTCTTCCTTCTTCTGAAAGATGACTAATAGTCGCCGAAAGGCATAAAATTTCTTCTTGGCTGCCAGACTTGGCCAGTAAGGCCAGCTATACAGTGCATTACTGATTGCAGTTATTACCACACAGCTCAATAAGTAATGCTCTGCAATGTGCTATTTTTTCTAATTCTTCTTCTTTTGGATTTTTAGATCTTTGCAAATCCCTTTCTTACTGTGCAGAAGTCTGTACMATGGTTTCCTATTTTGAACACAGCTGTCATGAGCTTAATAGTGCGTGAAGATAAGGGTGAATGCAGAATAAATCTTCTGTGCTTACTGAATAGGGAATTTTCCTGAGAGCAATGCTATGGGGACACACAGAAATCTGTGGGGATGGCATATACTCTAGAAGTCAGATGACAGTAATATGTAAAAAGTTAAAAGGGGCCATTTATGCTTTCTGCTTCCTCAGTGATAAATAAAATAAATACTCAAATCCACTAAATTAGAAAAGTATTAAACAATTGCAAAATTATGCATTCAGTTTATATTGAACAATGGTAAAGCTCTAATCCACCAAGGTTTTTTTTTGGTTTTAATAAAGCCATTATTATATATCAATTAAATATTCAGTGAAAGAGGAAAAAATCACTGATTTTTAACTTCATGCCATAAAATTCTTTTCCATTTGTTATGCTGTTGGTTTGAATTACAGAAACCCTAAGTAGAGAAAGCAGTTATATTCTTCATACCCTGTTATACGCTCTGTATAGGCTATATAGCGCTGGTAAACTATCAAAAATCTACTTTAATGTCTGACTTTTAATGTAGCAATTAAATGTGTTAAAATGACAATTTTAGTGGTAGTGGGGACAACGATACAGTATGAAAATTGATGTTGAGGAGTAATAGGTTTTTCAGTATTGTAACGTGGAGAAAAGACATCTCCAGGATAGTAAGGCAATAGCTTGAGAGGGCTGTGCTTTCTAGCATGCAGCCATTGAAATGTGCAACATACATTGGCAGAAATTCAGACTTTTTATCTCCCATTAAAGAAGTAGAGTGAAGATCTTTCACCTGGAAAGATTTTTATTACCATGTAATGATCTTTAAATGTACCTATTAAGGTATTGTGCCCTGTATCAACCAACTCCTATCAATCTGAAGCTTAATGATGTCTATTTCACAATTTATTTAATGCATTGAGGCAAGTGAACTTAACTGTAGGATAATCAAGTCTTCTAATCCACAGTGAATAATGTTAACTATGTATTTAGAAAGTTATTTAATATTACTTAATGTTAGAAACTTGCTGTTGCCTTCTTCCATGGCTTTGTGGTACACGGTATGGTGTTCTGAAAATTAATTCTAAATTAATTCCGAAAATTAATTCCAGACTTGGAAATATTTTATAACATTTTTATTTGAATTTGGCCAACTTTGCACTTGATTTTTAAATATTCACCTAACTATAAGGGCAAAGCTCATTTTTTTTGAGCTGATTTATATTTTGGCTTCATCCCAGCATCTAATCAATCATGACAGTCATTTACTGCATTGCTTGCTATAAAGCCATGGCAATTAGCCCTTAATTCTAAAGCTTACTGTGATATGGCACATTCCTTTTAAAATGCTTGTCATCGTATGACTATTTAAATCAAGACAGCCTTAGCATATTTGACTTTTTTGCTAACCTTTCCTTTCTTTCCTTTCATATATAATTTAAGTCACCTTGTATGATTAGGATTAGATTGTCTGTTCATAGTAGATGAAGCATTGCATATAAAATGGGGAAGGACCTGCCTTCATGGGGTTAAACTCTTTAATTGTTTCTTAGCTCCCTTCAAGGAGCATGAACTATTGCTTTCAGTTCTCTTCACATTGACTGTTTTAGCCAAATCTTGCATTTCTTGAATAGGTTCCACACTGTATGTCCCCCTTTTCTAAAGCCTGTCAAATATGACACTATTTTTTTTAAGGGGATGCATACTGACCATGTGAAAACTAAGTTGGAATGAAAAGAACAGCAAGAAGTAAATAAAATTAGCAGAAACACATGACACAATTGATTTGGTGGGACTATATTTTAATAATTGAGCAAGTTATAGTGTGCCTTATCTTAGGTTACTCTGACACAAAAATTCCTTAGCTGGTTTATTCTCATAAATTAAGTCCCTTCAAAGGTACCTTTAATATTTTGATTTGACTTTCAGAATCTTTAAAAGAAAGCACAGAATTTCTTGTAAAGTATTTATTTCTTTGGTGATGAGAACAATTGCTTTTTTTCTTTTTTAAAAATTTTTATTGCGTTCTAGAGATTTGAATTGGACAAGTTAAAGAACAGTGGTGTGGCTGGTAGGAAAATTCTATTTTGTCCTGGCTAGTGATGTAGTTTTGGTACGAAATACTGAAATCCAGGTGATATTTTCCCCCATTTTTCTTAAATGTATTATACTTAACCTATTTTCAAGTATGTGCACCAAATGGCTCAAGGATTCAAAACTGAGATTATAAAACATCACAAAACGAAACTCATTTGTCATATGAGTAACCCAAAAATTAGACCAAGAAGTGGTTAGAAGTAATCTATTCCTAATACRATATGAAATACGAATTATGAGGTTTCTTGCTTAATATCAGTAATCTTATAAATTTAAGAATAAAGAATATTTGTAGATAATTGCACCTGAGTAAAACTTGCAAAAGGCTATTGTGTATATTTTCTATAGTTTTGCTTATATCAAATTTSTTTCTTTGGTTCAAAAAAGCATTTAGTGATTCTGGTAAATTATAATTTATGCCTTATATAAGTTTCCATAGGGAATATTTAATGACTTTTCCCATATGCAACATCCCAACAAATGCAAATGAAATAAGAAGATAAAATCAGACAGTTGAAGAACAGCCTCCATCAAATCAATTCAACTTTTATTTTTCTTAATATATGTGCTATTACTAAAAGATAACAAAAACTATTTTCTCTTTCCAATCTTAATACACATACATACACATACATTCTTGCACAGAAGGATGAAATTCCTTCCACAAGTTTGCTCAGTTTKCTTTGTTCATGAATCTGTGTATTCGAAAATTGATGACCAAATCTGAAAGCCGCGGGTTTTTATTTTCCTCTTTTCGTGTCTACAAACCTATTGTCCATATCAGATATGAAAACAGAGGCTAACTATATTTTAAAACAGCTAGAGAAAAGAAGATTTGTGGAACGTCCTCACAGTCCTTACATGCACTCAGGGTCTGAGTTACTGCCGTAGAAAATTGGTTGTGACCGTGTTAATCTCTGAYACTAGATTTAGATTTCATTTGGTGCTCTGACAATCCAAACAGTGCATCTGAAACATAGATATTTTGGAGCACATTTTTTCTCCTTTACTAGGAGCTTCTTCTCTTTTATCAGGTTACAGAATCACCATTCTATGAATCTGTAACCTATGAGAAATATAGGAAGAAGTGGAATAACTCATCACCATTTCTTTCCAGTATGTCATTCCTTATGAGAAAAATTGGCTAGTCATGATTGCTTGTATCATGTTATTGCCTTTAAAGGGATATATATTTTGATAATTAAAATAAAAAGTAGTAAAGAACTGTTCTGTTTTTTTTTCTGCACCTGACCTAGGTTAATTTTATCCTTCCAAAGAAATATTTTTTTTCTATWGCCTAAAGAGATATTTGCAATTATTTGGAATTATAGCAGAATGTATAATCCTGCAAGTGTACAAGGAATGGCAGTTTATTGAACTTAGATCACTCTTATTTTGACTTTTGTCATGTTATATTTAAATTAAAACCCATGAATAAAAATTATTTTCAAATAGAATGTAGAAGTGTTTTTTTTTCCTAATAACATCTTATCCTTGCTTTCTGTAAATWACACCATTATCTCTGAGAAAATTAATTTAATTATTCCTTCTAATGTAAAGCACCAAACTGATATGTGTGTAGAAGCATCATTGTTTTAATACAAAAGAAAGTCTGATACTTCCAGCTGGAGGTCTTATTCTTTGAACTACTGTTGGTCCTCAACTCTTGCAGTCAAAGTGGAWGGCTTTGGAAACCTCTTTAGCTCTTGACTTTGCTATTATAGCTGATTTAGCTCTTGAATTTGCTGTTACAGCTGTGTCTTGTTTGTAGATATCAAATCAGTTAGAAACTCTAACCTATAAAGTCAACAGTTAAAGCTTATCGATATATGTTCTGATAGCTGCTTATAAGGGGTCACTCTTTTCAGTGCAGTGATGGAGATTTAAAATCGGTGTCTATTATGAAGATATGCATTACATAGGAGTTAGGGGAATGCTAGGAAGTTAGACAAACATTTATTTTTATTTTTATTTTTACTATGGGCTTTTACCTCTTGTCTGCTCTTGCAGCCCTACTCCTGAGCTTATTGAAGTGCATTCTGAAACAGAGATCTGAGAGCATATTTTGTGCAGTGTGGTACATCAGGCATGACAGTGGGGACCAGCAGGCTTAACTTGCTGAGCAGCATCTCCCTCTTTTCTTTCCCAATGGTATCAACTTCACTTATCTCTGTCCTTCAAATGAAAAGGACCATAAACTCAGGCACAATAACAAGGAGGATTTTTCTTTTTTTCTTTTTTTTTTTTTTTTTAGTCCCTTTTGCCTTACAGGCAAGGATACAGCTGCCTTCACTTTCTGCAAAAAAATAAGAATTCTGCACAAACCCAGGAGAAAAGATGATTCATCTGGGTTACAGAATAAGGAGTGTGCTGCATAAGATGATAGCTGTCAGAGTAGAGTGAAAAAGACTCCTGCTTCTATTTTATTGCCATGTTTGTGCAGAGGTGTAGTTTATAGTGCTTTGGGAGTACCCAGAGTTAATGGGTAAAACTCACATGTTCTTTCTTGCCTTTTCCTCCCCCCACTGCAACCCCCCCAATTTGGACAATTGCCAACTGAACTCCACACAAGTTCAGTGGTGAATATGGTGGATATGACCTTTTCTAATAAGGTACTGTGACTGTATTCCCAGAAACTTGGCTCAGAATAGGAAACAGCAGCCAAGGAGAGATATTTTTGACTCTTTTTGCCTTGCATATCTGCAAATTATCAAATAGGAAGTAAAAAATTTGAGTAACCTTTTCATACCATTCTGAGTTATTAAAACAATAATTACAATACAAGACCCAGCTGCACTGTGTCAGACCAATAGATGAGGTTCAGTTGTCTAAACATATGTGTCTTGAGTAACTTGAATTCTTCTTGGTTAAGCCAAGATCCTAGGGCACTCAGCCACAGACATACCTAGCTTGTAAAATACTTGCATCTATCTGTGATGACAACAAGAACCCAAGGAAATTATATCTAATATAGCAGTAGATTTTTACAACAGAAATCCAAAGGTCACCRAAGGTCAGAATTCATGTTGTATTCATGTTTCACATTTACTTGGACTTTAAAGCATCTGAACACCATGTAAAATAGTGCATTTTTCATGACTTACATATTTGCACATATAATAATGGAGAACTTGATAGTGTGGTATAGGATCAAAGTAAAGCAGAAAACACATTCCTATTGCATGTATTATTAAGTTCAACAACGGCAAGTGCAGGGTCCTGCACTTGGGGAGGAATAACCCTGGATACCAGTGCAGATTAGGGGTGGACCTGCTGGAGAGCAGCCCCACAGAGAGGGACCTGAGTGTCATGGTGGATGACAAGATGACCATGAGACAGCAGCGTGCCCTGGTGGCCAAGAAGGCCAACGGGATCCTGGGGTGCATTAAGAAAAGCGTCTCCAGCCGGTCGAGAGAGGTGATCGTCCCCCTATACACAGCACTGGTGAGGTCACATCTGGAGCACTGTGTCCAGTTCTGGGCTCCCCAGTACAAGAGGGATGTGGAGCTGCTGGAGAGAGTCCAGCGCAGGGCTACCAGGATGATCGGAGGCCTGGAACATCTGCCCTATTAGCAAAGGCTGAGAGAGCTGGGCCTGTTCAGCCTGGAGAAGAGAAGGCTGAGGGGGGACCTGATCAGTGTCTATAAATACCTCAAGGGAGGCAGTGAGGAGGAGGCGGCGGCCTCTTTTCAGTGGTGGCCACTGATGGGACTAGAGGAAACGGCCACAAGCTGAAGCACCAAAACTTCCACAGGAACCTAAGGAAACATTTCTTGACAGTGAGGGTGCTAGAGCCCTGGAACAGGCTGCCCAGAGAGGTTGTGGAGTCTCTTTCTCTGGAGATCTTTAAAACCCACTTGGACGCAGCCCTGTGCTCTGTGCTCTAGGTGACCCTGCGTGAGCAGGGGGGTTGGACTCGATGACCTCTGAGGTTCCTTCCAACCTTAAGCATTCTATGATTCTGTGATTCTAAGTAGAAAATATTAAATTATATATATCAATTGTATAAGTTAAGGATGTGATGCATAGAGTTCTATGAAATATATGTAAATATACTTTCAACATAAATTTCCAATGTGTTACTAGAAAAGGACAAGAGAAATTATGTTTAAGTGTTCATTTTTCATCAATCTATTTCTGAATCACTTAAAAGATAGACAAAAAGCTGTGAAAGACAAAGCTTAAATGTAATAGAGAATGAACATAAAACTAGGGAAGCCTGGGCTTATTCTAAAGTACCCATTTCCTGTTTGGCTAAAGCAAGTATGATTTAGGATTTAAACCCATAAGACATGAAGAATTAAACAGCAATGAGAGATGGCACCTAATACAGGTGCCTAGATCAACAGGGATCCCTCTACTTTGGTTATAACCAATCAATTTCAAAATGAGTGGAGGGGAAATACTGTATCTTTTGCTTTAAATGAACCAATACCATTCTGACAGGCAAGATTATTATTGCTCCGGAAGTCAGTAACTATACTGCTGACCTGATTGTTTATGGGAGGAAATTCATAGTTTACTACTGTTATGCCTTTATATAACATTTCAAAAAGTGGAAACAATAACGAGAATTTCTTACAAATAACGAGAATTTCTTACAAATCCAGAAGAAACTTCAGTGTTCTGTCTTTTTCTGGATTCATAGAAAGAACAGTTCTTTTGGGAACCAGGCCGTACCTTGTAAACAAATCAGCTCTGCCACTCTTACTTGTCCCATGTAAGAACTTACTCTGTTAATGAAACAGTAAAATCAGTGGGAGAAGTAGTGCTGCAAGGATCTAGAAAATGTCTTAAAAATGTCTCTGTGGTGTCTTTGTACTTCAGCAGGTCTTCTTGCAGAGTCTTTGCAAAGCTGAGCAGGTCTGCACTCTGATGAGATCTAACTTCACCCATGTCTCCAGACGTGCATAATACGGTCAATATTGGCAGCATGTAGTTACCATAGCCTTAAAGGAGTACCTATGCAAACAAGTCTGACAACTTTCTTTAAAAAGACAGCAGAGAAGGGATATACAAAAGCAGTGTTGGGCACAACCAATTTGCTTTAAACAAAGAAATCATCCTGGGGCATAACCCATTTCCTCTCCTTCCAAAGATCAGTAGAAACTATTCAGTAGAATAGTGCTTCCTCTTAGATGGTCTTGCTGGCCCAATAAGTGTCAGATATTTCGTACACAGTCTCTTGCTCTCAATCATTGATACATCCTTTTGACATAGAAGCTTATGTCTGACTCAAATTAGCAAGTTTGTTTTCTGTGTATTTTGTGGTATTTGTGTATTCCCATAGGATTTTGTGGTTTTCCAGTCCATAAACTTTCTTTTCCTTCCTGACCAGAGGTGAGAGGGTCACTTAAGATATTTTGCAGTTCACTAAACACTCCTTCAGGCCTGGAAGAATGACTGGCAAATTTTTACTAGATTTTTAAAACTATTTTGCTCATCCTTAATTAGCAGCTAAATTCAGATTTAGAGGAAGTACAAAATAAATAATTTCCTGTATTAAAAATATTAGCAGGAAATATTAGCAGTGGTAAGTAACTTGGTAAAAAGTGTAACTCCAATTTCTAAGCACTGCTGCCTTGATGCTGACTGGTATTTGAACTCTGCTACTGAAAGCATCTTCAGTCTATAAATTGCTAGCTTTCTGTGCTACCCAACAGACAGCAGAGATTAATTGTTGCTATTTAAATTTCAGTATTGACAGTATTTTCAAACAGTCTCTTGGGTCGTATTCATACAAACTTCATAAAAGTCAAATWGAACTACAAGCTTGTATAAAACAGTCACTCAAAAGTTCCTTACACTGAGTGCCTAACCTTTCAATGCTGTCTTCCTTTAAGAAGAATTCTCTCCATTGACAGTAAATATGACTCACTACATGCCAGAGTAACTCAGCAGAGGTGTCACTGGTTACATCCTGAGAAAATTCTCTCCAACATGTACTGAGTTCACAGAAAGTATTTAGTTTGGAAGATTTTTTTTCTTTTTAATTGGGAAAAATGCTTAAAGAAATCAACAAACTGAAAAGACTCAGCTATCCAAATAAAATGACATACAAATATCTCTTAGAAGAAGGCCTAGATGCAAGTATAGTTAACAACTGGAAAATATAGATGAAAATTGATGGACTTTAACCATTCTGATATCTACTGTAAGCAATTCCAGRAGGCTTCTGAAATACAGAAGTATATACAGAACTGAAATACAGTTCTCTCTCCACTTTTTTTCTCTCACATTGGCTTAAGACTTAATGAAGGTCTGGCTTTTGCATTCTAGGCACTTGAAATTTTTCTTTCCTAAAGGAAGTAGGACAATCACCAGAGCACCAGAACAGATATCAAATGTTTTGCTTCCTTCCTCCCTCAAAGTGTCATAATAGATGAGGAGGAAAGTTGTGTTTTTTTGTCAGCTCTGGACTTCTAAAGAGAACCATAGTGTGCACTTAAAATGTAAATCTGGCTTAGTATCTTATTTCAATACTTTATCTTTCTTTTCCTCTGCTGGATCTTAATACAAGAATAACAGACTCTGAATGTGAACTACTTTTTCCAGTGACAAAGGAGATCAAGGCCTCTCTATTCAAAAGCCTAACGTCTACTTAAATGCCTAGTGCTTTTGTATGAGAAGAGTACACAAGAACAGCCACGATTTGATACCTAGGAAATACTAATATATTTTACTCTCCTAGTACTCCTCAGCTTTCAATCATCTTAAAGGTTCTGAGCTGGATGATGATTTTCTGTATTTGTATGTTTCTTACTTTTCCATGAATTCTTCCAGCCCCACCTTCTGCTTGTATAGGTTTTTGTTATCTGCAAAATATTTAGCAAGGAATTCCTCACATGTGACTGTTTTTCCATCAGAATTAGTGTAGTTGCATAGCAGCATGCAAGGAATGTGAGATTTAAGGCAGGGAGACCAAGTGACCAGTGACAAGGCCTGATGTAATGTGAGGCCGCAGAAAGATAGGACCCTTTCCCAGGACAGAGACCATGCCAATTTCCTCAAAAGATTGTTGATAACATAACCAGTATCCACCTTTTCTATTTTGAGACACCATGAATTTGTGACAACTTTTAAAAATAGAACTTTTTACAAATATGCTGTCTTAAGTGGGACCTCTCCAGGCCGCAAATGACTAAGGTAGATGTGGATTTGCTGGCAGATGAGTACTGGTGCATACGGCACATACTTCTGTGCTATATGATATGATGTAGCCCCTGCAGTCAGATTGTGTACATCTCTGGATTGATTCCTGCCCAGAGAACACCTAATTTGAAACTTAGTGGATCAACTCTAATTTGAAATCTCTGCAGTGGGGAGGGAGGGAAGGGCATGGAGAGAACAAAGCATGCTAGGCRTGTGTGTCCTTCAGTGTTTTAGGTCAGATCAAGAGCTTGCTTTTGATGTGAATCTCCTATATAAAAATGTTGTCCGAGAGAATTGTATCTCATTTTCAAGAAAACCTTGAAAGTAACTGAAAAAGTTGTTCATTAGTTATAGTTTAAAGACTTGGGGCACTTGAGGCTGTAATCCATAATTTCATGTGAATAAGAGTTGTCAGACTTGAGCTTATCAAGAGTCTTCTGTCAAAGTAAGCAATATAATACCACTGGAAATTTATGGACAAAAAAATAGAAAAGGTTAGTTGTAGAATAAGATTTGAAATCTACGTAGGAAGCATTATAATTGGCACTAAGGCTTTGGTCTAGGCATCAAATAATAGTTTTGGCCTCAGTGTTAAGCTGCCAGTCAAATTTTTTAATTGGATTTTGCAGTGAGCTAGCAATTTTCTCAAAATTTATATGACTGATCATTCAATACCAAGTCAGTTCTGAGAGTAATGCATTTGATTTGTCAAGGTGACTCTGATTTGATATTGAGTAACATATTTTACATTTACCTCAGTTTTATATCTGGGTAGCCTTATTTTTAAGTAAAAGTAAAATCGAAGAATTGATCAGGGAACTGCCTTACGTTTGGAAAGTGACAGTAAAACAATAACAGCAAAAGTTATTTTAAGCTTGCATCAGTTCGCTGGGTGCTGCTAACAGGAGTTAGGATGCTGCATTTTTTTAACGACTCTCTTCCATGACCCATCATTGCATAAGATATTGAAACCAATTCCCATAGGCAATGTGATACTTCCTCAGAAGTATCGCTTTTGTAATTTGCAGACAGGAAAATGAAAGCGTTTGATAACCATGCCTATCATTCCTGCTAGAAGTATTTGGCCCTAGGCATGAGCAGAGTGCAGTTTCTGACTGTAGGACGGCAACAGCTAGCTGGATATAGCACTAAAAAAAAAAAAAAAAAAAAAAAAAAAAAAAAAGGAAAAAAAAAAAAAAAAAAAAGCCAAAACCAAAGATGATGAAGGTTGTGTTATTTCCTACCTCTCATTCAAAGACAGTGCGTCATGATCCAGGCCACAGAGATATATCCACATCCAAAGTAGAACTTGTTTGGTTGATGGAACTACGTGAAATCTCATTTTGGGAAGCACCTAAACTAACCTAACAGTTGACCTGATGCCTCAGTTTTTGTTGAGCAGATAGCAAATCTAGAAATTGAGCACTGCTCTGACTATCTCCTCTCAGTTCTCTTAGGTGGATTTTTTAGGGTGTACTAAACACTTATCTTTCTTGACTATACGACGTGCACTAATAAGAAAGATGTTTCTCTATAGAAATGATCTCCAATATTTGGTGTACCTTAATGTGAGCATAGCACCTAAATAAATATTTTTGTCGGAGGAAGCCGTCTTGTTTGGCGCTTTGGTTGTTCTTGCCACCACCTAGTCTGCAGTCATATTTGAATTCTGTATTTTCTCAACTGTGTTTTCTCAACTGAATTCTGTATTTTCTCAACATATTTGATTTCTGTATTTTTAGCAGGCTGAGGGCTGTATTTTTAACCAGAGCTGAATACTACATCTGAAATATGTTCTGGCCCAGAGACAGCATGATACACTCCTCTGTGCATTTGATTCCTGCTTTTTAAAAGATGAGTAAGAACACTTAAGCAAAACCTCCCAGCAATCTCAGATAAATGCTAATAGCTAGAACTTTACTGATTTACCTCAGATTTATACTGAGGATGCAATCTTTATACTTTCTAAAATGTACAGCAAAGCAGAAAGGATTTAATGTAGTTTTACCTTGGCTGGGTAAAATTCCCTGCTAAAAGGATATATTGCACCTAGGGCAATTTTTCTTTTGGTATCTTCCAAGCACTACAAAAAAAAAAAAAAAAAAAAAAAAAAAAAAAAAAAAAAAAAAAAAAGGCTTGAGGTTGAGGACCTAGCCTTCAAAAGCGCAATTTCTCTGATGCTATTACTTGTCATACATTACACTGTCATCCGTTGGCCAAATGTATTCATGACACAAGAGATTTATTTAAACTATTTCTCTCAAGCCTGTTCTTTCCTGTTGCATTATGTTAAAGCAATCAGCATCAGCTTGACAGCTACTTGGTCACCAATCTTTGCTAGACAGTGAATCTCTCACAGTGACATCAGGGAGATTCCTAACTATCACCTGTGAGATTTATTGATGTCATTATCAGGGGAGATGCATACTCACTTGGGAGAACCAGTTTGAAAAGATATATATGCAGGTAGGGAGATAGAAGGGGACAAAAAAATAGAATTAATTTAAAAGCTGTTCTGTAAGACTTTTTGCAGGATGAATTGATCGTTTGGTCAATGTCTGAGAGGAACTCTGTACTATTTGAATTTTGTCTGCTTTCTGTTTCTGTGCCTTATATATTCAAATATCTATGAATTCTACCTGTTTGCAGAAATAGCAGGCATATCTTTTCATCTTCACAGCCTGTCAAAAGTGTAACCATATTACAGCTGCTCATGTAATCTTTTTTTTTTTTTCATCATCTAGAAAATATAGGACAGATCTACAGATGTTTTTGAGGATTAGCCCTCCCTTGACCTGTAGCAGTCAAAGATTGCTCAGGTGCAATGGCACTTAAGCTCACCTCTACTTTGCCATGTATGAAGAATGCTGTTTTCATTACCACCTCTTGGGAACATTATGCCTAGAGGGGGAGTTTGTTGGGTTAAAGTCATCTGTTCTGAGCAAATGACAAAGTGCAAAGCAGGCACTGAATAACTCAGCTTGTGACTGGATGTTTTCCTTGCAGAAAGCACAGCGCTGGTCCTTACTGATTTTGGGGCTTGTGTGCTGAGTCCACTTAAATACTCCTCCATAAGTCCAAAAATACAGAGAGATAGAAATACACATAGAAATGTTTTAACAAATACTTGGATCTGCTCTGGCTTTTTCCTGAGGACAGTCTGTGCATACAAGAAAAATATATTTTTTTTCATATTGCACTCTGCTTTTACAGTTATTGAATACATTCGATACCTTTACAGTATGCCAATCATCTGGGTAACTATAGCAAATATTTAATTCAAATAGCAGAAAGGGTTAAATGCTGGCTAAAAATATATATTTTTTATATGTGGGAGGATATAACAATATATTTAGATGGCCTTGCAAAAACTAATTTTATTAATTAATTATTTTTTCCCTATTATTCTGCTCCTGATGTGTTACAAATGTACACTGAACTCAAAAAGTCTTGTGATGCAAAGTGAGTTCCTTCAAATGCCAGAAGAAAAAAAAAAAGCTAGTCAATATGTTTTTTCTTTTTGTAAATAGACTATTTCTTTTTTTTTATATATAGGCTTTTCAGCATCTACAGTCTCTCTCATTTCAAACAAGCTCCATGCTGGAAAGCCTCATATCTCATTCCCCAAATACTTGCAACACAACAATTCTAGTGTTTATTGATCACAGTAGGGCTCCTTAATTGGACTGACTTATTTAAGCTGTGTGAAAAGTCCAGCTCCAGTGTATGTAAATTGAGTAAAAGCTTACACAAAAGCAGTGTGTGGTAAACCCCTGCTCTCCCAGAGTTGAGATCTGCAGACACAGTGGAGCTCACACAGGGAAAACCCATGATTACATGGAGAGGAAAGAAATAAAACCAATTGGTGCAAGAAAACAGAAGCTGTTCTCCTAAAATAATATTGCTTGCATTGCACTTTTGGTCTCTAGAGATATAGAGATTTGATATTCTGCTCAAAGAGTATTAAGATGTATTTTTCAAATCAATATATTTAGTTTGATTAATATATAAATTCACAGACTTTTTCACATATTGATCAAACTGCTACATATTTTCCTTAATAATCTGTGGCACTTCACTTGTAGTCTTACATACAGATGCTTCTTTACATACCATTGGAAGCTGTAGGCTGATTCCTTTCTTTCCCTTTATAGCTTTTCTGAACTAAGGCACCTATATCTATATTTAGCTTCCTAAATTACTGATTCTGACAGTAAGCCATATGAGTACTTGCACATGCACTTATATAGATGCTATAACAAGTTTGAAATGACTGGCTTGAATCTAATTGTAAAGACTCCAAACTGGGGATAAATGAATTTTGACAAAATTATGAGGAGCAGTATTGTCCCATTTACTGCTCAGTACAGAATGCAGACATATTATGGGGATGTTTGGCTCCTGCCCTAAACTGACAGACCTCAGTGGGACAAGAGGCTGGCAGAGTAGAGCTCCAGCAGTCATCACTAGCCTAAGGGTAAATTGCTTGCCGTATTTTGTTTCCAACATTGAAAAAAAAAAAATGTCTTGAGGAGCATTTCTCCCTTCTTTTTCCTTTCCCATCTTCTCAGTAGTCTCTAGGGAAGCTGAGAATTGAGTCTTGTGACATAAATCTGATATGAAATGTCGGGTAAGTGTATGAGATTCCAAGCAAGCAGTGTCATGCTTGCCTCATATTCAAAGATATTGGCTTGGTAGCACATGCATCTCCTTCCTGATTCCCCTGTCATTCATGGCAGGAATTGAAGAAAAATGAATGTATTGAGGAATATTTTTTTGCATGTGGTGATACACTGCTAAAACAGCAGAATTGGAATATGCTCTCTGTGAAAATAAGAGTTGCTGTGCCTGATTTTTTTGGTGTTTTGGAAACAACTCAATACAGATTCCAGTTTCTGTGGGAGTTTGTTGTTTATTTTTCTTATTTTGATGCCAGATGACCTTGTTCTCTAAAATTGCATTTCCTTGTGGAATTTTAATTTTGATTTCCAATCAGCCCTAATTATAGGTCAAGCAAATTGCATTTCAAGTCTTACTTGACTTACTTGAGGGCTGCATCTTTATTTTTCTCCCAACTGCTTCAAGATGATCAAAACTAGTAAGAAGTTTTGTTAGCAGAAACAGTATTAAGACTTTAAAAGTTAGTTGTGAAGATTAGGGGCAATATTCATCTTTGATGTATGACTCCTTCACTTTGAACCACTTCTCTCAGAAGAGAACTTAACTAAGTGCCTTTTTTGATTGCCCTTTTTTTTTTTTTTTTATGAGGTTCAGAAAAAACAATGTTAGACTGGGTTGAATTGAAAGAATGGATTTTTTATGTGTTTTATCTTGACTTGTTTTTATTAATTAATAGTACTCCAACTTATGTTTTTCCTTTTTTTTCTTTTTTTAACTAAATAGCGATGAGTTTTCTTAAAGTCAAAATCTCTTTTTCAAAGTCAAAAGAAAAAGATTTCTTCATTTCTCCAAACAAAAATTTTCTCCATTGTTCTAATGGAGAAATACTTATCTTAATTGCTGTCTTTTACCACCCCATTTATGCCATGTAATGCTAGAACCATTACCACAGGTGGCAGGACTGAAGTCCACTGTCAGAGTGATTACAGTCAGCCACTGAGTTTTCTCTTGGCTTGTATGCGATCATTTGTTCATCTGATCAAACAAATTCAGCCCTAGAAGTTCTGCTTATAAATTGCAGAGTAATGTACATACATAGGTTTAAAACTGTTGTTAAAGAAAACCCACAATCCTAAGTCTTGCTGAATCTTCAGGAAAAGAAAATTTATCCTATGCTACATGCTGCTTTAATTTTCTGATAAGGAAAAGGAGTGAAATATAAAGATATTTGCCTTTCCTGGAGAACATGTGAGAAGAGTTTTCTTGTAGAATGAAAAGGGTTTTCGTATATATTACTATTTGCCTTGATATAATCCTATGATAAAGTATTATTTTATCTATTTATTTTATAACACAGATACTGTCTGCAAACAGCTTCTTTCTTGTCTGAGGGCACAAAGAAAGCCAGGATCTTTTTTTTTTTTTTTTTTAAGAACATTATATCCAACATTGATACTTTCATTCAACAAAATGAGATACAAACAGCCATAAAAAAGGAAAAAGTTCTCTAAACTTGTGGTTGCCATAAGAGCGGACCAAAACAAGCATTTTGCAAAACAGAGGAAGACACTGTGGGTGGAGCATGGTGCCGGCCTGAGTGAGAGAAGAAGATGCACATCTCTGTTAGCAGAGTCCAAGTCCTTGGCCAGCCTTTCAGCCCTGTACACCACAGCAGTCGGTTCTCACCAAAGGCAGTTCTTGTTGGATCTTGTTCTCAGTCGCTTCCAGCATTGCATTTTTGAACCTGAAATAATTTATTTTCACCAAAACTGACACATTCTGACATGAGCACCTTTCAGCTTTGTCAAATAAACAGTAACTCAGGTTTTCCTGATGAGTCCTAATTAGGAGATGACTGAATCCAGTATGCTGGGTAACATATTTATATTCAGCCTCAACCATGAGCATCTCTCCCATGTCTGAAGCCCCACACCTGAGGAGGTCATTCAAACTCAGCAGCAGTGTGGGGAAATTGGAGGTCTCAGTAGGTTGGTGACCCCATGTAGCTGTATGAATGGGAGGAGCATAATCGCATTTGACTGTGGGCGAGGTGAGGCAGTCAGGCATTTACAAAGGATGGTTTCCCCAACTGGCAGACCTCCATGTCTCTCTCATGATTTATATGTATATAGCAGTTTCAGTGCTCTTTCCTCTTAACTTCCTTATGAAGGACACAGCAGGCATTTTCCTAATGGGCAAGAGTTACATTCCTTTACATTGAATTTAACTTCCTGCAAATGCATTGCGTGATTAGAGAACAAAATCCAGCATCATAACAATCTCCACAATCTCGATTCTCATGCCCTATCTTGAAAAATAGTGATTCCTAATGGGTAAAAATGGAAGAAATGTGATGCTACGTGTTCATTTTCTCTTGTTAAAAGTACCACAGCTCTTGGAACAATTATCATTTTGTTACTTTTTCACCTCATTAGTTTGGTAATTCGCAGTGGGAGATGCATTGTTTAGTGACTTCTAGTAGTGAAGTAGAATCCATTAATTGAGGTCAAACACACCGTATAAGCACAGGGTTTGCTTCACCACTAGTTTAGCAAGCTATCTAAGTATGATACATCCCTTATTCCTTAGCTTGTTGTAATATGTCAGCTATAATAGACAGGAAAGTATTGCTATATAGTTATCTTACAGTCCATTGCAAAGTAGTGCCCAATGAGAAAAGTGTCTAATCTTTACGTACTTCCTTACTGTAAGTCTAAGCTCAGAAAGTGTAATGCATTTTGTAGTGCGTTGGGAAAATCAGGTGCCTGGGAAAGAAGACTAAGGGATATATGATGAATAAAGGGGTTGACTAGAGTGAGCCACTGGAAAGAACACACAAAGCAGTGTGACAAAGCTTACATCTTCTCTCATAGCTGCAAGGGAAGTGTTTTCATCCTTTTAGGATGTGCATGGGGAGATTTAAGTATCCAACGCTGATATGAAAACTACACTCTATAAAGCAAGAGATAAGGTTGCAAGGGATTGCTCTCTAGTTGAAACTGGAATATCCAATCGCAAAATCGTGAGACTAACTGGAGAGTGAAAAGAATGGAGCCTGACCCTGACTCTTGTTAAATAATTAGTATCTGGCAGGCATTCTTTTTGGTTTCTATACTGAGAGGAAAAGTCTGTAACAAGTCTGTCATCCAAGAGTTAAAAGGAAAAATTAAATATGAATTAAAAATGGGAAACAGCATGACATCATGTTTAATAACTGGCTTATATTTAACTTCCTGTATTCAGGAAAATATTTAAAGAGTTAACTTCTTCTCTTATAAAACTCTGCTTTTCAAAAATGGTATGATTACCTTTCTGCCATAAGAAGATACTGATAATCAACATTTTTCTTGAATTTCATGTCCATTATATGTCTTTTCAGGTACTATTATCAGTACTATTGTATAATTTGATGGCACTCTTGATGGGGAACATTATTGGGCTGTAATGAAGTGTATTATTCATTAGTATTTTATTGCCAATTGCTTGTTTGGTACTGAGAATCAGGTTCCCATGGTGTATCATTTTCCTTCATTGCTGTGATTATCACTAGATAACCCAGTGTGATTCATGGATTAAATTTGATTTTATTGTAGGTATTGTGGCGATAAATAACTGCAAAAGACATGGAGAAAACACTAATTTAAATTTTAATTAGTTGATTTGSTTTTAGCAGTTTTCATTATATTCTAATTGTACAACTCTAGTGAATACAGGTGCATAGAAAAGCTAGCAATTAAAAATAATACAGGAAATGTAGTGATAGATAAATATGCACATTAAATGTGCATATCCATATCCAACTAGTATCCATAACTAGTTCCATACCCCAGTGAAGAAGGGTTTTGATTAATGATCTAGGCCTGCCACATCTAAGCTTGCTGGGTTAGCATGAAATCCTCCTCTTTATTGCAGTTATTCATAACATGAGCTTCTTCCTGGGAAGGCTATGGGCAGACTAAACATATTTTGCAGTTTGTGAAGTTTCCTCAACATCAAGAATCTCATTTTACAAAGGATTTAGGGGGAAGAACCAGAAAGGACTTTAGAGCAATTAAAAAAGTACGGAACTGGTTAGCTCCTGCTAGCTTTACAAGTGTCTGGGTACAAAAAGTGTCAAACACCTTCACAAATGTTAGGCACCTATAGCCATATATAAATTATAATTCCAATTACCTAARTCCAAACTGAAATACCAAACAGGGGATCAGGGGCCCATTAATCAGGCCCAAATTTTACTAATATTTCAATTTTTAACACTGCAATTCCTCTATGTCTAAAGTTTTTTTCTTTTGGCCATTTCAGAAATGCCTCATTAATTCAGTATACTCAGGTTTACCTTACAAAAGTAAGGTAACCAGGGCTCAGAAACTCAGTGTTCCTCTTATCATGTCCAAGAATGAACTTCTTTTGCTTCCTGAAGCTTGCCCCTCTAATTCTGGGCACAGCAGGAAATGTGAATGGCACCGCATCAGACCTACATCCAGTTTAATATTTCATATTTTCTTGACATAGACAAGAAAAAAAGGGTTAGAATAGTTAGTACCAATTCCATCTTTCAATGAGTATGACTTCATAAAAGAGTTTCAGTGGGAGTGGAGGTACAGGGAAGTGGAAGCTGAGAAGATACAGAAGTGGGAAAACACAGAAATAGTGGGAATCTTTAGGGTCAGTTAGTGCAGTCACCTTACATCTCACATAGCATGAACTACAGTTACATATTTACTTTCCTAAATTAATCACGAATCATCTTAAAAGCAGCTTATTTCATTTGATTTTTGCATCCAGAAATCCCTTAAGAAAACTCTTACAAATCTTCAAATTTTCAGGACCAATTTAGAGGCAATATCCATTTCTCCATTCTTCATTAGCTTTTTTTTGTATTTTTTCTCAATCTGAATTCTTAAATACTAACACATTCTAGAAGTGATCTTTCCATGTGTGTGTTGAAATGAAGCCTTAAGTTTTACTGTGCCTGACCACTAAAAACACACATCTTTTTCCTCTTTCTGCACTTGCAACTGCCAAGATTACACTTACAGCAGAAGTTTTTACTCTAAGTTTCTAACTGTTATACATATATTTTCTTATAAAAATTATGCTGCTCTTCAAGATTCTTTAATTCTTGTTAAATATGTCAGTGTTGTCTGTAATTGATATTAGGGTATCTCAGTTTTGCTACATAATTTTAATTACATTGTTTCTAAAAAATGTCTTTAAGTTTTAAGAGGAAAGGATTGATTTATTGTGTTCCCTTTTCCTGTTTTGGAGAATTTCTTCCATCATTGTGAAGAAATGAAGGAGCTGAAATGAATTTAATTCACTGCGCTGTTTGCTTCATCCCCAATTTTCCTATGAGATTGTCTTTCACTTTGTAAGCACTGATCACTTCTTGATCCTTTTGACGCTGATGATTTTAAGGCAGAATTTCACATTTTGGAGGAAGGAAGGTTTTGTCATTCTAAAAGATTTCACTGCCTTAGCAGTGCTGTGTTTGCAGTTACAGCTTTCAGATGAGTGACAAACATTCCCACTGCCTAATGGGAGCATCTGACAGACAGCTACTGCATTCAGTTTATGGATATGGAATAGAAAGAGGGAACATATGCGTTTGTAAGAAATACATGTACATCAAGGACGCATACAGGATCCTTAACGGTTCTGTGTTGGTCTAGATTAGGAGAAAATCTGACATAGAGTTTTTGATATGAATTGTTTTAAGGAATAGTATCTTGTATTTGAAAATATTGAGCAGGTTTTTATCTTTACAAGTGGCTAGGCTCTGTGGAATAAAATAAGATTAAATTAACTCTCCATTGCATTTCCTCCTCTTTGATTTTAATAAGATTTTTATGGTTTTGTTTTCAACAGTTGGGCCTTCTTCTGTATTGGGGCATTTAACTCGTAGCTGCCCAGGTGAGAAGCCTTATGGATGCTATTCAAGCAGTATATGGAGGCGAAACAAGAAGCTTATCTTGCTTTTGCGATTGGGTATGAGAAAGATGAAAAAATAAACATTATCTCCTTGCAAAGCTGGGAACAAACAAGACACTGCCAGAAAGAGCACCACTCTAAGTCAGCAGGCCAAATCCAGGCTACATAAACAACAATTCCACTGTCTGGTGACCGACTGCTTTCTGCCCACTTTCCTTAGAGACCATGGCAACATGACCCAGGATGTGTGCTACCCCCCCCACCAAACTGCAGGTGCAATAAGAAAAGACATATATGTATCTCAGATGATGGTGGCTTTTGTGCTCAAGGGTAGGATGAATGACTAGCGTGAAAGTCTCACAGCCTTGGGACATGCACACGTCTGGTTAATGGGAAGGAAGTAGCAGTGGTGTGTGCTTCCCTTGAGAGAGGGCATGTGTCATGATCTGAACTAAAGTTTTGACACTGTGTTGCTATATGAGAACTAAGAAGAGCAAGCTTAGTTAGCAAGATGTTTTCTCTCACTATCTCTCCTATCTCTTTTTTTTTTTTTTAATCTTGTTTTGTTTTGTTTCTCTAGTTCAGCAGGATTGCTGTTAGGTCAAGTAAGACTTAAAGCTTGTCTCATGTTTTGTTACAGGGTGCATTTGTAGTGAATGAACTTGATGGCAGCAAGCTGACAAATAAGACATATATTGATTGCAAATGCCAAAAGGCACAAGAGTGGAGTGAAGGCATATGTCAAGTTCCACTGGGGGCACTATGACAAATATTAAGCCCTTGTGCTTAGCTCAGTACTACTGAAATGAAATTACTATGATGTGAGCAGCCATACAAGCATTAATGCCCCACAAGGGGGAACTGGCAGTTCTTGTGCATTCAGTAGAGGCAGGGAAATTACTTGCAGGAAGAAGATGTCTTAATTTAGTTAACAGAAGGGGAAAACTAATCATATCCCAAGGTAATGAGCTCTCAAGATCTCCCGCAGAGATTCTGGCTTCATTTGCACAAACAGAAGTTGCTCAGTTTGAGTCAGCAGAGATGAAAATCAGACCTATAAAGGTTCTAATGATGATTTCAAGTGCATTTTGCTGTCAAAATGATTGTTTTTGCTTATGCAGTATTTCATTCTCATGGGATATGAATTTTTAAAACTATAGGACTGTATGTAGAATGAACACCAAATGCTATTGAATAAAAGAGTAGATAAAAGTTCAAAATTTGGAGGGAAATGTTCTACATTAGGACCACAAGACTGTATAAAATTCTCTAGTCCCCCGTCTTTGACAAGACAGAGTATACCTGCTAGCAGTCACATTGAGAGTTTTTATTTTCAAAATAGTTAACTGAGTTTCAATATGCAGGTATACATGTTCTCTTTCTTTCCCTCTTGGGCCCTTCTCTGTGTGCCACTGTGGCCAGTTAGCACGGCAGGCATAATACAGCACCACCTTTTTTATTATCCGTGTTTGCTAAGTTTCTGCATTCTGTGTTAACCTTTTTTATTTTATTTTTTTTTTAAGCCAGGAACAAGTACTTTTTCCATAGATGTGCACAACATAGATAAGGGTGTAAAAATTCAGAGAATGAATCCAGAATGATGAATCCTAAGAAAACCACAGCCCTGTTCAGGTGTGGTCCAGTGCTGGGCTTGGCGGCATGAGATGATACTTCTTGAGGCTGGTCAGGTGCCTGTATTCCCCTCTGGGGAAGGGGATGTTGGGACACACTGAGTTTTGGGTGCTGGTGCTTTGCACCTGGCAGATGCACTTATGCCAGTCACTAGTGCCTCCCAGCTGTCCTGCCAAGCCATCACACTCAGGCTTTAAGATCATTCCTCCCATAAAGGTTACATATTCCTTAAAAGTCAATACTTTTTCATTTATTTTTGGAGAATGAAGTTGAACTAGGCACAGATAATTTTATTCATTCATAAAAATACATGGTCAGACACCAAGAACTAATTTATACCTTTAAATGATACCTCCCTACATTTCTTCTGTTCTGGCATGGAGCTTTATTATGTAAGATCTTGAATTCTGTAGTAGATCTATGTTGCAACATATTCTTCAGTATGTGCTTTATGTCTTAAACTTCAGCATATGCAACATCATTTTAGGACTCTAACAGAAAGCTCTTAATACATTCTAAGTGCTAATGAGCAATATTCAATTATAAAATGTGTCTCTGTATTTCCTTATCATGATTATCCTTAGGAATTTAAAAGCTGTAACTGAAAAGTCCTCATTTAGACATATAATAAAAATTTTAATAGAGGGAAATTTTTTTTAAATCTTAATTACTTAAGTAGTAGCTGCAGCAGCAGCAGTTGCTGATCTCTGTGTTTTCACATTTTTTAAAAAGAAAAAAAATCAAAGATGTCTTTCTGAGCTACACTAAAGTTATTTCCATAATCCAATCTATTTGTGTTTCCTCTCATCTGATCACCATCACAAAGCGCTCAGAAATTTCTCCTGTACAAGCTACAGTCAACATCTTGGCAACAGTTGCTTTCCATATAGTGATTGCAGTCATTCCTTCTTCATTGTTTATTTATTTATAGTAATGAGCCTTCTTGCATCAGGATCCAGCTTTGCCTCCGTTTTCTAGAGGTTGTACACAGATGGTTTCGTTCTCCAGCTGCACTGCCTGGCACCTGGGTCTCCCTTTCCACTCCCAGTGGCTTGAAGAGAAGCTGCCACAGGGCTGTGGTCGCTAGACCCTGAGTGATGGCTTCTCAAATGCCTCTGAGGACCTGACCTAAAAACACAGTCCCTGCCGGAGAGTGCCGCTCTGCCACTGTGTGTGAAAGCCCAGTCCTGCAAACAGCAATCATGCCTACATGCAGGAGCCTTTGATATTTTTGTAGACACAGTGCACCTTTTTAGGCTTTTTTTTTTTTTTTTTTCTGTTGTATATTATTTCCTAACTTAGAACACAAATGTACAGAGGTCTGTTATAAATCAGTGTTTTAATAGTCTCATCTGTGACAACATGCATATAAAAGATATTCATCCTTTATACTTTCAGGAGTGCAACTCAGTGCAGGTTTTGGAGTGACAAATGCATATTTCCTCACTATTTTTTTTTCCAAGCTTTGTGGTTTGGTTTTGTTGAAAGACTGAGTACGCAGGAAACAAAATGCAATCAACAGTTACTCAGCTGGCTCTGCAAGGGTTTGATTGTTTGAGGCTTCCTGTTACATGCTAAATGAGTGGGAGGAGAGATGTCCCTGAAAATAAGGAATGGCTCCTAAAATAAGAGACAGGTGGTAATTTAAGAGTCAGGTACTGTGGCAGGACCTGGCTGTACCTTGTTAGAAGGTAAAAGTCAGGATTTCTTTATGCTGTTCTAAAAATAAACAAGTGAGAATCAGAAAGTCAAACTGAGATTTTCTTAAATCGTGGGATTATATAAAAGTCTTCAAGTGTAATTGTCAGTGCACGACAGTAGTAAAAGTTGAACCAAAATTCTATATAACTTTTATGTTCCTATTCACTTCCCCAAATTGAATACACGTAATTTATGACTGGTTTATGCATACGTTTTAGTCTCTGGATTCATTCATTGAAAATACATGATAGATTTTCACTGATCAGGCAGGTGAAAAGACTTCTCTTAGTTTCTGAGTTTTGCCATAGTATTCATCACTGGCTAATACCATCCGTCACAAGACTGAACAAGCAATTGCTGCTTTCTGGAAATTCAGTGAAAACACTGTAGCTTTTTAGCAGCGTCACTCCATTTGATCCTCTTGGAACTTCTTACTTTCTTCTGACAAAAGTAAGCATACAATGAAAATATTGGCTTTAAACTACAGAAAGATCTTCCCCCCATTGCATAAAAAAAAAAATTTCCCATCTCATGAATACTTTTATGTAATAACTGCTGGATTGCCAGTAACTCTCAACCAGTTTGACATAAATGCAATGAAATCCTGCACTGGAACACAGAAATGGAGGAATTCATCTACCTGGAGTTCTGAAATATCTCCTTTCACTGTATTTATCTGTGCTGCAATGTAAAAAAAAAAAGAAAAAAAAAAAAAAAGAAAAAAGTGCCAGGAATTTTGCCTTGTACAAAAGTAGAATGGAAATGTTCCTCTTCTGAGCCAGCTGCTGGTCTCTGATCTGCAGGGAAGACTTCCATGACTTGCTTTGAAAGTCATTCTGTACAGAAGAATCAGTGACAATATACAGTTTTAATTCTCAATGGCAGAGCAAAATTCATGAAGTGTATGCTGTTCACACAGAAGATGAATCCCATGAAGGTTCAGTATTACTCCAGTATGTGAGATTCCTGCTGGACTGATATATGACAAAATGCATCCTTATTTATTTATTTATTTATTTATTTATGTCTTAGGTCGGATTATCCCATTTACTTGGGAAAAAAAATCAGGTTTGTATCAGGAAGCAGGTGTTCAAGAAGAGGTTAAATTCTAGCTACACCGGAATAGCAGGTCAAATTTTCAGAAGTCAGACTGGCTCTATTGTAAATATACTGTGCTTGATTAAAAATCAGTCCCTGAATACTTTCTGAAAAGTGTAGGTCAAAATGCTTGCCCTAAAATCCTCTGCAATTACTAGAAGGACTCTTGTGAATAAAAGATAACACTGAAGATCCTTTTGATGACAGTGACAGAGAAACTACAAAATATGTGGACAGACATTGTTCATTATATGATGCATCCTCCTAGCTTCCCCAGTACCCTGCAAATATGCTGTGAGAACTAGCTGTGTGAAACTTGATGAAAAATTTCAAGAAGTCAAAAGTTTTGCTCTGAATTGACTCAAAACGTTTGCTGGGATTGATGCTTGAGCTTGTTTTTGCTGCTTTTTGTCAATTTGTTAGGTAAGAAATAAGAATAATTTAATGCTTTTGATGATGTATTTTATGACATTATTTCAGTTTTCATTAAAAGAAACTTTCACGAAAAGCTATGAGCGACTTCCTGGAGATTGCTTCCTCTGACCTGGCGATGAGCTGGCAGCTCCAGCTGTTAGGAATGTAGTGTGTTTGGTTGTTGTGTTTCAACAAGTATGAGAATAAGGATGTTCACATTGTAAATCTGTGCTTTGCTTTCATGTCTTTAGGTTTTTGATTGTTTTGAATACATGCTGGCCCTCTTCTCCTTGTATTTTTCCTTTCTTAAGTGGGCCATAATTCTGCCTGTGTAAATATTTCTTCCTATATTTGTTTAATATCTGAGGTTGCCAAGAAGCCACTTATTGATTCTCAGGCTGCAGCTACTTAATTTTCTCTGTTAACTCCTGTAATTTATGATGGTGTCTTTGGTTCCCAGGCTATGTGCAACGACAGCTGACTGATGGCAAGTCATCGTCCTAGGGTGCAAGTTGGGCAGAACATCACTTGTTGGAGGAGTTACCTCTGTAACAACCTATGAGACAAACATTTCTCTCTGAAAATCCTATGTGGGTGACTCTGGATCTCATATGGTTCTGCTGTGACACATTTGGCTTTTAACTGTGACATAAACTGAAGCAATCATTTAGGCCAGGTTAAGATGCCTGCACCTATTTTGAAAATTCTCTAGTACCTGTCTATGGTAAATTGCAGCAATAAATGTTTGGTATTAAAGAAGATATATGCACATTTCCCTGAATTGTTAAGACTCAGTATTGGAAGAAAGAGTATATAGTCTTTAAATTCACAAATGTGGCCTATTTATTATGCAACTATTGAATAAGTTTTAAATAGCTATTCTCTTCCTTGTTTCCTATAATTAAATATTTTTAACTTTGAGTCTTACAAGATGTGTATTATGGTGTAGAATGTGAATTCAGGGCAAAATAGAGAAGAATGTCATTTAATATCTTTTTCTTAAAAAACCCCAACAATTCCAGAAATATCTAACCTGCGGGAAATCAATGCCTACACTGCACTGCTTTTGGAAAACTCACAGGACATTCAATTTTACCAGTGCCTGATCTACCAACCTCTTGGACACACATCTAATACAAATAGGCAGGAGTGCTTCTACTACCACAGGAACGTTCTTAAAGATCATAATAGGTCACTAGCCAAATTATGAAATAAGAAAAGATAGTGTGTCACAATATCTTCTGCTCCTTTTCTCTAAGATTTCCTTCAAGACAATATACATCAAAAGATGTTGATAATATTTTCAGAATAAGTACAAATTTCCTAGAGATGCAATTCATCCATATGTAGCCCCTTGTGCTCTGGCTGGTAGGCAGCAAGGCTAGCTTGGGTCAGCAGCAGTGTTTTCATACCTTTGCCATTTTAATTATAACTGAAATTAATTACAATTAATTACAACAATTTCAATACTAATTTAAGTTTGTTAGGGTATACTTTATGATTTGCCTTAAAATATCTCTAAGTTGTGCTAAAATATTATGAGAAACAGGTTAGAGCTCTTTGATTTGGAAAATAACAGCTAATGATACCAACATGATTAACAAAACCGTAAACAAAACAATCACAAATCTTATCAGCTATTCAAATACTCATGTGTTGGTGATGCTGATCTCATTTGAATGGCTGAGTGCCAGATGGACACTGCCTAAGTGCCTAAGTACCAACTTCAAAATGTGTTTTTCTTTTTTAACTGTTCTTAGTCCACCCCTTATAAGCATTTTCCTTGGCCGTTTTTCCAGTTATTGATATGTTGGAGGTCTTTTGACTGTTTGCTAGTAATATTCATTTGAAAGCCTGTATTTATCCTGACAGGGCATATGTTCCTATATTTTTTAGTTGTATTACTCTTGCAGCTGTCATTTGATTAGTTCAGTATTCTCATGGCAGAAATTCATAAAATAGATGTATTCTTGCAACATACTAATCAGACTTGAAACCTTATCAAAACAGATTTAATCCTTTGTACTATATGAACAGTAACTCCTTCACTGATGCATTGTTTAAGCAGACCTGTACTTAGCTGTGGGCTAACATGAGTTTAGTATTTGTGTCCATACTAGGAGAGAGCCTAGGAGGGTGGAAAGTTAACCTTGAAATATTTCTAGTCCTGGAGCCGATGGAGATACAGCCTCACTGCCTGTGGCTACATCTCTGTGCATGTCACACTTTGAGAGCTGTCTCTGGACAACCTGCTTGTGCCATCTGAAGTCTATTCAAGTCTGTGAAAGGCCAGTGCCTCTCAGGTTTATAAGTTAATATCCTTACAAATCTACATAGTGTTTTCACATTGTCAGCTCTCAGGTTTCCTTTGTAATCTGGAAAATGTCCCTCTTTAGCATGGTTCCCTGTTAGAAAGGGATCTGATGTTAGTTTGGACTAGAGTCAGCATAACCAGAGAGCAGGATAAAAGATGTCCCCAATAACTCTTATGATTCACATTTCCCTGAGCCTGGGGCACATGAATCTTTCTTTCTTTTAACCTTTTCATGACAGAGCTTTCTGGGTTGTTTGGAAGTGGCAATGATTTTGCCTGCACATTTTCCTTAGGTTTTTACTGGATAATAAAACTGGAGTGAAAAAGGTCAATCACTGCAGACTGCTTGAAAAAACAAAAATGGTTAAATCAAAATTCCATGTAAATTCCATGATGTTTTGTAAGTCAGTTTGGCTATTCTAACCTGAAACCAGGAATACTAAAAGATTTGTCTGCAAAAGTATTAATGCTGTGTTACTTAAAATATTCTTCACGGCCCTAAGTTACTGCAGAGTATACATGATTTGTTTTATGGAAAAAATTGTTGCTTTTTTTTGCCATGATGTTCTGTTGGAGAGATAATCCAGTCATCTATTATCAGTACTGGTTAATTAATAAAGTTTACACGTCAAAGGATGATTCGTCCTCCTTGATTACTTGGTGTCTTTGTTCCATTACTTGCATTTTATCTTGTCATTTCACCATTTGATAGGGAAGTAGTGGAATTCATGCACTGAAGCACAGATGGCACACATATAAGGCTGCAATTTGCAAAATGTCTCCTGTTAAAAGGCAATTATTTTTATGTATACAAGATGATTTTTTCATTCACTATTGGGGATGTCTACTGGAAAACTGCATCCTTTTCTCTCATGAAAGTTATGTCTGCATTCCTGCCCACTAGATTTAGGCATAATGGTCTATAGCTTGAGAGTTTGCTTAGAGACTTCACATGGCTTGCAGATGACTGCTGCTAGCAAAGAGTACTAGGTCAAGAACAATATCACTGCCATGAAACTATTATTTTTTTTACTCTAAAATTGTAAAAGTACCCGCACAAATCAAGTGCATTGGGAGAGTGAATTGCATTTCTGTAGTCTTCTCATTCCCCTTTTCTCTGCTAGTTCTAGTCCTCAGGCACTTAATACGTGAATATTTTATTATGACAGGCATGGGCCAGTTGTTTCCATTTGTCTAAGAAAACAATCAAAAATAGAACTAGTAATATTCTGGCATCTTTCAAAGTGTTTCATACTCTGACAACAGTTAATGTCCTGCAATAGGGATACAATAAATCCACTCCTCATCTATGAAATAATTTCCCAATGAATTGTCACTCCCTTATAACAAAAAATGTTTAAATGTTCAGTGATACTGAGTAAAAAATGTACATTTAATTATTTTATTATTTATTTATAAATGTGTTTATAATCTTATACTGCACAAGAGAGCAACTGGACCTGAACTCCCTGAGTGACAGCTTTTGGGGTGATATTGGGCAAACTTCTTATGTGGCCTTGATTCAGTACAGCAATGCCAGTTTAAAGCTGCTGTAACTCTGATCTGCTAATACCCCTTAAATAGCAGAGGTTTTATGGGAGAGTGATTAAAATATCACTAGGAAATAGCTACTAGGTTGAAAGAAAAAAAAAAACTATTCCAGTAATACCTGCTATTACTACTCTTTAGCTGATTCTTTAGCTGAAGAGTAGCTAAAGATTGAAGTTGGTTAATGATATTCCATCATAAGGCAAGAGAACATAATGGTGAGGTAAGCAGAGACTGAATTTGGGCATATGTTTCATTATCCATATCATTATTTATTTATTTAATAAAATCATACTTTATTTATTACTATTTAATGGTAGTTTCAGTGATGCTATGCAAGCATTTTAATTGGAATCAAAAATGCTTTTTGGAGCAAATCTGACATGTTGCCGACGGGGGTCGGCAAGCCTCATTTGCTAGCTGGACTGACCTGGGGTTGTCCTCACCCCAGGGCCCTGGAGCACAGTTATCACTATGGGGGATGCGGCAAAATGGCGATTATTGCGCAGTTCAGTCTGCCTATATACTCCAGCTGAATGCGGAAACTCACCTACTGCCCAATCGGGAGACTAATTTCTACTTTTCGCCTTGTATGGCATGGGGTTATCAGTAAACTGCATAAATTAATTATGCTCCTAACTCCCGTGACATTGCGAGATGTTCCGAGCGCCATGCCCTAAGCTTTATGCCCTATACTATACTATATCATCTACTTTCGCTAAGATCTCTAACTTATTAAGCCCTAAAAACACAAAAACGCCTACACTGACAAATCTCCACATTTAATGTAATTTCACTCACATTGTGCAATGGTTTCAAAATCTGCAAAACAGATTTCTTTTTAAGAAAGTCAAGCAGAAGTTCTCCATTAATGGACATTCAGCCCACAGGGCCAGACGTGATCTAATCAGGAGCAACCCCCAACCCAGGATGTATAGACACCAGGATCTTAGATGTTTATCTCCATAGATATTCTTTTAATGGGCTGCAAGACTTGCTAGTGCTTATATTATGCTGGTGCTCATTAAACCATTTTTTGTTTTCTTGTTTCTTTCAAATCTGCCAAAATTTAAGTACTTTGAGAAAAGTTGCACACAAATTTCCAATATTTAGCCTTCGAGACTTCATCCATCCATGTCTCAAGGGAAGAAATGAGATATGGAATTAGCAGACACAGAAAAAGACTCAGAGAGAGGATTTAAAGTTAAGCCAATTAATTTCATGTATCCATCTTCCTTTTACCAGAAAGAGCCTGACTACAGTTTTCTCTCTGTTTCCTTGACAGTTCTGTGTAGGCCTTTCATCGACTGCAATGAACTCCAAAACTCCCTGTTACTGCATGCTAGGAGGCATGCAAAACTGGGACTCCCCACCATTGATCACATTAGTGGAAATCACCCCTGATGCTGCATGACAGCCCTTCATTGCTTTTTTACAGAGCACATACATTAGAAACTGTATTTGCTTGATTTCACAGCTGGCCATCTCACTGGGTGGTTAAAATCTGATGGTAATTGTACGTCCTTCATGTGACTTATGGAAATCCATTAGGTCTAAGAAGGGAAAATCAGAGATGTCTTTTGGTTTGGAAGTTGTGATACTTGTGACATACAGACTTTGGTTTGAATGTTTCCTTAATATGCTAGAAGAACAGCACTGAAAAACATTAAGCCAATTCTTTATTCATAGAAGAATTTAGACATGCATAAAATCTTTCATCTGCTGCTCTGTGTTGCTTAGAATGACTAATAGCCGAATGAAACTTCTTTACTAACTCCATCTAGAGCACAGCACTGTATTTTTCTTCTCTTCCAAGTTCATTCCCTTAGTTGTTTAAATCAGATTATTTCTGTTATTTCCACATTCATGTCTAAGGATTTGCCCCATAATTTCTAAGGATAAATGTAAAGCTGGCGCAGTCAAAGTTTTTTTCCTATTTTTAAGCTCCTACAGGCACAAGGGATTTGAATATTCAAATCAACCCTAAAGTTATTGCTGTTGCCTTTTTTTTTTTCAGGGTCAGACAATGAAAAAAAGGCATGCACAAAAAAGCTTTGCTAGTAGGTAAAGCTGAAACAGATCTAAAAGTTCTGCTGTTAAAGCTCAAGAGAGGGAGAGGCTCATTTGAAGGAAGTTCAAATGAATGAAAACAGGCCTGATGTATAGACACCTCTACAGGCATGAGGAAGATTAGCAGCTGCTCAGCTGACACCACAGACCTCAACATTCACCAGCTTCTTATGTGACATTAAAAGACAGACTTCCAAAAAATTGGCAATGTCACTGAGTCACTGAGCGAAGGTGAACTTTCCTAATAAATAATGCATATACAGATATACTTATTATGTGTTCATTTTATTGCATTACTACAGGTAGGTAGATGGGAAGTGCAATGTTCTAATGCACTGTTCTCAATAAAATGTTCTAATTTGGATACTAAGTACAAGTTCAAATGTTGGTTTGAAATGGACATCATATTTTGAAATTAATTAACTTTAAAGGTTAAGATGAACAGGTCAGCTCTTCTTATAAAGACAACTGAAAAACTTCCAATTTTTTGGTTGATGAAAAACAATTATAACTAATTATGCACATTATGCTCTCTGATATCTAGCACTGCAGTTTTTAGAAAGCCTGACATCTTCTTACTTATTTTAGAATGTTCTTTTATCTTTGGTAATAGGATGTAGAAAGTCCTTTTTTATACTTTTTAAAAAAGATAACAGAAATAATGTCTCCATTGGAGAAAAAGCCTGAAATGCAGGTGACCTTAAGCATGTGCATACGCTACTCACTAAGGCTTCTGAAGATTGAGAGAGGGGAAAATAGCAGTGATGGAAAAGTTGAGTGCTGATCTGAATGCCAAAAGAAGAGAACATTTTCTAGTAAATGCCATTTTATTTGGAACTGGAACTATTTATTTCCTTCTCTATAAATGGTGGGACTATGAAATCTTGGCTGGGTCTCTGCTTTTTTCTGTCAGATGTACAGAGACTAGTAAACTTACCTTGCTGGGAACAGTCTCATGTCAGATTCAGCATTCTYGTAAATAGCCACCACTACATTTCTATGATGATGTGCATTATGTTCCAATTTTATCATCTCCAATATTCACCGTGTGTGAGAGAAACCAGAAATAAGATATTTCATTTGCCTGCTTTGTTTAACTAGCACAGAATACTGGGTAAATGCCAGAACTGAAAGTTCCCGATCATAATCTGTATTTGTATATGTGGCATTTGGATTATCATTTTTTTTGAAAATTTGACTGTTTGGAAGTCGCCTCTTTGTTTGAACTTGTAATCATATTTATAGATAATCTTTCATTAACTGCTCTCTTCTTAGAAAATGAATTCAAGGCTAGACTAGAGTGTGCAACCTGGAAATCTTGAATGTTTGTTTTAATTAACTCGTCATTTGATTTGTTCACAGATTAGTCTGCTTTGGAGGATCAATACATTTTCATTCAGTATAAACAGACTAGACTGGAAAAAATAGTTAATTCTACAAGCCTGTTTGGACTCATTTGTATCTGTATTCCACTTGTTAATAATTARTCAATTTGAAATGAAATGTTGCACTGCAGTTGTTTTATTCTCTTTCCATTGACTGAGGAACAGAAAGAAATGGTGTAGAAGACTCAGAACTTTGCCCTGGCGAAAAAACCCTCAGTTTTCCTGATCAAAGAATCTTCTTTTCTTATCTTTAAATGCAAATCATAAATCAAACAATCACAGTCTTTCACTCATTATAGCATTGAATTGTCTGACCTTTAAGGTTTTGAAATTAATTCCTGTTTTTAGCTGAGCATGCTTAGTCGTTATCACTAATGCCTTTTGCACATTTTATTTTTTGAAGGTATACCTTTTTAGTAATGAGGACCATTAGAATATATAAAAAAGTCARTGGGTGTGATGAATACATGAGGACAAATGTCTTGTATGAGTTTTGTTTTTCCTTTTAAAAAGAAAAAAATCACTTTGTGCAGTGAGTATTCAGTTTCTTTTTACATCTAAGAACATCATGCAATACAATCCTGTGTTATATTTATCCTGTGGTAAGATTTCAGAGATAGGTGAACTGGCACGAAATACTTTCCTGTAGATATTCTACCTATAAGATTGCTGTCATAAACATGGAAGATCATTTGGTAATCATTCAATCTATGAAATGACCATTTTAGTATCTTCCAACTGCACCAATGTATTGAACAAATGAAATGAATTACAAATTTATAAAAGAATGTTGTTAAGTTGTATATTATTGTGCTAAAATCTCTGTTGTTAGGAGTGACAGTTTTTTCAGTGGATATATTGTATGTATTGATCTTTAATATAATAAGGTCTGAAACTCTATCTAAGATCAGGTACCAAAATAAGCAACTTTGGCTTCTACAATGCTGTATACTTACAGTCAAGATGAAAATCATAGTACCTTTATGAAATTAAGAATAGTTATTGATATTACCAGCTTCTGAAGCTGATATAATGTTGTGACAAAACTAAAGACTCTCCTGAAATCATTGATTCTGTGCTCTTTCATGCTAGTCAAGGATCTGCCTTCTTGCCCTATGTTTCACGGGAGCTCACATGCTCCTCATTCATATTGGCAAATTATTGATCTTTACAATGTAACTATCACTGCTCTGGGTTTTACAGCCTTGAAAATTCCCAAGCAAATATACCATCACCTCCTTACTGGAGCTCACAGCTAAACAGACCTCATAGCCTGAACAATTGCCCTAATRTTCAAACAAAAGGGTTCTCTGGGCAGTTTATACCAAACTTAAGTATCTTTGTGCCAGTCTGATGGCTATTTTAACCATACTGATGCTTCCCTTAAAATAGAATCTAGTCAGGACATTAATGTGAATTTCTATTTTTCTTCTAAAAACATATGTGCTTTCGAAACTAATCACATTACAAGCACCATGGAATTGCACTCTGTGATTTTCTCTGACGTTTTCTTTTGGTTTTGACCTGCTATGCTGCTTTGCTGCTTCTAGTTTGCCACACACAGAATTTTGACTTGTGTGTTTGAGTTATTGCTACTGAAATTGGAAGATCATTAGAGCTGACCATTGGCTACAAGGTCTCCCTACTTGAATGAGAGAAATATAGAGGATAGATTTTCTTTGCTTCTTGTTTGCCTTGCCTTGCATTCCTTTCTTGTTTGTCAGCTCTGTGCTTAGTTTTATGGATAAGTATTAAAAAACTGTGATTATTTTGCAAAATTCAATATACCACAGAGATAGAGCTGATAGATCAGGGGAACAAAAGTAATGTCATTTGTTTGGAATAAGCTAATTTATCATAGCAAGGCTCACTCTTGTTTCCCTATGCTACAAGGACTTTAGAGTAATCAATATCTCCAGGTGAAGTAATATCTTSACCTGTTAATTATATTATCTTGAGTAGTACAATAGTGTCTGTTCTAATATTTTGTCCATCTCCTTTGCCAGGAATTTCTAAAATAAAACCTTACATTCCACACAATGTCACATGTGATACAAGACTTTTGAATGATGCAATATTCAAAAACCTCTTTCTTTATACAGTTAAATGTTCCAGGCACCAGTGCAAATTTTGGTGATTGTTCGTAACTTACCAAGAGAGACCAGAAGGACATTGAGAAGCCCTACAGCCTCAGTACAGGTCTGCTTTCTGTAGCCCTTCATCAATACACAAATTGCCTGTTGCTGGCAGCCAAAATACTTTTAAAAGTAATATTTATTCCCTCACTACTTGGGTCTGAGCTTAAAAATATTTATGCTGTGGAATTAGGAAGAGAGAGTGAAAAAGAAAGAATGAGGTAAAAAGAGAGGAAGTAAAGGAAGACAGGAAACCGATAAAGAAGTGAGGAGAAAAGGCCTACAGGTAGTTTCTAGACTGAAGATTCCTGCCTTGGAATCAAATGGAAAAGTAAATCTACTCAGCTCTGGYGAGGCTGCACCTGGAGTACTGTGTGCAGTTCTGGGCTCCCCAGTATAGGAGGGACGTGGAGCTTCTTGAGAGGGTCCAGAGAAGGGCAACCAGGATGATTAAGGGAATGGAACATCTCTCGTATGAAGAGAGGCCGAGTGAGCTGGGCCTGTTTTCTCTGGAGAAGAGACGGCTCAGAGGGGATATGATTAATATGTATAAGTTCAGGAAGGGAGAATGCAGGGAGGAAGGGGACAAGCTGTTCTCACTGGTGGCCAGCGACAGGACGAGGGGTAATGGCCACAAGCTGAAGCACAAGAAGTTCCGTCTCCAGGTGAGGAGGAACTTCTTTGCTGTTAGGGTGACAGAGCAGTGGAACAGGCTGCCCAGGGAGGTTGTGGAGTCTCCTACTCTGGAGGTCTTCAAAACCCGCCTGGATGCCGCCCTCTGCCACATGCTCTAGGTGTGCCTGCTTGAGCAGGAAGGTTGGACTAGATGATCTGTAGAGGTCCCTTCCAACCTTAAATATTCTGTGAATCTGTGAATCTGTGAAATCGTGTGGAATCCTTAGCTTGGACAAGACCAGGGTGGATTACCCACTGGAGAAGGTGCAATTTGGAACATGCTGCCTGATGAACAGGGCAGGAACCAGGCTGGAGAGATTACAATGGACACAGATGAGCTAGTAGAGGCCCACAGTGTCATGGCTGAGGGAAATGGCAGTTGTCAACTCATCCATGGGGACTGTCTGAGTATGACTGTCATGTGCTGGCTGGCATGCTGTCTTTGGGAGGTAAAACTCTGATACAGTGAGTTGTATGGTTGTTAGACACCATGTTTCTTATTTATGGCTATGCTCTTTGGAAACAAGAGTCTACAGCAGTGCAGGATTTCATGCCCAGGGAGYGAATTTTGTCTGCTGCTTCCAGTGGCAGGTTGGCTGGCTTACACTCAATAGGACAGATGTTGGGTGTCACTGCTTGAATGACAAGTGAGTGTGAACTGTGTTGGAGGAAGAGACCTTTAGATTATACTTTGCAATAAACGAATTTGTATTTAAAGGTCTATCTGCTGAAAGATTTATTTTCCTCAGATTATTGTTAAAAAAGAACATAATTGCATCCTGCCTTCTACTTACTAATCCATTTCTATGGGCGTCTGTCCTCATTAGCAGTTCCTAGGAATTTCAATGAGAGGAAGAGGAAGTATTATATTGATCTTGATGACTGTGTACTTGTCAGTGTGTTTCTGTGAGGAGTCATTTCAAGTAACAGATGAACTTCCACTAATGTATTGCCTTGATTGCTCATTGATTCTTTTCAAGAGATACGAAATTTGATAAACATAGTATAGACATTCTCRCTGATTATATTGTTGTTGTCCAGAGTTCATAAATGGCATTTTAAAGTAATTGAGTGACGATTTGAGCTGTGACATTCAGGGCAGTCTGAGGTCAGACAGCACTGCATGCATTTGTTTGAGATTTGGATTCATGTTTTAGTTTGACATTTCTGTAATTTAAAATTTCAATATGTTAAAATTGTTATACACACATTTCCTAGCATCTAACTCATGTTCTGGTGTAATGCTTACCTTTCCACTGCCTCTCCATATCTTAAAGCTGATAATAGTGGGGTTTTTTTGGTAKGTAGGTCAACACAGTCCTTTGCTGGGACACCTAGGTTGTTGAAGCTGATAGTTCCTTCTTTCTCACTCTAGGATCTGCTTGAGGTAATTTTCATGTTTTATAACATGTTTTTGCTGCTCATTCTTTCATGTTCTCAGTTCATGTTGCTCTGATTTTACTATAGATAGTAAGTTTTATAGATGTTAGATATTCGCTTTTTGGTCTCTCTGTTTTCATTAAAATTATTCTTCTCTAGGTCTACTTTACTTAAACTGACTCCTCATGAGTTGTTTAAAACCATGGAGCTTCCAATGGCAATCTGAGGTCTCTCTCTTATCATCCCATGCTTGTCCCCTTCTATGCAGCCTCCTCTGCTAGAGCATCATCAGATCTATATTTTCCCATGTCACAATTTTATGTTATTACCAGAAAAATTTCGTTCTACAGGGAGTGGATTGGTGGGGAGATAATCCCTAGCCTATGTGATATAACAATCTACCATAATTTCCACTGACATTTTTTGGACCATCTCTTAAACTATAGCTTAAACTACTTAAACAGTAGCCCACAGCAACAGTTCATATGATCAGGAAGACAAGGAAAAATGGTGAAGACTAGTCTTACACATTAGTTAGGCACTATTGAAAACTTGAGTTTTTCCTAATGCTTCAAATTATAGCGGTAATGTTTAGCACCTTTCTTTTTCTTTAGCCCTATACTTTTGGCATTCTCCCTGCAGAAAATGGTGTGCATCTTGATTTTCCCTTTATTGGTAAATGTGTGCAAATTTCACTAAATTCTTTCTGTTTAATGAAGTCTGGTCATTTGATAGGTACTTCTACATATGGCATCACAGATGGCTGTTTATAAACAATTTCCAGGGACGGAGGAAAGAAAGCTTTTGACATTGGCCAGATGTGTCAGGTAGAGAGACATTTTCAATTTAGGATGTGTGCTAACAAGACATTTTCTGCCATTTAAGCAGCTTGGTGGCTATTAGCTTCTGGGGAATACTTTGGAGTGAATGGTGGGTGTTCCAAGTTTCCTGAGAGACTTCGCTCAGAAAATGAAAACACTTTTTGACATTGTTACAAAGACCAGTGTCCCTAAAACTTTATTTTATTTTATTTTATTTTATTTTATTTTATTTTATTTTATTTTATTTCCCAAATAACCTTCTTTATATTCAGAAATGATCAGGCTTTCCTCAGCAAATGGGTATACAGTTTATGTTACTGTTTGGATCTCTGTTGGAACCAAGTATTATTTTGGAAAGGATGGTGCTTACTAGGTTTTTCTTTAAAAACCTTTATGTCGCAAACATAGTATAGGTTTACATTCTAAATAAAATAAAGGTAGGCATTTGGTCAAATGCTGCAGGCTTTGCAAAAGCAGTAGGGGATTTGCATAAGGAATGAGACCTTTTTATGCAAAGGAAGGATTAATTTGCTTAATGAAAGAAATACATATGCAGCAGCAGCTTCATTAGTTATAGTATAATCTAGAAGGTGTACAATACTGTCTGTTTATTACACAGGTATGCTTAACTGTGAAAAAGACTGGATAATAAATGTGGTTTGTCTCTTCCATTAACATGGCAGAAGAATGAATGAAAAGAATGAATTGATTAACTAGTATACACATGAGGAACTAGGCGCAGTGAGGTCCAGAAAGCACTTGCTTTGCTTGTAGGGCTGAATCCTTCCTCTRTCTGGCATTGTTCATCGTGATTTCTGTGTCCTGTTCAAACATGCTGTGTGAAAGACCTTGACAACTTTATTGCTTCTTGTTTACAAGAAGTGTTCCCAAAATATAGTGTACAGTTTAATTTTAATATTTTACCTTTGTTTATAGTTGTACTCCTTGTAAGGCATTGAACTCTTTCACTGCTCTTATAGTCAAGTAAAGGCATTAGTTTGTATTTAGCTTTTCCCAGATAAATACAGATAAATACTAGTACTTTAAAGAAGATACAGTCCAGTCTGATCATTCCTGCTCAAACTTTTCAGATATTTGTGAACCTACTTTCAATATAAACATGAATCCATTAACCTCCATAGAACAGGC